>NC_077227.1:458770478-459070478 GCF_027887165.1 Monodelphis domestica | reverse complement strand
GTTAAAGCGCTGGTCCTGGAATTAACAAAGCCTGAGTTCAAATCCAGGGGTAAATACTTGTTAGCTGTGTGATTCTGGGCAAGTCACTTAAGCTCTGCCTCAGTTTCCCCAATTATAAAATGGGGATAGTAATAATAGTTCCTCCTTTCCAGTGTAGTCATAAAGAACGAATGAGATTATATTTGTAAAGTGCTTGGGCAGTGACTGCTGAATAGTAGATGCTAAATAAATGTTATCTATTATTATTAACAATATTATGGAGGAAATCAGCTTGACCTGAGTTCCTTTTGGACACCTGTCATCATACAACAAGGAAGAGAAGAGAATACTGTGAGGGGATCTTTCCAGATCCTGAACCCTGCTTTGAGAATTAGACCATTAGTTAATCAGCATGTCTCTATGGAGCATCAAGTGATTGGGGCTGATCCTCTTGATTTTGGTCCTGCCACTGGGCTCCAGAAGGAAGAGTAAGGCAGGTGACTTTGTACAACTCTGCCTCATTTAAATCCAATTCATGAGCAAGTCAAGACATCACTTTCATTATGCCATTGGTCTTCTTCAAAAACAAAGGATGGACCTAGAGACAGGAGGTCCTGGGTTCAAATTTGACCTCAGATACTTCCCAGCTGTGTCACCCCCATTGCCCAGCCCTTATCTCTCTTCTACTTTGGAACCAAGACGCAGTATTGAGTCTAAGATGGAAGGTGAGGGTTTAAAATAAAACAACGCCAAAAAACAAAGGATGAACAATAATGCAATGAACAACTCTGCATTCTCTGGAAAGGTCCAGAGGTTTCCTGCCAGAGGTGAACTAGTAAGTGTGTAACAGCCAGTTCTCTAATAAGGAGGAAACACTTCTAAATTTAATCTGTATTACTAATATTTTCTCCATCCATTTTTTAAATCTAGACAATCAAAAACATCAAGCCCTAATTTTTAGTGTTTGTAGATTCTCAAGATATAAATACAGACACTGAAAATTTAATAAATCAGTTCTGTCAATTCAAGATGGCCCCAGAAAACCCCTATTTCCTGCCCTTATGGAGTTTACAACCTAGCTGAGGAGATAAGACTCTCATACAAAACAATCAGAGAACCACTAAGTGCTAAACATGCTGAAACCCTAGAAGTTAGTATTTCAAACTAGGTAGTCTGAAAATTCTCAGCTGATATTCCTTAAATGATAGGAGCCATCATCATTAGGGAGTAGCTGGGTGACTCGGTAGAATGAGAATCAGTCCTGGAGATGGGAGGTCCTGGGTTCAAATCTCATCTTAGATACTTCCTAGTTTGTGACCCTGGGCAAGTCGCTCAACCCCAGCTGCCTAGGCCTTACCACTCTTCTGCCTTGGAACTGATATTTAGTATTGATTCTAAGACAGAAGGTAAGGGTTAAAAAAATCATCATCATCATCATCATCATCATCATCATCATCATCATCATCATCATCATCATCATCCCCTGATGGCCAACTCTAAGACAAATAAAGCTTCCCAACCTTTTTCTAGACTGATCCTCAGATATAGCTTGGTAATCAGTCACAGGGCCTGCACTCACATCTTTCGAGGACCCACGGGAGCTTGTGCTTTGAGGGGATAGTATTTGATATTTCAGGGTCACCATTTGACATGATGGACCATGGAAGACTTAGGTGGAGGAGTACCACCAGTAGTCCAGAAAGGCCTGCTGTAAACCACATTCAAAGCTCTAAATAACCCTTTAAAATATTCCACTAAGCAGTCCATTGATAAATCAATTCCAGTAAGCCCACATAAACTTTGGAAGTACAACCTGACTGGGCCTTCAAGGACTCTGAGCCAATCCATAAAGGCAGCTTTGCTGTGCTCTGTTGGCTGTGGTCCATCGCCCCTAGAACATCATTGGGCATTATTAAGTTGACAGGGATGGTTACCCCTCTGCCAGACATTGCCGATATTAATGAATCGTCCCCCGTCAAATATTCATATACCTAAGAATGCATAAACCTCTCTAGCAATTTAAGTAACACCCAGAAAAGAGCGATGCATCTCTATTAATCTAAGCTGGTCTCCCAACCACTTTTCTGCAGAGGTTTTATTCTGGCCCATTTCCATGCAGAAGGTATTTTATGAGTTGACAAAGATGGGCTAAATAACTCAGTTACTGTGTTTGGCTTCGGATGAAGCCGCTATTTTAACACTCCGGAGTTCAAGGTTATCTGTTCCAGGACTTTTGTTTAAATTGATTTGTAGAGATGCTTTCTTGACCTTGCTGGATAAAATAGCTCCATGAGGGAAAAAAAAGTGTTAGATTCTCATTCGAGGGTCTTAGTGTGAACATCAGGCAAGCTGTTGGCTTGTGTGATTTGGCCTAGTGGTCTGACTTCTGGGCAGCTGACCTTGAGCCTGCCTGTGTTTACATTAACAATATGACAGGCCAGTGGTGACTCTCTATACTGGTAGAAACAGCTTCTGTTTGTTTGGTGCCCTCCATTCCTTAAGGAAAGTTACTCTGGAAATCCCAAACTCCAACTGAGGTGTCTAGGAATCAAATGCCAGAAGGCTTCTATAAAGAGGGATAATTCCAAGGCTTGGCATTAATGAAACAGAGAGTAGGGGGGATGGAGAGTGAGGGTGGAAGTTCGGGGGGCAAGGGGACAAGTGGCTTAGAAGTAAAGGGAGAAGGGGGCAGCTAGGTAGCAGTGTAGTGGATATAGTGCCAGGCCTGGAGTCAGGAAGAACTCGATTCAAATGTGGCCGTAGAGACTTCCTAGCTGTATGATCCTGAGCAAGTCACCTAACCTCAATTACCTAGCCTTTATCACTGATCTTCTGTCTAAGAATCAATTGATTCTAAGAAAGAAAGAAGAAAAGAAGGGAAGGAAGGAAGGAAGGAAGGAAGGAAGGAAGGAAGGAAGAAAGAAAGAAAGAAAGAAAGAAAGAAAGAAAGAAAGAAAGAAAGAAAAGAAAGAAAGAAAGAAAGAAAGAAAGAAAGAAAGAAAGAAAGAAAGAAAGAAAGAAAGAAAGAAAGAAAGAAAGAAAGAAAGAAAGAAAGAAAGGAAGGAAGGAAGGAAGGAAGGAAGGAAGGAAGGAAAGAAAGAGAAAGAAAGAAGAAAGAGAAAGAAAGGAAGAAAGGAAGAGAAGAAAGAAAAGAAGGAAGAAAGAAAGAAAGAAAGAAAGAAAGAAAGAAAGAAAGAAAGAAAGAAAGAAAGAAAGAAAGAAAGAAAGAAAGGGAGGAAGATGAGTCTGTTTTGGTATCTTTGTAATGTGACTTGGCTGTCAGAATAGACCTAGGATTCCTAATCTGGAAACCATAAATTGATTTTTAAAAGTATTTTCTTTTGTAGCTATTTCCATGGAATTAGTTTCCTTTGTAATTCTATTTTTTTTTATTTTATGTATTTAAAAGTGTTTTGAGAAGGGACCTGTAGGCTTCACTAGACTGTCAAAGAAGTCTAATGATACAATAAAAAGATCAAGGACTCCCTGGTATGACTAAGTTTTACCAGGTAATGGTCATCTCCTAAGGCCCCTTGGCACTGTGTGGTTCCAGTCTTAGGCAAAACTTGAGTATCTGGTTGGTCTGTCTTAACAGACTAAAAAAGAATGAAAGAGGATTTTAAGCCAAAAGAGACCTAGTGATTTGTCTGAGATCATACAGGTGTTAAGCTGAGCTAGGACTCATGCCAGGCTCCTCATCTTCAAAATCAGAACCTTTCCTCTTCCCTACTTGTTAACAAGTGGGACTACCAACCAGTTCATTGAGTGAATCTCTACTTCCAAAAATTATCATCACCTCTTCCTTGAAGAACCCTTCATCCCTCTTGCACTTGGTGATCACTTGATCCCCTGAAATCCCCTGGAATCCTGGAACTCAGTATTTGTCCCACTCATTTGACATTTATTATATATGTAGCATTGTTAATTCTATTAACAAAAAATTTTTAAACTCAGAACTTAACAAATACCAAAAGAAAAAAAGAACATTTCTATATACAAAATAGAACAGAACAGATAAAAGAGGGTTTTGTGTGAAATTATCGATTTCTATCACATCCAAACTTTTTTTTTTAGCTTCCATCTTGGAATCAGTACTGCTATTGGTTCCAAGGCAGAAGAGTGGTAAGGGCTAGGCAATGGGGATCAAGTGACTTGCCCAGGGTCACCCAGCTGGGAAGTGTCTGGGGCCAGATTTGAACCCAGGACCTCCCGTCTCTAGGCCTGGCTCTCCATCCACTGAGCCACCCAGTTGCCCCCTCCAAACTTTTTTTTTAAGTATGTAAAGAATTCTACTTGCTACTTTCAAAATCTGTCCTGTTCGTTTCCTTTTGAATTGTTTTCCTTTTGTGCATTAAAAAAAGCAAACCAACTTCAATAGACCTCTTTTCTTACTTTCTTTCCCCAACTATAGCTAACTTCTCTCTCTCTCTCTCTCTCTCTCTCTCTCTCTCTCTCTCTCTCTCTCTCATGTTAATTATTCTTTTGCCTCTATTTGTGTTATCTCTCTCAATTAGATTGTAAACTCCTTGCTTATAATCCCTAAAGCCAGGATCCTGTTTTATCCCAGTTATATATTCCTTAGGAACTTGCACTGTGTTGACTCAATAAATATTTGTCAGTTGATTATCAAGATGAAGAAAACACTTTCTCCTCCCTGAGTTCTGTGGGCAAAGTATTATGTCTGGGCTTTTTCTGCTTGAAGAGCCCAGCCTTCTTGCCTCTGTCTCACTGGCCACCAGTATTCTTGGAATTTCATCATAAGGTTTGCACAGCATTTTACATTGGGTTTTTCATGACCACTTTGACAAATAAGCATCAGTATTATCATCTCCATTAGACAAATAAAGGACCTTAGGCATGCTATTCAACTTGCCCAGGATCACAGCTAACAAATATCTGAAGTGGGTTTTGAACTCTGGATCCTCCTGCTTCCAAGGTCAACGCTCTCCTCTCACTTCTGAAGCCTGAACTAAACTTGTACCTCATTAAGAACAAGTTACTTGGGCTCCCCAGGTGTTGAGACTGTGGGCACTAATGAAGTCTCTGACTAGATACTTGATTTTAACCACCCATAGATGAATATTGTAATAGTAGAAAAAAGTGCTGAACTGTGACTTGGAACCTCAGTTTCCTCCTCAGTCCATCTGAATGATATCCATCATACGTGCAGACTCCATCGTCTCCAGGTTCCTTTCCAGTCCTAATATGATGTGCTTCCATGGCTCCCACCTCCTCCTTCTCTTCTCCTGAACCACCTTTGGTGGGGTGGGGGAAGATGTTAAATATCTAAGAATTGAGCTGTTGAGGAGCTCCTCACACCAGGAGCTAGGGTTGTGAGTTGAGAGAAATAACCATGGAGAGAGGGATCACCAGTAGGGGACAATTGCCTAGAATACTGTTCTTCTAAAGAGAACCCAAAGTATCTGATTGGGGGTTGGGGTTTTAAAAGATTTCTCTATTACAAATATGAACAATATGGAAGTAGGTTTGGAGTAATAAGACACGTATAGCTCAATGCAATTGCTTGTCAACTCCAGGAGGGGTGGGGAGGGAAGAGGAGAGAGAGACCACATGAATCAGGTAGCTGTGGAAAAAAATTCTAAAAAATTTTAAATTAATTATTTTAAAAAAAAGGAGAGAACCCAAAGACCCACGGAGCGCAGGAAAGCCAACTGACTTTTGATATGTGACAGTTTGGTGTGATGGGAAGAACTCGCTAGCTCTAAGAACTCTGAAGCATCTTGTCTTGGCTGAGCCTCAGTTTCCTTATCTATTAAATGGGCATTCTAATTCATGACATTCTTGCCTCCAAAGGGAATTGGGATAAGTTAAAGAATAAATAGGAAAGTATTTTGGAAAGGTTTAAAGCTTTGTCTAGTTCCCAGAGTCGTGTCAGGCAGAGCCCAAGGAAAAAGCAGGAAGGCTGGAACCCATGTCCTGCTCACAAGTGATCACTAGGTGGCAGTGTGTTAAAGCAGCCTGCCCCATGGCAGGAGGAGGGTGTCAGTTTCATGCCTCTGGTACATCCGGGTCTGGGGAGATGCTTGGGCTTCCTGGGCTAGAAGTATGGTCCCAAAGATGACCAGCCCTCCTCCCTCCTCACGTCAGAGAGAGAGTGGCTCCTTCCCTGACGGCAGCATAGGGCTCACTGGCCTGTTGGGGAGATTTCCTCCCTCCTAGTGTCCAATAGGAGGCATTAATGATTAAGGATGAATCCCAGGGCAGGGTCCCAGGATGTTGGTCCTAGAAGGGACTTTTACAATTGAAGAAACTGAGCCACAGAGAAAAGAAGATGACCTGTACAAAGGCCTACAGTTAGTTTTTTTTAGTATAACCTGTCTTTTGGTCCTACTCACAGACTGCAGCTATGTATAACTCAAATTATATTTCAAGGTATTTTCCCATTCGATATCTAATTTGAGATTTTAGTAATCCAGAGGACAAGGGCTTATTACTCCCATCTGACAGATAAAGAGGCTAAGCCTCCAAGAGGACATAGGGGCATATGCTTAGAGCTAAAAGGGACCTTAAAGACCATCTAATCCAACCCCCTTTTTCATTTTCCAGATGAGGAAACTGACAAAGAGATTATCTAGTGTCACCAGATAGTGACTAAAAGAGGTTAAGATTAGGGGGCAGCTGGGTAGCTCAGGGGATGGAAAGCCAGGCCCAGAGATGAGAGGTCCTAGGTTCAAATCTGGCCTCAGCCACTTCCCAGCTGTGTGACCCTGGGCAAGTCACTTCACCCCCATTGCCTAGCCCTTACCGCTCTTCTGCCTTGGAACCAATACATAGTATTGACTCCAAGACAGGAGGTAAAGGTTAAAAAAAAATTTTTTTTGATAAATAAAAGAGGTAATATTTGAGCCCATGTCTTCTAATTCCAATGTTCTTTTCACCACACCACATGACGTCTCTTGGCCAAAGTCTCACAATTAATTAGTGGTAGAGCTGGGACTCAAATCCCAAGTCACATGCCTTCTAGCCCAATGCTTTTTCCATATCATATTCCCTTCTACCCTCAGCTTTCTCCCAGCCTCTATGAGAATCAAAGAGCTGTAACTTCCTCCTTCTGGAGCAAGGTGATGGCTCAATGAAGGGCTGGCTTTGGGAACAATGGCCCAGAGACCTATCTCCTGCACCAGCAATGCCCTGCCTCCAAGTATTTCCATTTTTCTCCCAATTCTCCCTTTTTCCCCCTTCCTCTTAAGTTTTGATTGAATTTAGACTTAATGAATCCAACTTTGTCATTTAGAGGATGTTCAAGCAATAAGACAGGACAAGATGTGAATGATGGCGCAATAATTCATGCCTGGAACATCGTCAGGCATAAGGCCGAAGGCCCCCTGCCATCTCTGCAACTAGGTGTGAATTATTACTCCATAACTCAAGTCCTGTTGAAACAACAGGGAACTAGTCGATAGATGGGTCAAGATATCGAGTCTCTTCATTTTATGTAAGCTGAAAAGACTTATTCACCTCTTTTAGAAGAATGGGAGAAAGGATTTTATTCATGCTTTCTCAGAAAAACAAAACAAAACAAAACAAAAAACATGGTGAGAATGGTCCCAGGAGTCAACTGACTCCTTACACTAGGTGGGCAATTAACCCTATGAGGAGCAAAGCAAATATACAGAGAATGTGGGGAGGGGGGCAAGGATCAGAGCGGACATGTAGGTCCAGGTGCATGTACAAACTTGAGCTAGGCTCAGTCAAATCAGAGAAACTTCTTGGCTCCAGTAACAAAATGGGACAAAATATAATAAAGGTTTAGACAAGCTAAGGTGGTCACTTGGGAGCCAGAATCACAGAGCTAGAGCTAGAGAGGGTTTGGAGCCCATCTAGTCCAATCAAGCCCTGGAAGAGATCATTGTTATAGGATTTTTAAAACTAGATCCAGACAGTACCTCAGATGTCATTTTGTCTAAAATTATCATTTTATAGATGAAAGAAACTGAGGCCCAGAGAGTTGTGACTTGCTCAATTTCATACAGGTAGTAAGCATCACACACAAGATTTGAACCCAACTTCTCTGACTTCAGTGCTTTGTTTATTACACCAGGCTGGCATGATATCAGAATGGGATGGACAAGACCTATGGAAAGACTAAGCAAATAGCAGCAGCAAATAAAAACCATAATGCCAGGGATTTCCCTAAAAACCCAGCTTCTTGAATTGGATCCTTCATACAGCAAAACTTTCAATCCTAGGGCAGGAGATGGAAGACAATAATCATCAGCTCAGCCCCCTGGAGAGAACAGTAAGAATCAAGATTCTTGGAATTTCTAAATTAGAAGAGGCCTTGGTAATCATTTGGCCCAAGCTCCTACAAGAATAAAAAGCCCTTCTACAGCATCTCCAACAGTATTTGTGTCTTGCTAAAGACTTAGAAGAAACGTTGAGGCTATCACGATCCAGGTCAAGCAGAGAACATACAGTGATACAAGCCAGGGAGTCAGTTCTGCTTGGTCCCCAGGGGGAAATGGGCACATCCTACTGGGGCTCTGGGTGGAATGGAGCTCTTCAACCAGTAAAATCTGGTTGGCTTTTATAAGGTTCTTATCTGGTTCTGGCAGGACCATTTTTTCAGGCATTTGTTCAGGCATGTTCCATTCTTCAAGATCTTATTTGGGTTTCTGTTTGTTTTGACAAAGATACTGGAGTGGTTTGCCATTTCCTTCTCCGGCTCATTTTACAGGTGAGGAAACAGAGGCCAACAGGCTTAAATGACGTTCCCAGGGTCACACATCTGGATTTGAACTTGGGAAGATGTTTCCTAATTCCAAGATCTGCTCTCTATCAACTGTGCCACCTAGCTGCCCTGAGTATGTACTGGGAGACAGAGAAGAAGGAGTTAGACCTGGGGACTGGTGCTGATTCCTGCTGGGGAGGACGGGGGAGTGGAAGGAGGGCAAGGGAAGACAGTTAATGCAGGGAGGGAAAAACTCTCAGTGAATTGGTTAGTGGATATCTAAACTCCCAGCTAGTGGGAAAGGGGCTTTAGGAACTTACTACTGGTCTGAGATGCCCTTCAACATTTGTGTGCTTAGATATTTGACATTCCTCACAAGGGAGGCCTCTGTGATGATGATTAAAGATCAGTTCTGGGTCTCAGAAGGACCTACCTGATTTAACTGATCCAGGTTGGGTCCCCTGAGACCATGAGGTTCTTGATTTAGCCAGAAGACTTTGAAGGCCATATACAAAGGTTTGCTGAAGCTAGTTCTTCCTGGCTCAGGACCAATTGTTAAATTTCCAGTGTGAGCATTTATAGTTCTGAAATGGGCAAATGCTACACATCAGGCTTGATTTATTGTTTCATTGATTTCTAGACTTACGAAAGTAATGGAGAAAATACTAATGATTTAGATTAGGCTTAAAAGTGTATGGAGAGTACATTTTTTTTAAAAAGCCGATTGTTAAATTTTTATCTGTACATTTTTGACCATATCTCACCCATGAGTCCCATGTTCTGGCCAGATCTGAGGTTCAGCTGGTATCTGTATCCACCGTATGTGCTCTATTGAGACTGACCTCAGGGAGGAATGTTCCTTTCTCTTTGAGTCCAGAATTCGAATCCTCTGTAACCAAGTCACTTCTTGGCTCCACAGCAAGGAGTTTGGATATAGGGATACTGACAATAGGACTTCTCCACCTGCCTCTCCCCAAGTGTCCCTAAAGCCCCCAAGAGAGGAATGTCCCCCTCCCAACCTCATCAGACTCTGGCTCTTCTTTTATTCCTTTGTTATCTTACCATACCCCAGCTTGTGTAGCCATGGCTGAACGCTTTGTGGTTCTAGGGTGCCAAGGTCTCTGTAAGGGAGAAAGTCTTTTTGAGGTTATTTTTATGCCTTTCCAAAGGAGTTGCACCCAGGAATGAGCCAACCTTCATTGGTCAGCTCAGAGGGCAGCTGACATAGGCCATAGACAGAGAAGTGCTGTTCATCTTCTTTTTAGAGACAGCCAAAAGGATGGATGTGCTACCATAGTTTGCAGAGCAGGAATAGTAAAATTCAAATGAATAATATCTGTAGGAAGGCATAATGGATAGAAGGGTGCAATTAGAATCTGCTTCCCAGGACTCCATCTCCCAGCATCCCACTTTCCTTCTCATGGTAAATCCTGTCATTTTGGAGATAAAGTTTGTGTGTGACCCTACCCCTCACTCTTTTTCCCTCAGACATGGCTGGGAAAACTTTTCTTTATTCAGGTTTTTACTTTTGTTCTTTTTATTTCTTTTACTTCAAGTGATTATTAACAAATCTTACAAAATATAATATTTGGAGTTATTGGATATTAAGTTTAATCTTACAGAAGGCTGCTAGGAAGTGTAGCACATAGAGTGCCAGGCCTGGAGTTCAGAAGATGTGAGTTCAAATCTGGCTTCAGATACATATTAGCTGTGTTACCCTGGTCAAGTCACTTCATTCCATTTGCCTTAGTCTCCTCACCTATAAAATGAACTTGAGAAGGAAACAGCAAACCACTCTAGTGTCTTTGCTAAGAAAACCCCAAATGGAGTAATATAGAGCTGGACACAACTGAATAATAACAATAATGGATAGGGTGTTTGACTTGGAGCTAACCTCTTGTTTCAAGTCCTGATTCAGATCTAGAAGTACGATACTGGACAAGAGACTTGTTTTCTTTGAGCCTCGGTTTTCTCATCTATAAAAGGAGGTTGGGCTGGTTGGCCTTTGAGGCCCCTTTCACCTCTTTGATATTGTCATCATTCCTTGAGGAAGATTAGACTTCTGGAAAAAATGATGGAGTAGGAGCTCTCAAGGGGAGACTTTTGTCCCCATATCTCTCCACAAAAACCCCAAAACACCTCAAACAAGCAAAGCTACCAGAAATTATTAAAAGATGACTAAAGAATCACTCAAAGAAATGAGCAAACTGACAAAAAACTATGGCATGATGAAGAAATAAATTGAAAGATTTAAAGATTCTTTAGAATCTTTTAATCTAGAGATTAAAAGAAATACATGCTAGAGGGAAATGTACAGGACTAAAATAAATGCTCAACAGTAGCATCAGAAAAAAAAGTAAGACTTTTCTTGACACAAAAGAATGAGGAATCAAGGAAGAAATTGAATTAGTAAAACATATAAACATATATATGTATATACATATAACAGCAGGTGCAGCTAAAAAATCTCTGGGTTGGGAATCAGAAGATCTGGGTTTGAATTCTGATTATTTTGTTTACTTATTGCCTTGATCATGATACCTAATGTCTTCAAACCTTCCTATCCACAAAATGAATGGGGTGAACAAGATCACCCCTAAAGTCCCTTCCAGTTCCAAATCTAGGTTCTAATAAATTCTGGTGTGGAAATTTATTACCCATGTGACTTCAGACATCACTTTCTAATCTTGGGTCTCAGTTTTGCCCTCTGAGAACGAAAGGTTAGGCTAGACCATTTTGAAAGTTTTATCTAGTCAGTATTGTATGGGTAAATATTTAACAATCAGTTCTCTGAGGGGAAAGTATGACAGAAGAATGTTCATTAATTGTATTGACAAGAAGGATGTATATAACACACCATTCACAAATATACAAGACTCTTTTATTATAAATTCCACTTAGACAATTGGTTCTTGTAGAATGCTCCTGTTGATTTCTGCCAAACTCTTGAATCTATAGCCATCTTATGACTGTGATCTAAGCAGGATTTGACAAATGGAGTTGCAACTCAATGTGTTCTTTCCCAATGAATATATTGTCATTAGTATGATAGGTAATCTACTGTTAAACTATTTCTCATTGTCTTACAGCTTATATTGATTAAACTGAAACTTCTTTCAGCTTTAGCGCTACTCACTACTAGTGTCTGTAGCTTTTTGTATAATCTGTTGTAGGGAAGGGAATATTGTTTGATTCTATATTATTATCTTCAAAATCCTGAAAAATCATTCAAATCAATTTCCTATTTTAAAATTTCACTTAAATAATATTTTTAACTAGCTAGCTATAGTGAAGTTAGTACTTCATAAGGCCAAGTAGATGGTTCTAATAAATTAAAATAATTAAAAATGCTTTCGTTATTGTTTTTGCCCAATAAAAGATGTAAATTCATGTGCTAATTTTATTTTCCAATAACTTATTTCTAGGGAGAACATAAAATTTATTATTTTTATTAAATGAAATATCTTTAAATTTATCTGACTTTATTAAATCTTCAAATTGGGATTCATATTCACCAGTACCAATCTTTAAATTTTCCAAAACTCTTATGGTGTGTTTTGTTAGTTTTTGTATTTTCTGTCCTTTCAGTTGAAATGAATGAAAATTCTTCAAGAATATCAATTATTAAAGCAAGGTTTTACAAGAAATTAATGGCAATTAATTCCTTTGCCAAACCAGAACAAGAAGAATGAGAAAAATGCATATCTAATATAGGATATGAACCACCATTTGAGTTGCCATTGGAGTAGTGACAATTCATAAATTATCTGCTGCTCTTTACAGTCCTAGTAACTTGACCAACTTTAATCATTTCAAATTCTTTAACTGTAGCATATAACCCAGTTTTAGTTATATTACATTGGTAATAAATGGAATAAATTTTATTCAGAAATACCTTTAAATGACTAACTTTTATTTCAGATATTGAATTGTCAAGTTATAATTGCAACTGATGATTTAAACAGTGCCAAATGATGATTTTAGGAAAAATTTCTAACAACTTTGTAGCTACTCCAGACTTTCTTCCCAGCAATTTGTTTGCATCATCAGAACAAAATGCAAATAAACAAATTTGCTTTCAAATATTCATTATTAAAGTCATAATTATTTGAAGTTGACACTAATGTATTAAAATTCTGCTGTAGTTAAAACTAATTTTTTAAAAACAACAAATAATAGTACCAGTTTGGGAGCCAAGTAAACTGCACACTGACTTTTAAACAACCATCTTGTGAACTTGAATCCATCGCATCTTAGCAAGTTGTCTTGAGTATTGAGGCTTTGAACTGGCTTGTTCCATCAGGTTTAACCTCTGCTACAACAAATTGAACACATATGCCAAGGGATTTATCCATGTCCTTTGGGTAAATGTCTGTAGACTATGGTTAGGACTGTCCTTGTGTTTGTTGTCTATTCCTCACTTCTCCCAATTTGTTCCCCTTGAACTGACTAATATAACATTTACTAATGAACTGAATGAGGATGTTTTTCTAGATTATTAAAAAAAAAACACAACAAACAAAAAATAGCCAGCTGGTAATTTCTAAAAATTTAATAATTGGCTCTCTTAAGCTGGTATAAGCTGACTCCAGCATATCATTGTGTCACCTTAGACAAGCTATTTTCCTTCTCTTCCCTCAATTTCATCCTCTAGAGAATGAAGGGTTAGACAGACTAGACCATTTTTAACATCCTTTCTAGCTCTATGAGGCTCCCCGAACCCGCGAGAAGCCTCAAGGTAGGAAGATAGAAAAAGGATAGAAGTTTTGGATACCCCGAGGGGCGTGGTAGAGCCAAGTTATAGATATGAGGTGGCAGAAATGAGTCAGAAACCAGGCCTTATTGATTATAATAGGGCCACAGCATAACCCCGATCTTTAGGATGTCGCAGAGGCATGATCCATTCTGAGATCCACAATTAATACCACACAGGTCGGAGACATGATAGAGAAAAGAGAGTGCCTGGTCAAAAGCCAGGTCCCAGGTAGGAGAGGTAGATAAGGAAAGGAATTAAAGATGGAGCTTGGCCAGAGGCCAAGCTCCAGCAAGGACAGACATCAGTGAGAGCTAAAATCCAAGAGAAAGAGAGGGCGGAGCTTGCTGTGGCCCAGTATTTAATCTCTTTGATATGCAAATATACACAATACATAGGGATGATTATCATTGGTTAATGACAAGGTATAGGTGTGGTTTCTCTTAGCCAGGTGAACACAAAGAAATCTGTTTTCCTGCCTAACCTGGGGGAAGCTGGGGTCAAGGGTCAGAGGCTTTCCCAGCCATTCGCAAGACTGAGCATGCTCTCTTCTAAGACAATCTTTACATTGTTTCCCTTGTCCCTAGATAGGTGTGGACTGCTACACTCTAAAACTGCAATCTTAGGACAAAATGATGATGAAATCTTATTTGAAGGAGATCAAAGCAAGGTGGGTAGGCAGACACTGGAGTGGCATGAGAACACCAGGCATCAGGGTAGAAATCCTGTCACAGGAGGGAGGCCACTGAATGGACAGGAGTGAATGAGTACTGAACATCACTGTCATCTGTCTCCTAGGAGAGGCCTGGGTAAAGAACAAATTGAGAGATTTCTCCTCACTTCCCTGAGAGGGCAAAGACTAAAAAATTGTGCAAAGCCCTAGAGAGGATCTCTGGTAAGAAACAACCTACCCAGAATCCCAAGGGATGAACAGGTAACCAGATATCACTATATGGAATCATGAAATTCAAAGATGCTTTTTGCCCTTTGTCTCCTCTAATATCAGTTGCATAAAGCTCCTGTTTCATGACCATCCAGCACATTCCCTGAGACCACTGAGGAATTAATTGGCCTGTGTCTCTCCTAATCAAATACTATTTTCAGTTCTATTTTGTGAGATGCATCACCTCTAACCTGTTCCCATCACAGTGATTCTTTTAGCATCCCTCATTCTGGGGCTGTTAAAGAGGTCCTTCACTTACCGTCTTACCCATTCTGCTTCCACAACATCTCTTACATACATCCCCTTCTCTCTGTGCATATAGCCACCATGCTATTATTATATTCTATTCCTAGGCAGGTAGATGTATAGAGTGCTGGATTTAGAATCTGGAAGACATGAATTCAAATCCTGCCACAGAGGTTTACTTAGTTGTGTGAGCTTGGGCAAATCACTTAATTTCTGTTTCCTCTTCTATAAAATGCAATAATACTAATACTACTTCATTCATAGGTTGTTATGAAATCTAAATGGATTATACATACATGCAAAATATATATATATATATATATATATATATATATATATAGAGAGAGAGAGAGAGAGAGAGAGAGAGAGAGTGCTTTGAAAACCTTAAAGTTCTTCTTATAGCTCTTTTGTTAATAAGATTAGCTCTATAAGGCTTGAGTTGATTTTTTGCTGTATGAATACTAGAAAGCCAAATATAGTTGATTTTACTAAATTATGTTGAATGTTGTTCCTGGCAGATTTTAGCAGAATTACCTAAAAATCTTTACAAGTGATTTGTAACTACAGAAGCAGAGCCCTCTTCAGAGCTGTCCTGAAAATGAGACCTATTGCAGAATGTGGAACAGTAGATATCCAAGGGCCAGATGATTACACAGGACATCTTAGACTCAAGATGAAATGATTAAATGGATATTGGAAATGGGTTACCAGGATACAAGGAGACTTGATATTATTTAATATTGATGATCATCTGGTATTGCTTTGGCCTTTTATTTCATGGTCTATATTTGCTGAGTTTTCTTGGTTACCTTGGTGAAATGCAAATCTCCTCTCTCAAAATTTGTTCATTGTGATACATGTAAAACCCAGTGGAATTGCTCCTCAGCTCTGGGAGAAAGGAGGGAGGAGAGGACGCAAAGAACATGAATCATATAACCATGGAAAAACATTCTAAATTAATTAATTAAAGAAAAAAAGAAAAAGAAAAGAAAATGTTCAGAATCTCTAAAACTAGAGAAATGGAAATACTAAAAAAATTGTCCATTGTGAGTCCTCTAAGTAGTTTGATCTTTAGCTTGACTTATGAAATTCTGAATATGAATATATGAAAAACCTTATAGGTAATGTAAAGATTAAAATTTAGGGAGATGAGGAGGCTGAGGCAGGTAGAAATTAGTTTCTCTCTGCAAGGAGTATTATATTTTTTAGAGGTTTATTAAGGATTAAAGAATATACAAGTAAGAAACATGTGCCTAGGCCAGAGGCCTAGACAAAATAACCTCACATCATGGAAGAGACGCCTCTGCTCCAAAACGGAAGTCCAAAAGAAGCGAGAGAGCCCCAAAACCCTTTGCCACCAGCTTAAATCCTTCCTCAATCTCGGCCCACCTCAGAATTCCCGTGAGATTACAAAGCATTTTGGGGAAGTGGAGCAAAGGCTTGTGGGGATTGTAGTCCTGTATTCGAGTCTATTTTTTACAGTAAATGATTTATGGGAGAAGGGGCTGGCTTCCTCCTCCAAGAATCAAAGGGGAGAATTGTGGGAACTGAGTGAACCACACTGATTCTATCTTGTGGCTCAATTCTGGATCTAGCTCAAATTCCTTTCTATCAAATTATGGGTCTAGTCCAATTTCTGTCTTGTGAGAAAACTTTATTCAATTATGGGAATTGTGAGAAAACTTTGTTGCATTGTTAGAATCTAGCTCTATATAGCTGGAAACATCTCTATCTTTTCCTTAGAGACCCTTAACTAAGGACCTGGGGTATGCTGATCAGAAACTGTCAGGTCCAAAAATTGATAGATCTCATGATTATACATCTGAAGAAGCCCATGTTTCTTATTAGAAAACTGGTGCAATATTGGTCAATTCCTAATCTTGTATTCTGGTTTATATCCTGTTAATTCTTTTTTTTTAATGCATAAAATTTTCTCTCACCCTGTTTTCAGGGTCCAATGCCAAGGTAAAGGGTCCTGGTCCCAATTTGTTATGCAATTAATATGCATTTCTTACTACATCAAAATGTTTAGAAGCTCGAACTTTGTTTAGCCAGTTACTTCAGATTTCATTCACCACGGTTTTTGGCAAGCCAGGCTAGGTTGAGTAAGGAATCCAACTGCCAGATGGGACAACCAAACAGAAAAACTCCTTTGAATGCTCCAGACTTTTTTCCAAGAGACTTTTTTGAAGAAGACTACCCTAGAGGTCAGACTACCCTTTCAATTTAAAATTCTTCTGAGCTAAGGTAAGGTTTATGCTCTCAGGTGAGGAAGTTATACTCCCACACTGCTGGGAATGGTTTATTCTGCCATCCTGGTATGGAACAGATACCCTTTAAGGGAATGATGTGTTCTAGAATTAGTTTAAGAAATAGTAAAAAAGGATTCCCCTCTGGAAAAATTGGCATTAGACCAAGGGAAGAGCACACTATTAAATTGACACCCCCTTAGGGTAATTCTTACTAACATGGAATTTCCCATGCAGAAGAGGAGGGGGTGACTAAAAGGTAGAGTTATCAAATTATGCTAAAATATATAAAAATCCAAATGGGTTCCAAATTTGGCAGCAAATTAAAGGAAATTAGACTTTCAGTAGAAGATGAAGAGGCAAGAAAGCATGTGTTTGTTTTATTGTTGTCTCTGTGTTTTAATTTCTTTGTAAAATTCAGGAAAATCTTTGTCTTGTGTAGTGTTTAGGGTTGTTTGTAGATTCTGCTATCTTGAAAGATTTCTAGTGGGGGAATGAAGACAGCCAGAAAGACTACTGAAAAGCTGCAGCCAAAGTGGTTAGTAAGTTAGAGAAAATTAATGAAATATCATAGTTTTATACTCGAAATAGTGATGCTAAACTCTCTGTCCAACTCAGAATGACTAACTTCCACTTTGGGCTTTCAGATGATAACTGTTTAAGCATTGTAGTAGATTTTGGAAGTTTGGAGATTAAAGAGATTGGAGAATAATCTTTAAGGAATATTGAGTTTAATTATTTTAAGATTGTAATTCCTACAACTCTGAATAATTCCAGGAGCTCACTCCCTTCTCTTTGTCTTATTTGATAAGGCTCTTAGCAGAAGCATAATATATATATTAGTGAGTTTTGAGGTACCACTTGGTGGAATTTGTTTTAAGGAAAAATAAGAATTAAATTTGATAAAAGTTTTCAGGTAAATAACACTTAGATCACCCCCCCCCATTGGTAGATATATTGTTTTAGTGTAATGAAGGAAGACAGTTTAAGAGTAATCCCAGAGTAAAGAAAAAAATAGACACAGTTTGCATTTAAAATTCATCTGAAACCTACATAGCTGCCTTTTATTAACCCTTTCTTGACTATCAAAAGAGAAAAAAGCTGTTTAAATCAAGGAGCAACTTCAAATGAATAAAATTTAATTAAGACACTGGAAAGAATAATTTAAACCAAAGAAAGGTCCATGAGTAAAGATCATCTACCTCACCTCCACTGTGGCCTGGGCTTAGATCCAGAATAACTACAATGATGGGAAAGGTGACCAGGAACTAGGAATATTTGTCTTTTGGGAAGGCTGAAGTAAAATTTTCAGAATTTTATATAGCAAAATTAATTATTTAGGTACATCAGAAACAATGTCACAAAAAATTAGTAAGAAATTCTGCTTTTTCAAGCTCCAAAGAACCCCTAAAGGTAAGAATATTGAAATTAATTGGGGTTATTTAAAAATATTGTGCTAAATTATAAGAGATACAATGAATAAGGATTATTTAGGTAGTTTGGATTATGATTAGGAAATATGGTATTCTATCCCTGAAAGACCATTCCAGGGGCATATTCCCCAGTCTTTAGAATCTTATAAGCTCCAAAGCAAGGCGATGGGAATGCGAGGTTGCCACTTGAGACCTCTCCCTACTTTTACCCAGGTTAAAACCAAAAAGTCTTGGGGGAAAAAGAGGGTAAAGCTAGATTATGAACATAAAAGAATTAATTTACCTCTTTGGGTGATTTTTGAAAGAAAATAAATTAAAAGTTTATGGAAAGGTAAAGGTGCTATCAGAAACCTTTGAAAATGAGCTAATTGTTAACTTTGAGCTCTAAATTTTAAAGTTCATGCCTTCAATAGCCCTAATAATTGATATTTTTGTTTTGTGGTTATAAATCCAGATTTTATTTGGTCAAAACTTGTCCTATAACTAAATTATGGTGTGGTGAAGTGTGTTTTCCTATTAGTTATGGCATCAAATGAAAAAAAATTCTGGAAAAATATTTCATCAGGAAACATGATCTCAGAAATTTATTAGCTGTGCAAGCTTAAGCAAGTTTTCTTATATCTGTTTAGCTCAGTTTTCTGATCTATAAAGAGGAAAATAATAATAGTACTCACCTCCCAGGGTTGTTGTGAGGATCACATGATAGCATGATTTTGAAGTGCTTAACACAGTGCCCAGCACATGGTAAAAACTATATAAATGTTAATTATTGGTTTTGCATCTCTGTGATGACTTGGTACAAGATTTTAAATGTGATTAATAGGAAATGCCAATGGCAATAAAAATGAATTAGCTTCTATATTAGATAGTTTGGAAATATATTCAGCTGAATTGTTGAGATCTGACTAGTAATAAGTTTTATTTCATGTTTCAAATACATGATCTCATGTCAGAAATGCTATGAGAAACCATTGTATAGAAATGTTATTAAATAAAAAATTCTCTTTTTATTTGGATGTTCTTATATTAGGAATTAAACTGGTAAAAAGAAGGTGATAAAAATAAATATTTGAAAATTATTAAGTATTTGATGGACATATTCCATTTTAAAATAAATAATTAAAATATATATTTTTTACTATTTGGGGAAGGTTTTGCATGAACATTAAGATGGCCTTATCTGTGAGACCTCTTAAACTTTGTATACGGGCTGAATCATAAGATCTTCTCAACTCTGCTGCATGTTGTAAAATCCAAGTACCTAAAACTGAGAAAGTTCAAGAACCTAAAAAGTGAGAAAATAAGATTCACTCTTCTATTCCTTTTCGAAATAGAGTTATCCACAAATTTATTATAATAAAGAGTGAGTATTCATGGTTTTTTTTACTATCACTTATTAAGATTATGAAAACATATAGGATGGTTTAAAGATGTTCAATATTTTAATGTAAGTTAACTATCAGGTATTTGTTACATGTCTGAAATCCATGAATACAGTTCATTTTAATAATATATAAAGGATAAATGAATGATATGAAACTATTGGTGAAACATGAGAAAACAAATAATATTCATGTCCTAGGTTATGATTAGTGAAATTTTGTTATTTGAGACAAAAATTCTTGGGAGTATAATTTAATATTGTTTTGAACTTTGATTAAAGGGATAATTGTCTTAATTGTTATGAAGTTTAAAAATCTCATGTGCTACAGTCTTAGAACTACTACCGATGGATATTGCTTCCTAGGAAAAAGTCTAGGGATTGACTGTGGCTTGGCCTAAGGTAGGATCCCCCTGACTCAATTTCCTTCTTGTGCTAGTTCCTTTCTGAACTGGAAATTTCCTCACTGGGTTAATCCTGAGCCTGGCTTTTGATACCCTGTGAATAAGGAGGAGCTTCACTACATGATTGTCTGTCAGATATGTTTCATGCTTGGAATCAACAGATAAAGTAATTTTTCCCATGTTGTAGTATATGTCAGGTCAGTCTGTGCCTTTGAAGGGGCAAGTCTTAGCATTATTATAACTATGTCCTTCCTTTTTCTTTCATAGCAAAATTCTATAAACAGGGCAGGTGAGCAGTAGAAGTTTTATAAGTACAGTACTAAATTAAGCACGATACAAATAAATGCAATACTAAATTAATAGATGCTGGAATATCTCTGAGGTATTATAATAGGATGCAAGTATGAAAAAAAATCTACATTTTAATCTGTATTTTTCATCAAATTATAACATAGGGATAATATCCTCCTAAGGCAGAAATTAGACAAAGTAATAAAGCAAAGATATTATATAAAAGGTTTCTAATTAAATGGAATGGTAAATTTTGAGAAAGCAATAGGATTAGACTGTTTTCTTTAAGAACTATATACATATTAGTATGATTAGCATCTATATGCTTCTAATGTGAAATTCAGGTTTTGTGTATGTTAAGTTCTCAAAATTGGATTAAGGATTTTACAAATAAAATTACATCAATAATTGTAAAGAAAGTGAAACCATTTTCCCATTTTAAAAGACAGAAAAAATCATTTCACAGATTAGACCATCATGAGTTTTTTTTTTAGATTCTTTTTCTAGGCACAGAGTTTAGATAAAGTTAGAAATAGCAAGTGATATGTAAAAAGTAAAATACTTTGAAGTTTTGGGTAAATTATGGGTTCCTAATTTGATGTTCTTGTAACTCTTTTGTTAATAAGATTAGCTCTTTAAGTCTTGAGCTGATTTTTCACCATATGAACTAGCTACTGGAAAGCCAAATATAGTTGGTTTTACTAAATTATGTTGAATGTCGTTCCTGGCAGATTTTAGCAGAATTACCTAAAAATCTTTACAAGTGATTTGGAATTACAGAAGCAGAGCCCTCTTCGGAGCTGTCCTAAAAAATGAGGCCTATTGCAGAATGTGGAACAGTAGATATCCAAGGACCAGATGATTACACAGGACATCTTGGACTGAAGATGAAATGATTAAATGGATATTGGAAATGGGTTAACAGGATACAAAGAGACTTGGTATTTTTTAATATTGATGATCATCTGGTATTACTTTGGCCTTTTATTTCATGGTGTCTTATGTTTGCTGAGTTTTCTTGGTTAACTTGATGAAGTGCAAATCTTCTCTCTCAAAATTTGTCCATTGTGAGCCCTCTAAGTAGTTTGATCTTTAACTTGACTTATGAAATTCTGATTATGAATATATGAAAACCCTTATAAGTAAGTGATTTATGGAAAAAGGGGCTGGTTTCCTCTTCCAAGAATCAAAGGGGAGAATTGTGGGAACTGAGTGAACCATACTGATTCCATCTTGTGACTCAATTCTGGATCTAGCTGAGATCCCTTTCCATTCAATTATGGGTCTAGTCTAATTTCTGTCTTGTGAGAAAACTTTATTCAATTATGGGAATTGTGAGAAAACTTTGTTGCATTGTTGGAACTTAGCCCTGTATAGCTGGAAAGCTAGATCATCTCTACCTTTTGCTTAGAGTCCCTTGACTAAGGGGACCTGGGGTATGCTGATCAGTCAGATCCAAAGATTGATGGAAGGAATTTTCTCATGCTTATACATCTGAAGAAACCCAGGTATCTTATCAGAAAATTGGTGCAATTAGTTACTGTTTCCTTGTTCCTTTGATTGAATATAGACACTGGTAGAGGGAGCAAGACACTTCTTTTTCTGATTTCTGGAAATTATACCTATTCACTCTCCCTAATCCCAACTCTTGAAACTCACTCATTCCCCCTCTCAGCTTGGAAAGTCTAATCTTTCCTTAAATTAGAAATCAGATTTCCTTATCTTCTATTGTGGTTTATATCTTGCTAATTGCTTTCTTTCAGTGCATAAAAATCTTTCTCACCTTGTATTCAGGGTCCAGTGCCAAGCTGAAGAGGCCTAGTCCCAATTTGTTATGCAATTGGCATGCATTATTTAATACAATATGCTCAGAAGCTCAAAACTTTATTTCCTCACTTATCTCAGATTTCACCCACTATAGTGGATATGTATATATACATATTTGAGTATATATGCATGCACACACATACACACATATATATGTATTCACATTCACATACACATACATACACATTATCTTTTCAGTAGAGTATAAATTCACTAAAGGCACAAATTGTTTAGTTTTTAACTTTGTTTTCCCACAACCTAGAACAATGCCTGTTCCTAATAAGTGTGTGTTGAATCAAATTTTCATCTTGCCATTCATCCTTATCTTTCTTAGGTAACTCTCCTAATTCCAGAAGAGATTATTTAGAGAAGCTGTAGAGTCTTGTCCAATATAAGTTCTTCCCAGGACACTATACTGAAGTCCTTATATTAAATAATTCTGTTCAGGGTTACTAAGCACAGCAGTGGTAGGGCTGGGAAAAGAATCCAAATGACTGATTTCTAATACGAGAGTGCCTACACACAAGCAAAAATGTGAGTCTTTTTGATTTAGACAATTGTCTTTTTTTTTTTTTACTGTGGGCTGTTCTAGGTAATTCCAGATTCTTGCTATTTCCAATAACCAATACCTTAATGGGGAAAGTTTTTATGAATATATGCATAAGAAAGTCTTCAAATCATAGATTGTTCCTATCTGAAGAAACTTTAGAGCATTTGAGCTGGAAGGGACTTGTTTGCAGCTTTTATCAGTATTGATCATCCTCACACACACACACACACACAGAGGTTTTTCCTTCCACCTATTTGAATACTCTTTAGTGTTCTTTGATGAATTTTCACCTGGGTTACTCTCATTAACCATGAGTATCTGTCCTGAGCCTCCCCTCTTCTACATGTTCTCTCCTATAGTATATAGGGACATTGTAAAGAAGCAAACTTAAATTTGGTGTAAGAAAAAAAAAACAGCTTCCTAAGAATTAGAGCTACCCAAAAGTGGAGTGGTCTATCCCAGGCATTAGGTTCTCCCTTGTTACAGGTCTTTAGCTAAAGCTAGTTTTATAATTTGTTGTGTATGTTATAGAGGGAAACCTTTTCCAGGCTTGGATGGGACTAAATTGATACTGACTGGTCTCTTCCAACTCTTAATTTCTATATCCTTAAAGTTCATCTAATCCAGTTCTTTTATTTAAGAAAATTCAAAGGGACCCCAAGAGAGAAAAGGATTTAAGTAAGTAAGGTCCCTGGCTAGTACAAGAGAAGTTATTCTTGAACCTTGGCCTTCTGTCTCCAAATCCAAGGTGAGGTCAAGAATCTGGCCAGTTGAGTGAGTAGGAGTTGGACTGTATAAGTTATCTTCTAACTCTGAGATTCTCTGATTCTCCTTCTTTTAGCCAAGCATATAGCAGATAGGAGTTTAGCATTTCAGTATTACTCAGGGCTAGATCTAATGGACAGGTTTTAGAAGGGAATAATCCAGGAGTGGTCTAGCAGCTCAGGCCTATGCCTCACAAATATCCTTTATTAATTCACTGTACATTTTGTTCTGGCCTAGCCAACAACCAGATCCAACACTGAGTTCAAATAAGTAACTTTTCATCATCATTTTATTCTTCGTATTTGTGTCCTTGGTGCGTAGAATAGTGTCTGGCAAATACTTAACAAAGACTTAATAAATACTTGTTGATGGCTTGATCATCAGAGGGAGACTAGTTATAGGACATGCAGCACAGTGTTATGGGGAAAGGCATTGAATGTAAAGCCAGAGGAGATGATTTGAGTTTTGTACTGAGTTTTGCTAGTCTTAGGCAAATCATTCAAATTCTCTCTGTGAAATGGGGATAAAAATCCTTGTCCTACTTATTGTACAAGCGGGTGGTAAGAAAAGCACTTTGAAAAACTTAAACTGCTAAAGAAATCTGAACTATTAAAAATTTCACATAGTCTATGACTCTACAGGACAGAGTGAAAAGTAAAAAAAATCAGGCACTCCCACCAGTTACTTTTGCCTATATAACACCTTCAATAACCTCTTCTCCCTGAATCTAATGGTTGGGATGTAAAGTGATCAAAATGACTGGTGGCTTTGCCATCAGGTGAATAAGAGATAAATCCATTTCCTTGTGTTTCTTCTTATTTAGTTATCATACAGTAAATTAAAAAGTCAATTTGTGGGATTTGGCATTAGTGAGACCCAGGGAGCTAGACGTGTACCTCTTCCAACGCCTGTTATTTCAAGGATGGAGTAACTACATGTCACAGAGTTCCAAATAAAACAGGAGTCTCTCAACATGGTACAGTGGCTCCAGAAGAGGCAGCATAGATATCTCTTGCTGCTTCTTTCCTCATCCTTCTCCAAGGGAGAATGTAATTCTTGCCAGGAGGAGAAGCAAGAGATTAGAACTGGAAGAATGGTTACTCCGCTCTCCTTTAAAGGAGGGGATACTTGGCTAGAATTTTATGTATTTGCTTCCTTAAATATTGCTAGTCTAGGGGATTTGGTTTTCAGGTTTAATCTAAGTTCTGATCACTTTCATTAATTAGAGGAATACAGCTTGGAGCTTTAAATCCAAGGCTTAACTCCCTTCCCACCAAGTACCAGTTCCATAGTGAACACACACATAAGTACCAAAGAAACCTATTTATTCAAGTCCATAGCAAATCAGAGATCAGAAAATGTTTATATAGGGGAATATATACCAGATGATACAAAATGAAGGAGCTTTCCCATTGAAAGCAAGGCCAAAGAGCTCAACCCAAGAAAGAGAGTCCCAGATCTCACCCAAGGGGATGTTCCCCATAATCTCTAGAAAAGCTAGCTGGGGATAGGGATGTGATGAAGACTACCATCTCCTCTCATATTGCTTCTTCCAGAGACTTTTCCTTCAGCAATCTGATGTGAGGTTGGTCTCCTCTATTGTCTGTCTCAAAACTGGAAGCCAAAAATGCCTGAAGCCTGAGGAGACTTAAGACACCTGGAGACTGGAGCTCTCCTTTCTCTTGCTCTCACCAACTCTGTTCCATTCCTCACATAAGCGCAGGGAATTGATCTCCAGCAGTGAGGAGAGAGTCCCATTTCAATGGGCTTTGGAATTCAGGCCACAATGATCATCTTCTCTTTTCTTCCTTAGTCTCTGGCATCTCCAGACAGAATCCCAGAATCCCAGTGTTGAGAAGAACCTTAGCGGCGTTTAGTCCAACCTCCAACCAAACAAGAATTCTATCTGCAATCCAAACCAACCCAGCAAATGTTTATGAAGTGTCTACCAGCATCACTAGTGTCTATCATTCCACTCCAGCACTGAATGAAGCCTGGGTTTCTATTGCCTTCCCATGTTTTGAATTTGCAAATTCCCACTTGCTACTGCAGATAAACACACACACACACACACACACACACACACAGAACTTATGCCAAAAGAGTTGGCAGAGTATATTCTCCCTTCTCTTTAGAAGATGATGAGATCTTATTATAATTCTGCCAACATTCTCTCATGTTGGTTTAAAACTCTTTAGAAAGGAGACCTCCACAGCAGCTGTTGGCTAAGAGGCCAAAGTCTACAATGACCACAGGACCCTTGGCTCTGAATTTCTCAACCAACACACATAAATCGATTACCCATTGGATGTAGAGCTTTATGCTAAGTGCTGTGGTGGCTTTCCCAATGTCCTAAGACATCCCTATTAGTCATTTTTATAATATTCAATCACATATTAGAATCATATTCTAGGATTTGGAGAGAGAGAAGAGAGTTTAAAGGTCACCTACTAGGGCTGCCTCATTTTACAGATGAGGGAACTAAAGCCCAGAAGGGTTAGATAATCTGTCCAAGGAGTGAATTAGGTAGCAGAGGTGAGAAGTGACCTCGGATCCTCTGACTTTATACCCAGTACTCTTTCTCGGACACCATGGGAGCTTTAGAGGCCAGAGCCCTTTCCTCTAGGTTCCTACAATGTACACTTTATTGGTGTGAAAAGGTAACTGATGTCATGAGGGGCCTGATGCTGATAATTCTCAGAGGCCTGTGCTTGCATGCTTGCCCTGGAATATAAAACACCAGTTCCCGAATGCCAAAAAGGTAATTTAAATGTTAAAACATTTGTGATGGTGGCAATTGCATGCATTCTTTCTATCTAATTGTGGCAGGATTAATCTGTCCTTAATAGAATACAACTAATAATTTATATTATTATCTTTAATAATATAATTCTATTTAAAATTTCCATTTGCATTGTTCATCTCAGGGCGGTTGCCCTGAGCTCCAGAGCATTTAGATAGGGATTTGCTACAGCTGCTTATCATGTGCACAAGTAGGGATTCGACCGGGCAATTTTCTGAAAAATAAAGATCAGTTTCTGATGAAAAGAAGCTAAAAAAAATAAAATTATAGTATTAAAATGAGTAGATATTAATGTGTCATATTTACAAAATGAAATGAAAAAAACCACATACTCTAATCTGCTCTGAAGTCCCTCCCACCTCCTAAACATATGTTTGCAGTCTTCCAGGGGGATCTCTTTTTCTTCTTTTTAACTTGTTAGATATGCCTATTCTTTTAATAAAAATATAAATATTAAGCTCCTAATAGAATGGCTTCACAGCACACTAGGGAAGTAAGTAGTGGTTTAGGAGTTGGTTTTAGTCCTGACTTTGCCACTAATCTGGTTGGGTTACAAGGAATAAGGTACTTCCTTCTCTTTGTCTCAGTCTCCCCATTAGTAAATTTAGAGATCAATTACCTCCTTTCCCTTTCCTCCTAACATTTTCAGCTTCTATTTATATGTTGTCTTCCCCCATTAGAAATGTCTCCTGTCCCATTAGAAAGTAAGCTCCTTGAGGGTAAGACTAGGCAAATAGGGTTAAGGAACTTTCCCAGGATCACACAGTTAGGAAGATTTTAAGATAAGATTTAAACTCAGGTCCTCCCAGCACTCAGGTCTGGTGCTCTACCCACTTGGCCACCTAGCTGCTCTCAGTAATCTTTTTTTTTTTTTAATCCTTACTTTCTATCTTAGAATCAATACTATATGCTCATTCTAAGGCACACAATCAGTAAAGGCTGGGCAAGGGGGGTAAAGTGACTTGCCCAGGGTCATATAATTAGGAAGTATCTAAGGACAGATTTGAACCCAGGACCTCCCATCTCCCATCTGGCTCTCTATCCACTGAGCCACCTAGTTTCACTCCCCCCCCAAAGTACTCTCTTAATAAAAATCTGTTGACTGACAAGTTAGTTGCAAGGAACTTCAGGGATCTACCAATCAGAAAGAAAGAAAGAAAGAAAGAAAGAAAGAAAGAAAGAAAGAAAGAAAGAAAGAAAGAAAGAAAGAAAGAAAGAAAGAAAGAAAGAAAGAAAGAAAGAAAGAAAGAAAGAAAGAAAGAAAGAAAGAAAGAAAGAAAGAAAGAAAGAAAGAAAGAAAGAAAGAAAGAAAGAAAGAAAGAAAGAAAGAAAGAAAGAAAGAAAGAAAGAAAGAAAGAAAGAAAGAAAGAAGGAAGGAAGGAAGGAAGGAAGGAAGGAAGGAAGGAAGGAAGGAAGGAAGGAAGGAAGGAAGGAAGGAAGGAAGGAAGGAAGGAAGGAAGGAAGGAAGGAAGGAAGGAAGGAAGGAAGAAGGAAGAAAGAAGGAAAGACACACAAGATGGTAGAGAAGAGTTATCGATTAATTAAATTACCTGGCTTGGTTACACAGGTAGTGAACATGCTATAGAACTTGGGTTTGAATATTGGGCTTCTTTGTCCAGAGGGGTACCTCACACTGGAGTTGAACTAAACTAGAGGATCCATAAAGTTTCTTTCAGCTCCCGCATTCTATTGATCCATGCAAGGGGAAGACACAGACCTCCTGGAGCAATCTTGACTTCCTTGGATCAATGGTTAGGGATAACAAACTGTTGTGGCCATTTCCTGAAGGCTTTTTATAAAAAGCTGGATAGCTCTGGGCAGCATTTCTCTGTATTTTGCAACTTCTTCCAACTACTGAAGCTGTCAAAATTTCTCCAACAAAGCATCTGTAAATATTTATCTGCTATTATTGAATGTTGCCTTTGCAGCCAGGATACCATTTAAGTCTCCTCGTCACAGTTGATGAAATGGGTCCCTGGACATCTTGAGACCACAATGCCTATACTAATAGAGGATGCCCCCCTCAGAGAAAGGGATATGAATATTTATCATGTCCCTATTATTCTTTATGCTCTTTATGAGACCAGAAAAGATAACTACTGCATATAAGACATAGGGATTAAAATGAATTTGGTAATGGCCTCTGAAAACTGACAGACCAAAAACCCAGCCTTTCCAGAACTCAACCAAAAACCAGAGAAGAAGATAATGATAATAATAATGATAATAATAAATGAATAAACAAAAAGCTTCTGAGCAGGCAAAAGAGTTACAATGTAATTTTCCATGCATTAAAGTTTATATACTTTGCTTACAGGAGAATGAATCAGTTCCTCATTCAGAGACAATTTATTCTTACTTAGTACAAAATTCTACTAAATGATGTTGTATACTTTTCTAGTCCAGAGGAGATCAGAAGAGGAATTCAGGGCACACGTATTTAGAAGCCAAAACACAGAAGTCACAGCTGAGGGCCCGATAGCATGAAAGGAGACAGGAAAAATTATAAAACTCAAAGTTAAAAAAATAAACAAACATCTAAACCCCAAACACAGCAGTCTAGGGTCCTTTAATGCAGGCAAATAACTCCATATGTCCCCACAGACTTTGATGGTATCATTGGAATATGAATATGTTGACAATAAAGATCCTAAATCACTGAGAAAAACTAAGTCCAATATCTTCTTTGGAAGAAAGCTGAAAGAATGCAATACATTTTATGAAGAATTCCTTCCTGAATTATTAAAAATGTTTTTAAGTATTTGGAAATAAAAGGGGTGAACACTTATCTAACCCTCCATAATTCAGATGATGCATTCAATCCAGCCCTTGAAATAGACCAGAAAACAGAAATTTGACTGGTGGAGTATTGTGGCAAAATGGAAAAACCAATGAGCTGAGATTCAGAAGAACTTTTTATTTTTTTAAACCTTTACCTTGTATCCTAGTAACAACTCTAAGTCAGAAGAGCAAGAAGTAGCTACACAAACAGGATTAAATGACTTGCCCAGAACCTCACAGTTAGGACATGTCTAGGACCAGATTTGAACCCAGGTCTTCTGGAATCCAGGACTGGTGCTCTATCCACTGGGCCCTGATAACTTGGTTTTAGTTCCCCTTATATTACAACCAAATTTTGTGACTTTAGGCTAGCTGCTTCACTGCTCAGGGATTCTTTTGCAAAAGGAGAGAACTGAACTAAAGAGTCTCAAGGTCCTTTTAAGCATTCTGTAATTTTTGTGTTTTCAATAGCCCCAGGTTTTCCTAATGACCACAACCATGTTATTTTTAGACCAAAAAAAGAAAAAAAAAGGTTTTCCAACAAGAATTCCACTTTCCAAACCATGTGGAAGCCAGCTGGCAGCAGATAGCTCTTGCTGGAAAAAAAAAAAACCCCAACAAAAACAACATACTGATGCTTCTTGGCAAACCTGGATGAATCTTGTATCTTTGCTGTGACATTTGTCTCCTCATATTCTTACCTGGAGTGTAAAAAAGTAAACAAATTGGGAGATAGAGGTGGGAAATAGAATTTGGGAATAAATCAAAAGTTTTGTCTGCTCTGGAGTATCTCCCATTACTAATGTTAAAAACTTTGGGGTTCTTCAAGTTCATCTCGCTTATGATTGTAGCAGGCTTTTGACCTGGAATTAGGCAAAATGGGAGTTTTTTTTTAATGAACTTTTGGAAGGAGTTAAAAAAGGTGTGCAGGTACACAGATCAGATGGGAACTTTCTAATGTATTATTGTAGACTGGTTAAATCTTAGAATCATGGAATAATAAACCCGGAGACCCATATGATCATGAGTTCCTAGAATCATCTAATCATCTAATTAGAAGGGTCATTCAGTTTATCTTTCCAGCCCAAACAGGAATCTCCTTGAGTCTAGAATGTTTCCGGTTCAAATTCATTGATTCTCAGGTATCATTTATGGAATTCAAGGCTCAGTGTCAAGGATCTTTGAAGGGGTCTCAGAAATGACCTTGTACCCTTTCTCCCTCAAACTGCCCCTCCAATCCCCTTAAAATGGGTATGTCTATTTCCTTCCATCAGCAGTCTCAGGCCCATCTGCAGTTTGAGGCCATTTGTGACTTTGATTAAGAAGTACATATAAGGACCCGTTGCCTCTGAAAGACCTTGGCTATTCAGTGGCAGGTATCTCTGTGTCCCTGTGACCCATCTCTATTATGCACTTTAACTTCTCAGACTTTATCAGATGCCTGATCCCTCAGTCTTCTAGCCTGGGTTTCTGAATGCTTTATCTCTTAGTCTATGGACCCTACTTTGCCTAGACCGAGGGCATTTCCCTGTTCCTGTCTTAGCTGACTTCTCTCTATTTGATCCAGTGTCTCTTTAAAGACTGGGTCTCTGCTATGTTGTAGTACCAATTCTAGTCCTTCCCAGTTATCCCTGTCTTGTTTTAGTTCAAGTCTCAGTGTAATAAGAGAAGAGAATGAATAGCTGAATTTTAAAAAAAATTACTAAGGCTCTTTCCATGTGAAGCACTTTGCTAAGCACATCAGACACAAGTAGAAAAGCAAGACATGGCACCTGCTTTCAAGAAGCTTATGTTCTAATAGGAGGAGACAACATATATAGGTGGTTTCAGTTGCAAGACAGGTGAAAAAGCTCTTATGGGCCTTAGGGCACAGCAGAAAGACAAGTGGTTATCCATTATCTTTAGCATCATTTCCATTGATAAAACTATCCCTATCTGAGGCCAAGCCCCTTGGCAATGCTAAGAATTTTGGTGGTGAAAGCTGTCTTTTCTGGTTTTTCAGTAGCTGCCAGGTCACTTCTCTATAAGGGTTGCTCCCTTGGATCATGCTTGGAAGTAGTCAGGAACAGATAGAAGTAGGACCAGTGGTTAGGGTGGGGGTACAGCTAATCCTTGAGCTCTTAGGGTTAGCTTCCTAACTGGTAGCAGCTGGTTAGTGGTTGGTGGTGGTGATGACTGAGGGGATAGGGGGACAGGGCTCCACCAGGGCTTCTTCATAATGATAGTTGGGGTGGGAAGTGGGGGCTCAATGCTACTGCTTCTGTCTGAAATAATTTATTCAATCCTGATACTTCCTGCATTTCTCTTACCCTTTTCTTAGATGATGTCTAAGAAAGGGAGGAAAAACACAAATTCAAGAGTTCAGGGCAGCTAGCTGGCTAGCAGATAGAGAACCAGGCTTGGAAAGTCTGGGAGAAGGGAGGACTTGGGTTCAAATATGATCTTGGGCACTTTCTAGCTAAGTGACCCTGGGTAAATTACTTAATCCCAGTTGCCTAGTCCTTATTACCCTTCCCTCTTGGAACCATTACTTAGTCTCAATTCTAAGACATGTAATAAATGAAAAAAAATTATTAAATTGTAATATTAATAAAATATTGTGGTTGCCGTTATAAAATCAGTTCTCAAGTCAGGAGTCCATTAGTAGCTCTTAAAGTAATTTTAATAAAAATGGAGACATGAAAAAGGGAAATGAAGGAAAGGGACAGAAAATCTCATCTATCTAGAAAAATACCTAAGCCAAAATTCCAAACCTTCTAAGCCACTTGAGCTGGAAAGCCCTTGAGTGCTGAGAGAGAGAGACAGAGACAGAGACAGAGAAAGAAAGAGAAAGAGAGAGTGAGAGAGCAAGAGAGAGACAGACAGAGACAGAGACAGAGAGAGTGAGAGAGACAGAGACAGAGAGACAGACAGAGAGACACAGAGACAGAGACACAGAGAAGTAGGGAGAGACAGACAGAGAGGGAGAGGGAGAGACACAGAGATAGAGAGAGAGACAGAGACAGAGAGAAAGAGAGACAGACAGACAGAGACACAGAGACAGAGACACAGAGAAGTAGGGAGAGACAGAGAGAGAGAGAAAGGGAGAGAGACAGAGAGAGAGAGAGAGAGAGAGAGAGAGAGAGAGAGAGAGAGAGAGAGAGAGAGAGAGAGAGAGAGAGAGAGGAGGAGGAGATGGAGTAGTGAGAGAGAGCTCCACTCCCACACCTTTTACCCTCTGTGCCCTGCAAGTCTCACAATTTACACAGGCAAAAAAATGAGGTGTGGGGTAGGACAAACTATCACTACAGACAGAAGGTAAGGATGAAAAAACAAACATACCCCAAACAAAGTTCAAGAGTTACAGCTAATAAGAAATTCAAACAAATAAGCCAGTTGCTAGAGAAAATTTTAAGATAAGCAAATATGCTACATAGACTTAAAAATCATTTCTTACATTTGTATAACATTTTACAAGGCCCACATGATCTCATTTGTCCCTTATATCAAGCCTTTTTGTAAGGCAGGCACCAGGACTAGGTACTGTTGTACCTATTTTAAAGATGAGAAAACTGGGTCTCCAAGAGGTTAAATTATTTGACCAAGATTACATGGATATACATGGGGGCTTCTGACTTCAACTTCAGTAGTATTTTTGCCAAAGTATAGTCTCTCTCATTTGCTTAAATGACCATTATAATCCAACTTTCTGCTTTTCTGTAACTGCGGATCTGAGCTCAAAAGGATCCAAATCTCCCAGTTTATAGGTTGCTATATATACTTAAATGCTTCAAAAGATTTATGATTTTGTCAGAGGTACTTCCTCTACTCAGACTTCAAGCTTGTATTTTTGTTTGGGAGGGAGGAGGCGAGTCCAATGCCTTTGTATTAGGAGGCTGTGGGTCTGATGGAATGAAAGCATGGTTGCTGGCTGAGCACACTTCCTCTTTCAATGCAGGTTTATGACTTATTTGTAATTTATAATTTTAGGGAGTTCTTTCAAACAAAGGTGACTTGCCCAGGGTCATTCAGTCTTTAGATGTCTCCTCAGGGAACGGAATTCAGGTGAACACAGGCTGGCTTTGAGCTTCCCAACTCCAGGGCCAGCTCAATCTATTATATTTCGTCTCTTATGATATATGTGGTAGATACGTAATGCTTGTTGATTGATGACTCCTACCTTTATCAGACTGGTTCTGTGAACTTCATTGATCAAATAAAAATACATTATCTGCTGGCCCTTTGCTTTCTGATGATGTAGCACAGTAGTGAAAGTATCAACTTGGAGCCTTAAAGCCCTGAGTTGAAATCCTGCCTGACATTTAGTAGCTGTGTGACTCAATTTCCTCATCTGTAAAATGGAATAATAGCACCTTCCTCACATGGCTGTTATGAGGCTCAAATGAGCTAATACACACAAAGTAGTTTGTAACTTGAAAGACTATAAATGCGAGCTCTTTCTAAGTGCCTCTCTCTCCAGATTTAGTTAGCTTTGGTCCTCAGTTGATGGTCTGACTAGTGGCTTCAATTTGGAAGAGCCTTGCCAGGGCTTGCTGTCCACTGCCATTGCCTTCAAGAACCCCAAGCTCGCCTCTAGGTCATAAAGAGGCGCTTAAGAAGGAGAGAACTTTGTTGGAGGTCTGGAGAAAACAGATATATCTTGTTTGTAACAGTTCTGTTAAGGGTCATTTCTTTTCTGGGATTTCAGGCAAATACAAGTCCCCCAAAGAATAAGAAAGAGATGCCACTTACAGGATCATGGCCTTTTAAACACAGAAGTGAGCTTGGAGGACATTTAATTCTATATTCTCATTTACAGATTGAGAACTGATGGTGGGTCTCAAAACTGAACCCTTTCCTCTACTCCCTTCTGTCATCTCAAGTTCACATTTTACCTTAAAAAATATTTCTTTAATAAAGGTCTGCTCTGGGGATTCTGGCGCAGGGTCAGTTTCTGTTTGGGAAACCAAAGGTCTCTCAGTGGAAAGCTCATATTACCTTGTTTCCCCCACTTGCCTGGGCCTGCAGCATCTCCCATTCATTCCTCTCACTCTTATCTCTCCTCCCCTCTTTTAGATAGTACCTTAGTCTTCTCAACTAGAGTTTCCTCAGAAAACATCTGAAATTAACCTCAGGTTCCTTATCTACAAAATGAAGGGATGGGACAACATCAGGCCAGTTTCCCTTATTTTTGTGTCCTGGACCCCTTGGGCATGCATCATGGGGAAGCCTATGGCCCCCATCTTGGAATAATACTTTAAAATGCATAAAAATAGAATACATAGGATTGCAAAGGAAACCAGTTATATTGAGATAGTTATCAAAAGATATATTTTTGAAGCCCTTAACCTCCATCTTAGAATCAATATAAAGTAATGGTTCCAAGGCAGAAGAATGGTAAGGACTAGTTAATGGGGGTCACAGAGTTAGGAAGTATCTGAGAACAGATTTGAATACAGGTCTTTCTGGCTCTCTGCTTGACTCCCTATTCACTAAGTCACCTAGCTGCCCTTCAAAATATTAAAAAATATAAGCTCTCAGACCCCAGGTTAAGAGCCTTGGCTAGATGATATTTAATGATCAATCAATCAGCATTTGTTTAGGGCTTAGTGCCTATCAAGAATGGTGTTAAAGTGTTTGGGGATACAAATTAAATCAGGACCACAGACTCTTAGGGATGGAATGGGCCACACTGTTCAATCTGTATCTGAACCAGAATGAATAGCAGCTAATATTTATGTAGTCTTTAAACTTTCCAAAGAATTTTATATTTGTTATCTTATGTGATCCTTACAACAGCCTTCAGGAGGTTCTATTATTATACTCATTTTAAAAAAGAGGCTAAATGATTTGCTTAAAGTCACACAACTATTAAGTATTTGAGGCAGGATTTGAACTTGGGTAAATCTTGATTCCAGGTCCAGAACTCTATCTAACCTTTGCTTGAAGGCCTTTAAAGTGAGGGAGAGACAGGTAGGTCACTGAAGTTGGGGGGACCTGGGTTCAAATCTAACTCAGATACTTCCTAGCTGTGTGACCCTGGGCAAGTCACTTGCCCCCCCCCCCCCCCCCCCCGTTTCTTTGGCCACCTCTTTTCACTCTTCTGCCTTGGAACACACAATATTGATCCTAAAAGAGAAGGTAAGAGTTTAAACATAAAAAATAAAATAAAAGTTGGGGGAACTTATAACCCCCAGAGGCAGCATCCCACTGCTGGATAGTTCTAAGGGTTCAATAGAGTAAACACTTATTAAATGCTCATCACCTGCAGGAAACAGCCTTTGCATTTAAGGAGCCTACATTTAATGGAGAGATACAAAACATACACACAAGTTGTTGGGAGGCTATATGATATATATTAGAAAATGAACTGATATCCAAGAACATGATTTAAAAAATTTTATACATATTTTTTCCAATTACATGTAAAAACAATTTCTAACATCCTTTTTAAAAATTGAGTTCCAAAGTCTCTCCCTCTCTTCTTTCCCTCTCTCCTTCTTGAGAAGGCAAGCAATTTGATATAGATTATACATGTGCAGTCATGCAAAACATATTTCTATATTAGCCATGTTGTAAAAGAAAACAGAATCCCCCAAAAAAGACCCCAGGAAAAATGAAGAAAAAAATTTTAAAGTATGCTTCAATCTGCATTCAGACTCCATCAGTTCTTTCTCTGGAGGTCAATGACATTTTTCAGCTAAAGTCCTTCAGAATTGCCAGGATGTGATTTTTAAATTCAAATCTGTCACTGCCTACCTGTGTGACATTGGGCAAATCTCTTCTCCAGGTTAAACATCCATAGTTCTTGAAACTTGCGTTCATCTGGCTCAAACTCTGCATCTTTCACTTGCTCTGGTTGCCCATTTCTACATACCGGAAAGCTAAGCAATGCCTTTTCTAAAGTGTGTCCAGAATGAAACATAGTATTCGAGATTTGGCCTAAGCAGATTTGGGTATGGAGCTTCCCAGTCCTGGTTCTAGTCAGCCCAAGATCTGAGGTGGAAGAAAAAGAACCCTGTGTGCACGACACGGACCATACCAATTTTGGGAGCAGAGAGGCAGCTGGAGGATGGCTCCAAGCTGCCTGGAATTCTGACATTGAACTCTGCCTGCAGTTTCTCAGCTGTGATGGTCTGTAACTCTCAACCTCTTAACCCTTCTTAAGATAATAGAACCATAAATTTATAGGATCTTTTAATTGGAAGGGGCTTTGGAGAAAAGCACTGGGGTAGCGTACAAAGGACGTCAGGCAGACAGGACACTTGAGTTCTAGTACCAGCTCTGCTATATTTGAGTTGTGTTGCCATAAGTATTATTTTCTAATCTGTCTTTGTTCCCTCATGTGTAAATTGAAGTTGACTGAACAATAATACTGATAGCTAATATTTATATATTGTCTACTTTGGGCCTGGCATTATGCTAATAAATACTTTACAGTTATTTATCTCATTTAATCCTCCTAACACCTCTGGGAGGTAGGTACTAGTATGATCCTTATTTTACAGAGAAAGAAACTGAAGCAAACAGGCCAAGTGACTTGCCTAAGGTAACACAGTTGGTGTTTGAGGCCAGATTTGAACCCGGGTTTTCCTGACTCCAGGCACAGTATTTTATCCAATAGATCACGTAGCTGTCTATAAGTCTTTCCCAATTTGTAACACTCTGCTTATACACAGGTTATCTACCCCATTGTTGTGCCCAATATAGGAAACTCCTTTACTACCTTTCTGACAGATGGTCATCCAGCTTCTGCTCAGATATTTTCAGTGATGGGGACCTTAGCCCTCCTACTGTCTCTGGCAGCCTATTCCATGATTGGACAGCTCTAATTATTTGGAATTCTCATTTTAGGCATCTTAATTCTATCTCCCTGTATCTTCCTCTCTAGGAAGCACAACAGATAGAGAGCTAGGCTTGGAGTCAGGAAGACTCAGATTCCTGAATTCAAATCTGGCTTCAGACACTAGCTGTGTGAATGTAGGCAAGTCACTTAACCCTGTTTGCCTTACATCCTCATCTATAAAAGGAGTTGAAGAAAGAAATGTCAAACTACTCCAGTTTCTCTGCCAAGGAAACCCCAAATGGGATCACAAAGAGTCAGACATGACTGAAGCGACTGAACACCACCACCTGTGGGTTCTTATTTGTGCTCTCTAAAAAATTTGTCAATTCTCTTTTCTGCCCAACTCAAACATAAGAAGATAACCACTTGTATACCATCTTCTGTTTTCTCTTCACCAGGTTAAACACCCTCAGGTCTTCTAGTCCTTCTAGTCTATGACATGGCTTCTGAATCTATTCAGGTAACCCTTCAGTACGTGCCTGTCTATGTCCCTCTTGAACACAGTGGCCAAAATGCACATATTCCAGATATGGTCTGAATAGGGAACAGTAAGTATATTGGGCCAATCAACATCTTATAGCAAGACACTCAAAGCTTCTCCCCCCATGGGTTTAAGCATGCATTCAAGAACCGTTGAACTTCAAGGAAAGATGTAAAGTCTGGAAATTAACCCTTTATGAGTAGTATACTAGAGTAGCTCAAAAGAAATGGGAGATGTGCAAATTTAGAGATATCTCCATCCTAAATATTCATTTGGACGATTTGTGCCAAACCTGTGGTGGAACTTTCTGGGTGGTATTGGTCTGATCAGCCATGGTCAGACAACACCCTACTTTTGACTTCAACATTGTGATGCCATTTTGGTCCTCTTCCAGTATGAAGGACAATAACTAACCAATCAACTGGAGAGAGTGCTTGGCTTAGATACAGGAAGATCTGGGTCAAATGTCATGCTCAATATTCATCAGCTTTGGGACCATGGTCTTATCATTTTAAATGAGATATTAATATTTGTAGTATTTGCTTCATGGGGCTTTTGTGAGAACTAAATAGTGTCTAACACTTTTCAAACCTAAAAGTGCCATATGTCATGTTATTATTTTTAGCGGTAACTTTTAAGACTGCTGGGACAACAGAAACAACCTATGGTAAAGATAATCCCAAATCAGAAAATCCACTAATAATTTCAATTTTGATTTAAGAAATTATTGATTTACATTTTTTTAATATTGTGTTTTTCTTGGGGTGAGTACTAGGTTGTATTTGAATATACATCAAAAAGGAGGTGGTCTGCCCCTAGAGACATGAGAATGGAGTGGTAGAGTTATGTCTAGGATGAAATACTCTGTCCATCAATAATCCAAAAAACTGCATGCTCTTCACACAAATAATTGAGAGTTCTCCCTCTCTTTACAGTAAAAAAAATAAGCCCACTGTTGGGCCCTTTTCAGCTCAGTGTTTTTATGGCCTGGTCATTGATGGTGCTGATTCTTCTATGGCTAGGAGTCATTAGAAGCTCTGAGAGGGAACTGACAGTGTCTTCTCTCTACTAGCTAGTAAAGACCTCCTAAAAGCTTGTCTCCTCTTCCTAATTCCCCCAGGGGAGCATCTCTCCCCTGTCAAAAAGGCTCTCTTTACTTATTTGCACATTTTGTATCCTTTTCCCATCCCCTTTAGATTATATGCTCTTTGAGGTAAGAAACTGTTTCATTGTGTCTTTGTGGCAGTAGATGATTAATAAATATATGGAACTGAATTTTACAAAGGAAGGAATTGAGGCTCAGAAAAAAACTGCCAACTGTAGGTGACAGTTATTAACAGCAAAGCCAAGACTAAGACCCAGATTTCTTGACTTTTGCTTCCCAACACCACACTATCATTTTGCAATTTTTAGGAAAAACTTCATGCTGCCTGAATTACAGAATAATAGATTTTGAGTTAGAAAGTCTCATGAGGAAGCCATCTCATTCCATTTCAAGGTCCCTGCTCTTTACCATGGTACTAAAGAATTCTTGCCCCTGGAGATGCTACCTTTCAAAGATACTCTTCTTACTTAATTGTGAGAGTTCATTAGGGGGCATTATTCTGATACTGTATCACTCCTTTTTTCAGGAAGGTCCAAGTTCTACCAGGCTTTAGGGAAGAAGAGATCTGGGTATCCCCACTAGAGGATTGCTAGCCATTGGCTGCTAGAAGGCAGGGATAACCTGGAGCTTGAGCTTGGCATATGCAAAGCCTGGCCTTCACATCCTATTCAGGAGCTCACGTGTGTCTGATGCTCTGGCAGCACCAGCCCACCAAACCACGTTTCTGCCCAAGCCTGCCAAACCCTGGAGGCTGAACCGCCCCTTCAGTCCCTGTCCCACATCAATGTTGGCTAAGGGTGGGAAGCCCTTTGCCAGGCCTATAGTTGGCAGGCTGGTAGAAGAAGAAACTGCCACTTTTTTTTAAGAGAAGTTTCAGATGGGGGGAGAAGAGTTGCCATTAACCCTTTGTGTTCCACATAGAGTTTTCTCCCAAACTTTTTTTTGGGCAAATCTTTAACCTCTTCTATTCCACATTAAGGCCTGTCTTTCAACCTTTTTTTTTTTTAAAAGAAGTTACTGGTTGGAATTAACCGTTTAACTTTCTTCGTTCCACATTGGCCTGCCTTCAAAACTTTCAATAAGTCTTATTTTTTGTGGAGACGAATTGGGGATGGGATGGGGAAGAGCTTCCATTAACAATCTGTGTTCCACACAGGGTCTCTCCACAAAACTTTTAAACATTAAAAAAAAAAAAAAGTTCTTTTTGTGTGTGTGGGGGGGGGGGAAGAGGAGGAGTTCTTGTTAACTCCTTCTATTCCCCATAGGGCCTTTCCCCACAAAACTTTTCTTAAGTGACATACTCAAACTCCTGATAGTTGGAGGGGAAAGAGCTACAGGGGTTTGTTTAACACAAATTCAAACCTTAAAAGGGTTGGAGGCCTGAGGTGGAGGCAGGTAGTTCGGCTGGGGTGTGCAGGGGAGGCCGAGACCGGTCCAGTGACAGGTTCCCCTCACCCGGGGGTGGTGTGCCCTGTCGGGGGACGCGGGAGACACGGCCGCTTTGTGTCCCGGGCGGCTCGGGAGAGGAAGGCAGGGGCGAACGCGTCTGCCGGTAGCGCCGTCGGGGGAGGGGGGGGCTGCGCCCGGGGCGGCCGTGATGGCGGAACAGGCGGCGGCGGTGTGGACGGCCCCGGGCCGGGAGCGGCGCTGCCCGCGGCGCCCGAGCTGCCGCCGCTGAGGTTGCCTGCCCACCCGCCGGAGCCGAAGCCGTAGGAGAACAGGAGGAAGAAGAGGAGAAAGGAGAGGAGGAGAGTCGTGCCGTGCCTAGGGGGTGCGGGCAGCCCAGTCGAGCCGAGCCGGGCCGGGCCAGGGGCGCTCCGTGCGCAGCAGCGCGGGCGGAGAGCCGGGGCCCGGCGCGTGTTCCGGGGGGCTCGCCCCCCCTTTGGAGTCCCCCCCCCCCCAGTCCTGAGCAGGGAGGGAGGGGGAGGAGGAGGAGAGGCAGGAGGAGGAGGAGGAGGAGGGGGAGGGAGCGGGGGAGGCGGCGGCGGTGGCGGCGGCGGCGGCATAGGCATTGTGCACGCACCACATCCCCGGGCCGCGAGGAGGAGGACGCGACGGAGCCGCCTCCGCCAGCACAGACCCATGAACCAGCCCGGCGGCGGCGGCGGCGGCGGCGACGACGACTCGGCGGCAGCGGTGGCCCCGCAGGTACAGCGGGCGGGGCGGGGCGGGGGCGCGAGCGCGGGCAAGGGGGGGGCGGGCGGGAGGGAGGGGGTGCAAGAGTGTCCCCCCATCCACCAGTCCTGTCCCGGCGTGGGGCGCGCCCCGGAGGGGGCGGAGGGCAGCCCCGAGCTGAGCGTTGTGGGGCTGCGGGGAGGGGGGGGGTCGGACTGGGAACCGGGGTGGGGGGGGCGAGGTGAGGCGAGGGTCGGGGAATGCAACATTTCTCAGTGCAAACTGTTTTTATTGTAATTCCAATTATTGTGTATTTTTCTTTGGAAAAGAGCTGCAAAATGTTGGGGTTCGGAGACGGTCTGGGGGCGCCCCCCCTTTGCACGCTGCAGGCTGTGCTCAATTTTTTTTTGCCCCAGTTCCCCCCCACCATACTTACACACACTCCCTCCCCTCCCACCCTTCCCCCCTGCTCGGACTGGAGCCCTGAAAACAAAGCAGCGAACAGCAGCCATTACAGTTTGGACAATTCACATTTTGCAAAAATGCAACCCCCTCCAACCTCCCCCCTCCCCCTTTAAAAAAATCTGCAAATTGTTCCTGCCCCTGGCAGGGCCCCAAGGTTCCAGGCGCCCCCACTGGCTCACCCTTTCTCCCCCCTGGGCGCCCCTTCTTTGCAACAATCTTTTTATTTTAGGCCACAATTCCCTTTCTCAATTTTTTTTTCTAATTTTTCTTCAAACGGTAGTTTTTTTTCCCATTAAAACGACGCCACCTAGAGGATACTATTTTGTAAATAAAAAAAGAAATTAAAATTGAAAAAAAAAAGAAAATATTTGCTATTTCTTCTTTTTTGAAAAAGTTTGAATTGTGAGATGAGAAAAAAGATTTCTTTCTTCCTCCTGGGGAAGAGGAGAAAATTCTGACTTGGGCTTCTCAAGTGCAGGGAGAACAATTTTATTCTTAAGCCAAATCCTGATGTGTAAATGAAAATTAAACTAGAATTTGAATGAATTCAGGGTTTGGAGAGGAGAAAGCAAAAATCTCTTTCCAAAAGAAAGGAAGCTTTAGCCATCCAACTCACTTCAGTTTTAGACAGCCATCCTGAGCTGAGTCAAGGAAGAACTGCTTTCTTTAGTTGAAGGAAACTAGCAAAAATTAGCTTTTTGAAGCCATTAGAAATTATTTTTCATTGTAATTTGGAACTTGCTTAGCTTGGTGCATTAAAACCCTGATTTCACAATTTCACCATATTTAAAGTTTTTTTCTTTTTCCAACCATGAAGGATTAGAGAAAAAGACTCTGTAGCATTGGCTTTGGACACACCCAAAAATTGTAGGGTTTTTTTTTGGGGGGGGGGATAATTTTACATTTACATTTTGCTGCATTTAAATCGCAGGGTTTTGAAGAAAAATAGAGAACCGATTAGAAAATTGAAAAGTTAGAAGTGAATTGTTTGCCCTTTTTTTTTGCATTTCAATATTTGAAATTTTTGTTAAATTTAAAATTTTGCTGGCATTAAATAAAAACGTGATTTTCTGATTTTTTTTTTGCTTCAGAATCTGGGTTTTTCTGTTTCTGTTTGTGAAGGAAAGGCTCTTGAACACCTCCCCCTACCTTTGACACAAATTCAGAAATAATCTTAAATTCATTTTCAAAATTGAGTACCTTACAGGTTTGTAGGAGAAACCGCCATTTATAATAAGATATGCATAATTAACGTTATTGTGAAAAAATTAACAATGTGTTTATAGAAGGCTATTTTTAAACATGAAACTAAATCAGTTGATAAGGATATGGGTAGAAAGACATTTGATAGTTATAAATTTTCCTTTTCTCCTTCTCTGTTTGTAATCAGCACTGAAATGTGAATTTTTTTCCCCCTGGGACTGTTGTGTTTCTCCATCATTAGGCATCTTGGTTGGATATGGTTAGGGTTGCCCTGTGAAAATGATAGTGATTTAAGCATTGGGTATTTTTTTTTAATGACGACTTTTAAAAGGAAAAAAATCCATCAGCATTGACATTATTTGGATCTGTGGAAAAAACATGAAATTTCACTGACTTGACAGAAAGCAACAAAAAAGAGGGGAGGAGTGTGAATGTGAAAATTCTTAGTCTTATCCATCTCCCCAAGTGGCCCACTTACATTGCTGAAGAAACAGGAAAAATTTCAACCCAGCTGACTAGCAGCAAAATTTAATTTGGAAAACTCTCTCTCTCTCTCTCTCTCCCTCTCTCTCTCTCTCTGAACCTAGTTTTTGCTCTGAGCAGGAAAGACCATCTGCAACTGGTATTTCAGTCAATTTCTTCAGCCTGAAATAGAAGGGAAAAGGGGCTTTTTTTGGGCAAGAGGAATTTCAATCAGAACAGATTTGGAACATTAAAATAAGGAACCTCCTGAAAACTGAAGGCTTATTTTTGGGAAATTGATACATACTTCAGTGATGGTTGGAGTTTAGTAGGAAATTAATTCTAAAAGAGAACCCCACTTTTTTCCACTCCAATTCCTAGGTTCCCTCGAATAGATAATAGTGGAAGATTGGTTTCCGGCAGGGGAAGGAGGCAGGGCAATCCACCAAGAAGATTCCTTGGTAGCTCAATGAGAAGACACTTAGAGATAATTATGGAAGACTAGTTGATATATGATGGTCTTAAGTATTTGGTGGGTGACTATTATGGAACCTTTATTATGGCATAAAATTGATAATAGCTAATGTGTTGATCTTCCAAATATCCTTATTCACTTTGAGATTATTTTATTTATTAGATAATATTTACATTTACTACTAAAAGGACCCAGTTTGTGTTTTACATATATGCACTTAATGTTTACCTTAAAACATTATCATCAATATCATAATGATAGCTAACAATTATATAGCACTTTATGGTTTGCAAAGCACTTTTTTTTGGTGGGGTCAAAGAATTTCCAAAGATTTCCAAAAATTTCACTTGGTGAGAGTAAAAGATGCAGGACTAGAAGACCTTACCTGCACTCTTCTTAGTAGAATGATAATTGTTGTCTAAATGGGAACATGAATTGTTGAGGGAACTAATGGGGATGTGGGGGAAGAATGAGAGGCTCACTAAGGCCTACATCCCCCACCCCCAGCCTTCATAAGAAGATACCAGGACAGTTGATACAATGGCAAGAGTGGACCAGTCTTGGAAAAGGAGATCTAAGAAACTCTATTTTATGTTTCTTGAGACAAAAATTAGAGTACTATTGACTATTATTCTTTCTTTAGGGATCCCCAAAGGGACTGTTTATATTCTTTTGTTTGTATATTAAAATTTTCTTGTATATTAAATATGATGATTTTCATATATTAGGCACCTAATTATTTGAATTGATTGTCTAAAGGAAGTAGACCATTTGTTGGAAGCTGGACATATTTTCAGCTTTACAGAGAGCTTAAAAAAAAAGAACAATCAAAAACCAGACAATTCCAACAGTATTTACCACAAAAAAAGATTTGAACTATGTGTTGCCAGAATCCCCACAGTATTCTTTGTTTCTTACCATTCTTTCATGGCATGAAATTATCTTTATTGGTATCTGCTTGAATGAACTTCATCTTGGACATGATTTGGGAAATTTCTCTCTGTTTTTCTCTTAGTAGAAAATTTGAACCGAAATTGGTAAATCACTGAGTTTATTTTCATAAGCCCTTATTCACTTTTGTCAGTCTCTTCCATAACTTTTGACAGTCTCTTCCATACTCTTTTCCAAGATCTTGGGTAGAATTCTGGCAGCTGTTGCTTTAGGGGTGGTAATCTGATGACGGACGTACTTGTTTTGATGGTAAGATAGCTTACGCTCACTCACACAGCAGATACATTACTACTTTATGTATTTTTTTTATGTTTTAGGAGTTAGTTGATGGTTTTTAGCCTAACAAAGTTTGAAATGTCAAGGGTCTGCTTTAAAGCTTGTCTTTGCACCAAGCCAGAAGAAAGAATTTCCCTGTTTTCTGACCCATGTGGTGATAAATCTGATCTCCTCAAGACTCTTGTTGTTGTTGTTTTTGACTTGGAAAACAGCAAAAATATCAGATCATTGTATAATCCAACTTTTTTCTGGTCCCACAAAATAAAGAACAACTGATCTATCTCACTGGAGTAACAGACTTTTAAATAGTTTCAGCATCAGGCCCAGGTTTTCACCTTTTGACTCATTTCTTGGCACGCCTTGCTCTGGCAACTCAAGATTCCTCATGTCAGCTTCTTCTTGGTTGTGTGAGATAAAAAACTCTTTTATCAGAATTTGGATCAGATGGATAAGTGATCTTTAATTTCAAGGTCATGTTGAAACTCAGAATTCATCCCTATGGTTGTGGTATTCAACTTTGATTACTTTTCTTCCTTGAGATTTAAAATAAAAGTAGGCTTGTTGAGTCACCTGTGATAGGTGGGATTGCCCAGAAAGTTAACAGTCTTTCACAAATTGACTTTTCTCTAAGTGAAGCCTGCCATATTGGATACATTTAGAGGGAATTGATTGAGTCATACTGCATTATTGGGAAGGCTCTTTCTTATTCCTGGCTATCTCTGACTTCTTTATGGATTGATTGCTGGGTATCTGCCTACCTCATCCTGAGTGTCTCCTGATGCTTTTGACTAGAGTAGGCCAGCATGTCAGACACAGTCAGTGACTTGTTGAGTTTAGCAGTAATTGATTTTCATAGCCTTAGTGGGGACAATAATGAATTCTTGTCCCTCCCATAAACCATCTGAGTATGACCTTGGGGCCTCATTTCCCCCCTATTTTTCTTTGCTTCTTTTTTTTTTAACCCTTACCTTTTGTTTTAGAATCAATACTAAGTAGTGGTTCCAAGGCAGAAGAGTGGTGAGGGCTAGGCAATGGGGGTTAAGTAACTTGCCCAGGGTCACACAGCTGGGAAGTGTCTGAGGCCAGATATGACCCTAGGACCTCCAATCTCTAAGCCTGCCCCTCCACAGAGCCACCTAGCTGCCCGAATTTCCCTCTCTTTGTTAGACCAGATAATCTCACATTTTGTAATTGTAGTCTCGTGTTGTAATGTTTTATGTCATGAGTTCCTTTCTGCCTCTGACATTCTGAGACTTTGTAGGGATTGAGATTAGACCTGTGATTTCATTAGATTAGAGGAATCCCTCCCCACCCTCCTTACCAGCAGGTCAGCAACTTCTTCCCCTAGAGAGGTGCTTAGAGCATTGAGAAGTTAAGCGACTAGCCCAGAGTTTGACTCTCAGGGCCTCTGATGAGTCTGAATTGAGGTGTTTGTTTTATCTATGAAATATGACTAATTTGGAGTGAGTTGCCTTGGCAAGATCCATTGCTGGAAAGGCAGCTTGGAGAGTAGTGTTTGCTGGCCAAGGAGTTCTCAGTTTTCTCATCAGCCATCTGCAAGTAGAAAATTTGAACTCTCTTGTCAGGGTGGGAGGTACAACAGTCAAAGTAAATTTCATTGCTCTTCCTTGCTTTAGAAGGGTTTCCTAGAGTCAAAGTTGGGCACCAAATTAGTATTGGATGTAGCACCATGTACTTTCAGGGTGAGGGGAAGGGTGGAGAGGAGGGAGAGAGAGGGGAAGAAGAGAGGGAGAGAAAAATAGATGGAGGGAGGGGCAGAAAGAGAAGAAAAGGAGAGAGGAGGGAGTCAGAGGTGGAGGAAGGAAGCAAGAAAGAGAGTTTCATAAGATGAGCAGAAGTGCTACCTTGGGTTATACCCAGTGATCTGTATGTGACAGCAGCCCTACTGGACTTTCCATGAAGGGGGCAGATATCCACAATGTTAGTCTCAAAAAGATCAGAGAACTAACTTCCCCCAACATCCTTAACTTCTCTTTAGCCATTGTTTGGGGATTTGTCATTCACTCATTTATGTGAACTTTTCAGGAATCTAGTTGGAATTCTACACTAATAAGATGTTAAAGCTGGAAGGAACCTAAGAAGAGGTAATCAAGTTTAACTGCTTGATAATTAAATACACATTTAGTCTTTACATTGGGGTAATGGGAAGGGGGATAAATTATGAGTCAGGAGAGCTTGGACTTGAGCAGTCAAACCCTGGTAAGTCATTTACACTTTCTAGGTCACAGTTTCCTTAGTTGTAAAATTAGGTAGGTGGCAGCATGCATAGTACAGTGGAAAAATAATCCATAGCTGAAGGACCTGGTTTCAAATCTTGCTTCTGACACTACCTGTGTGACTTTGGACAAGTCCCTTGATCTCCCTGGATCTCAGTTTCCTCATTTGTAAAGTGAAGGTTTGACCCAGTCCCTACGTGATCTGTGATATGCTAAGACTAGATAATTTCTGTAGTCTCTTCCAGTTGTAACCCTCCAAGTGAATTTTTCTACCATAAATTCCTTGGGGAAGTGAGTTCTGAAGCTTTAATGCCCTGTTATAGAAATTGTGTTCCTTTGTTTCCTTTCATTTGTCCTTAAGTAGTAGAATAAGATACTACCCCTCTCTGGGCCTCAGTTTCCTCAGCTGTAAAAGGAGGGTTGGCCTAAATGACATCTAAGATATTTTCTATCTTAAGTGTATGAATATGACTTCCTTTTTTTTTTCCCCTTCTGGTAAGTTATCTGGCTGGTTTGGTGAGAGGTGAATGTATTTTGTTCAGGGAACCTAGAACTAATAATAGCTAACTAACATTTATAGAGCATCTTAAGATTTGCAAAGTGATTTACGTGTTTCATCTCATTTGATCCTCACAACATTATGAGTTAGGGGATATTTTTATTATAATTAAAATCCTTACCTTCCATTTTAGAGTCAATACTGTATATTAGTTCCAGGACAGAAGAGTGTTAAGGGCTAGGCAACGGGAGTTAAAGTGCCTTGCCCAGGTTGCACAGGTAGCAAGTATCTGAAACTAGATCTGAAGCCAGGATTTCCCTTCTCTGAGCCTGGCTTTCAATCTGTTGAGCCACCTAGCTGCCCCCCAGTTAGGGGATATTATTATCTCCATTCTGTAAATGGTGGGGAAAGCTGAGAGAAATGAAAATCTATTTGCTAGTAAAAATTTGAGGCACAATTTGAACTTGGGTCTTTCTGACTCCCAGGTCCAGTGCTCTAACAAGTGCACCATCCAACCAATTGAAGTGGGCTGTCTCAACAAGAAGTAGCAGTCCCAGGGATGGAGGCCTGAAGGGGATAATGTGGGAGGGGATGGTTTTGGAGTTAACAAGCTCACACCTTGGCACCTTGGCACCTTGAAGCCCAGGGTAGTTACTATTCCATTGCCCCTTGCTTCTTGGATGCTTCGAGGCTTGTTTTTACTTGGGGCTCTGTGTGGTCACCTTGGTTGGGGCTGAGCACTTGAAACCTGGGAGACTTCCAGAGTATTGTCAGATTTAGAACTGGAAAGAGATCAGCTGATTCAACTCTCATTTTGCTGAAGAGGAAACTTAGGCTCTGAAAAATTAAGCACCTTGTTAAAGCCACAAGGGTATTATTAATAGTAATAATAATGATGAACATTTATGTAGATTTAAGGTTTGCAAATAAATACATAAATACAATACATCCAAATGTGGTAGGTGCCATTATCTTAATTTCAATAGATGAGGAAATTGGAACACATTGGGGAAAGTGATTTTACCCAACAGAACACTGCCTGTGCTTGGATCTTCCTGACCCCAACCCCAGCCCGCTATCATCTCCTTCAACGCCTGATGTCCTAGGTCCTTAAAGAGAGTCAGGGATTCTAGCCCATGTCCTCTGACTCCAATTTCCTAGGCCACCTGAGCTCACTCCATTGGGTGAAGTAACTTGGATTCCTTAACCAGTGACACTGATCTAAGGAAGTGTTTGAAGATTCCTAGGCAGGTACTGGTTGCAGAAAAGCTCAGGCCCCTTTTCCTCTTCTCTGAACTTCCCCAGGGGCCCTGAGTAATTAAGCCTTATGTAGTGGGTGTAGTTTGCACTCCCAAGTTTACTGATTTGCTGAAAGAAACAGCTGCAGGGCTACACTCTAGGAGGAACTGGAGGGGCAGGGCATCATTCCTTGAAATAGAACACTGACCCAGCAACCCTTTCTTTTCTAACTAGCTTTTTAAAGTCGTGATACCCTGTCATTGCCTGAATAAAAAATTTGCAACCAGCCCAAACATATACATGTACACATATGTATGTTGATATTCATGTGTACATGTATATGTTGTGCATACACATGTAAGTGTCATATATACCCATCACATTTCCATTTCTTAAAATCTCACTTTTGAAGGGTTTTCTCGTGTATCACCTGCTCCTTCAAGCCTTCCCTGACTGCTACTCCCCAGGGAAGGTTAGTTTTTCCTCTTCAGTTTTTCAGAGCTTTACTTGGACCTCATCTTGACTTTTGGTTTATTTCCTGCTGGAGCAGGGATATTTGGGCATGGATAGGTCCATCTCTCCATCTCCACTTGCCCCTGTGGAATATAATATTCTGGAGAGCAGGATCTCTGTTGTACTCCTAGCATGGTGCCTTGCAACCAGAAGTGTTTAATAACTGAAATAAAGAATGGATAAAGGCAGGGGTGGCTAGGTAACACATTAAAAAGAGAGCCAGGCCTGGAGACAGGAAGTCCTAGGTTCAAAAGTGGCCTCAGATATTTTTTAGCTGGGTGACCCTGGGCAAGTCACTTAACCCCCATTGCCTAGCCTTTACTGCTCTTCTCCCTTAAAACCAGTACTTTGGTAAGGGTTTAAAAAAGAAAAAAAAAAGAATGGATAGAGGCAACAGAATGGATAGGGAAGGTATCTGGAAATTGGGCTTCTTTCTAGTTCTGGTCAGGATTCTATCTGGAATGAGTAAGACAGCATCCATCTCCTAGACGCCTTGTTGTGGCTGTTCATTTGTGTCCTATCCTTTGTGACCCCGTGAACTCCACAGGGTTTTCTTGGCAAAGGTACTAGAGTGGTTTGCCATTTCCTTCTCAGGTCACCCCTGAGTAGCTGAGACCAGATTTGGACTCAGGTGTCCTGACTCCAGGCTCAGCACTCTCCACTGTGCCCCCCCCCCCCCAGCTGCCAAGGCTCCTTTGTAAGATCCAATTAAGCCATGTGTGTAGAAGTGTTTTGGAAGTGACAGAGCATCCTGCATAGGTAAAGGATTTCTATTTTACCTGTATACACACTCTCCCAAATAGGACAAAAAATGCATTTGGTCTTGAGAATTTGGGAGAGAATTTCATGCCAACCCCTTCCTGATTCTCTTCTTCCACTCAGTGTAAAAGGAGGACATGCTATTCAGTGCCACCAAAATTGCTAATTTAAGATATTGCTACTCTAATGACCAGTCATTAGACAGCCACCAGGCAATGTCTTTTCAGGTAAATACCAGAAGCTAGTGGAAGTTGGCCAGTGGCTTGGAGTAATCTGGTGTCAAAGAAGTCCTAGCATATAATTATGAATACTCGAATCCTTAAATGGATCTGTGATCTCCTCAGGTTAGTTAGGCAGATGAGACATTCGGTAAGCAGCACCCCCCCCCCAACTATGTGTGGGGCAGTGAGGTGGGCATAGAGTCAGAAAGCCCGGAATTCAAATCTAGTCAGGGATTCCAACTGGATGTGTGACCCCGGGGCAAGTTACTTAATCTCTGCCTGCCTCAGTTTCTTTGTCTACAGAAAGGACATTGTAATAGCACTTCCCTTCCAGGGTTATTGTGAGGATCAAATGAGGTAATAATTGTAAAGCACTTTTGCACAGTGCCGGGCGCATAGTAAGCGCTATATAAATGTTAGCTATTCTTAGGTAGGTGCTGGCTAGGAATTGTGGTTACAAAAATATCCCCCAACTTGCCTGCATTCTAGGAGCAAGATGTGCATATAGAGGTATATGCTGAATAAAATAAAAATAAATAGGAGGTCATCACGGAGGGAGGGAATAAGGAAAGACTTCATGTAGGAGGATGTGCTTGAGCTCTGGCTTGAAGAAAAAGGGATTCAGAGAGGTGGAGGTGAAGAAGGAGCAGTTTCTGGCCTGGGTTTGCCTGTGAAAAACATAGAGATCAGAGTTGGTGTGAGAACCAGAGAAGGCCAGCAAGGCTGAGCTGTACCCTGCTTTTCCTGTATGATCCTTGTCTATATTTTTCTGAGGATTTGGGGGAATAGACAGATAGGGAGGGGAGTCTACCACTTGCTGTGCCATGGTTGTAATACCTACCATTGAATTGAGGGGTATAGAAGGGCCACGTGTGTGTGTATCTGTCAGTTTGTAGTTTGTAGAAGAGATTGGTTTAAAAAGAGAATGCAGTGGAGAGATGACGAGGTGAAAACGTTATTGAATCTGCAGGGAGATGATATAAATATTTTGGCTGACAAAGCAGAGTGAGGCTTGGTATATAAGCCAAAGAGAAGAAATGGAGTCAGGTGATTCCTGGATCTCCGTGGCCATTGTAGGGGGAAACAATCAGGAAATCTTTCCCAATAAAGCGAGACTGTCTGAGAGACTAGTTCTGGGATAGGTATGGGGGTTGGGAAGAGAGAGTTTGGGATAGGATGGAATGTTTCATATCTGGGGAGTTGCCCTTCAAAGGCTCAGGGAAGGAGGAGGGCTGTCCTCTGACCAGCATCATGCTGATTTCCTATGCAGTTTGTTGACTAGCTTTTCCAGCTGGAAGCTGTTCTGAGATGAACACTAGAATATTAACTGAGTGTTAATCTTGATTTTGAGGGTTAGAGGGCTACAGACACAAGTTTGTTGACTCCTTTCCCTCTTCTAGAGGTTTGTGCCTCTACCATAGCAATTCCCATTGGCCTGAAGAATTTAGTAAAGCATTGTGGGAATGGGAGAATGGGAGAAGACAAAGGAGAAAAGTGAGTGAATGTGTGTGTGTGTGTGTGTGTGTAATATTGAAAATAATTTAGTATCATTGTATTGCTGATTAGTAGAGTTGGGCCAAATGAAATCTGAAGTCTCTTCTAACCTTGAGTTTCTCTGATGTTATTTAGAGCAAATCTCTTGTGATGATTTATCAAGGGGACATTGGGAGATGCAAGACCCTAATCTCAAAAGTTCCCAAGGAAAAAGATTTAAGAAATTTTTACATGAGACATCTTCCTATGAAATTTTCATTGCTTAGTGAAAAAAATTAAAATTGAGTCTGTTTTAAATAGAAATCCTTTTATGCAATAGGAGGCAGCAGGATGTGATAGAAAGTCAACAGATTGACTTGTTCTGACACCCACTGCCTCTGGGACACTTCCTTATGTGGGCCTCAGTTTCCTTATTGTAAAATGAAGGGCCTGGAAGAATCTTTAAGGTCCCTTCCCACCCTAATGTTGGGATAGAAATTGAAATTGCAACAAAATTGAAACTGGAACTTGGTGGTTTACTTAAATATAAAATGATTATACATTGACCTTTCTGAGCCTTGATTTCCTCTACTGTAAAAGGAACTAGCTGGTCAGGGCCCTGTTAACTTTAATGTTCAGTATTCTGAGATCTCTTACAGCTCTAGCAGCAGTTGTTTGTTTTTTAAATACTTACCTTCTGTCTTAGAATCCATACTATGTATTGGTTCCAAGGCAGAAGAGTGGTAAAGGCTAGGCAATGGGGTTAAACTACTTGTCCAGGGTCCCATAGCTAGGAAGTATCTGAGGTCAGATTGGAGCCTAGGATCTCCTTTCCAGGCCTGGCTCTCAGGCTATTGACCCACCTCGCTGTTCACTACAACAGCATTCTTAAGATATAGGACTTTCTCTGACTCAGCTCATGTGTCATCTACTGGGAAAACCTTTCTTGATGCCAGAGTTTCTTCATTTTTGTGTGTGTCCAAAGTAGCCCCTTTGGCAGGCTAGTGAAGCCCAAGTAGGGAACTCTTCTCATGGTAATATTTTAAATGCCCAAATTAAAATATTTAGGATGACAAAACTAATTATATTGACTAGAGAGACTCCCCCCTCCCCATCTAAGTTCTTGAAATCTATCCACAGACATCAGGTTACAAAATTGTTAGTACTTTCTCTTATATTTACTAATCTGTTTTCATGCTGAAACCTCCTGGAGAATACAGTGACCCCTGTGAGGGCAAGAACTGTTTTGAAAAAGCTTTTGCCCTTATATAATTCCTGCTTTGTACATAGTAGATGTTTAATAAATGATGTCAGAATTAAATTCTATATTCTAAGGGCCCTTCTAGCTGGAATATTCTGCATTCTTAGCTCTTTTCCAGTTGTAACTTTCTATATCCTAAGTCTGTGTTCAAAGGTCCATTTCAGAACTAACATTCTATGATTTAAATCCTTCTTATTTGCTGTATAGAATGAATAAGAGTATAAGATGTGTCCATTTGGAACCCTAATCAAAGAAATTTAATTGCAAAAAAGACCAAGGGCACCTCCTTAGAAGGTACAGATGCCAAAGATAATATCATAGTAAGGCTACAATATAATTAGTCAAAATTGAGGGAGAATTTTTAAAAAAATCAAATGAAGTACTAAATAACTTTTTTTAAAAGCCATTTCCCCCAATTTGTCTCTTTCCTTGAACATTAATTAAACACATTGCCAATTTGGAGGGAAATAAATTCATCAAATGAATCCAAAAGATTAGACCCTCCAATTTTTCCTTCAAAAGGGTTCCAAACTGTGCTTAGTCAGTGTGGTGGTTGCTTCCTAATTCTGGCTACATTTCAGTGTCTAACATTGACTGTCAGGTTTTGATTTGGAAACCCAAATCATCCTTCATTTGGGTTTAAGCCTGCCAACTGGAAATGGGTAGGTTTTAATTCAGACTAGGGGAAGTCATCCTTGAGGTAAGTCAGATTCCTAGAATGCAAAGCAGAGCATCAATTTTGGGGGATGGAATGGACCCTAAAAAGTTGAAAGAATTCTTGAGGCTATGAAGGCCAATTCACTCATTTTTACATAGCAGACAGTGGAGGCCCAAGGGAGAGAAAAGTCATTTGCCTACTGTCACAGAAATGAATGAGGTGTAAAGCTGGGCCTGGGACCTGAGTTTCTTGATTGCTAGTTCAGTGCCCACTTTTAAAAAATGTTTTATTGATGTTTTAAAAAAAATAGGACAGATAGTTCCTAATGTCTCTACTCCTTGCCCTCAAATAAAATTCTCTTCCTTGAAAAAGTAAATACAAACCAGGCAAAACAAAAATCTAGTACACTTGCTGCATCTGAAAGTGTACACATTATTCTCAATCAATCAATCAACATTTTTTGGGCTCCTGCTATGTGCCAGGTGCTGTGCTAAAGGATAGAAATATGAAAGAGGCAAAACAGGCCCTGTCTTCAAGGAGCTTACAGTTTAATGATGGAGACAACATGCAAACAAATAAAGCAAGCTTTAAGGAGAATAAATAGGAATAATTTACAGGCCAGAGGCACTATAATTAAGGAATTGGGAAGACTTCCTGAAGAAGGTGGGATTTCAGTTGAGAGTTAAAGAAAGTCATGGAGGTCAGTAGTTAGAGCAAAGGAGAGAGACTGTTTCGGGCATGGAATAAAGCATGAGAAAATGTCCTGAGCCAAGAGATGGAGTATCTTGTTTCTGGAACAGCCAGAATCCTAGTGTCACTGGATCATGGTTGTATGTATTGGGGAGTAAGGAAGACTAGAAAGGTAGGAAGAGGGGCAGCTGGGTAGCTCAGTGAATAGAGAACCAGACCCAGAGACAGGAGGTCCTGGGTTCAAATCTGACCTCACACACTCTCTAGCTATGTGACTCTGGGCAAGTCACTTAGCCCCCATTGCCTAGCCCTTATTGCTCTTCTTCCTTGGAACCAATACATAGTATGGATCCTAAGATGGAAGGTGAGGGAGAAGGAAAGGACAGGACTTTATAGTATTTTGTATTTGTTCTGGAGGCAATATGGAGTAACATAGTCAGATTTATGTTTCAGTGACTGAATTTGAGGCAGGATTGGAGTGAGGAAGAGACGTGAGGCAGGCAGACCCACCAGAAGGCTATTGCAGTAGTCCAGGTGTGAAGTGATGAGGACTGTAGCACCAGAGTAGGGCAATGGCAGAGGAAAGAAGGGAGTATATTCAGCAGATGTTTTTGCAAAGGTAAAATTGGCAACAATTTGGTTATAAGGGGGCAGGGGGAAGTGAGAGATGGTGAGGCATCCAGGTGATTTCTGTGTTGTGAACTTGAAGGACTGGAAGGATGGGTTGCCCTCAACTGTAGAGGAGGAGGCTGGTGCAGATTTGGTGGGAGAGATAATGAGTTCTGCTTTGGACATAGCAAAGTTTAAGATAGTCTGTTGGACTACCGATTCGAAATGTTTAGAAAACTATTGGAGATGTGAGATTGGAAATCAGCAGAGAGTTTGGGTCTGGATAGGCTGATTTGAGAATCATCAACATAGTAATCACACCCATGTTTGATGTATTCAGGGAGTCCTTTTCAGGGTTGCCCATCCACATTTGGTGTCTACCTTTCTCCCATCTCCCACCTGTGCTACAAAGATGTAGCAAGGGGACCTGTCATAGAGCTGGATGGGGGACCTCTACCCAGAGCATGGGGAGACTACCTGGTGAGTGGGTGAATGAGAACAGTTTGTGCACAAGGTTATGAAGGCGGCTGAAGCTGGCACTGTGGAGCACTTAGAGCTCCATCTGACGTCGAAGATGTCAAGGTCATCTCCTGCCTCCTGGGCCATCCTCAGTTGTCCTGACTTCTGTCTTGCCACTGGACTTCATTGACCCTGGAACAGAGAGTGAGGCTGATGACTTGATGTCACTGCCTCACTTAAATTCAACTCAGGAGCAAGTCAAGACATCACCCCATGATGTCACTGGTGCTCTTCCAAAACAAAGGACAAACCACAAATCCCCTGGAACTGATGAGATCACCAAGTGGAAGAAGTAGTGGAAGGAGAGAAGAGGGTCCATGGCAGACCCCTGCCTGCAGTTAGAAGACTGTCTGGCAAAGGAGACCGAGAAGGAACAGTCAGGTAGGTAGAAGGAGATCCTGGAGAGAATGGTGTCTGGAAAATTTGTTTTATACCTTGAAGCCAAGAGACAGGAAGTAGACTTCACTGTCAGGCCTGAAGGCACAATTAGTTGTTACTGCATTGACCAGAGAGGGTCAAAGTCTTTCAGTTTTGCTTTCCTTTACAGTATTGTGGCCATTGTGTAAAGTGTTCTCTGGGTTCTGTGTCTTTTACTCTGTATTGACTCATTAAAATCTTTCCAAGTTTTCTCCAGATTCACCATATTACTACATCAATATTCTATTAGATTCTCTGTCCATTCTTTGTTCCACCATCCCCCAGTTGCTGAGTGCTTGCTCTCATTCCAAGTCTTTGGGGCTGTTATGCTTTTCTTTCTTTCTTTCTTTCTTTTTTTTTTGGTATGTATATATGTGACCTTTTCATCTGTCTTTGAGCTTCTTTGGGTATAGGCCCAGTAGTGGTGTCTTTCATTCAAAGGGTTTTATACAGTTTGTGCACTTTCCAGTATACTCCTCTGCTTCCTGCTCTCCTAAGGGGAGATTTTTGAACCTTAAGTTAATTTAAATGAAAGTTGCTTTAGCTTCAAAACATTTTTTAAAATTAGGTGCTCGTTTTGTTGAAGAGAGCTAAAATTGGGCATCAGCCTGGATCTTGTGATAAGCAGTTTATGGGGCTTTATCTTTGTAAAATTTAGCTTCCCCACCCAAAATATCTGACTTGAAATCAGAGCAAAAGTTGGAGGGGGGCAGGTAGGCATCCCTGGGCAGTACTTTCTAAATTCTGTTTGTGTTCAATCATAGACTTTTTTTTTTTTTACTGAAAGAGGGACTATTTAGAGACTATTTAGTCCAACCCCTTCATTTTACTGATAAGGAAAGTGAGGCCCAGATTTGCTCAACATTGAACAAATATTAAAGTTTCAAGCCAGAGTTTGAACCCAGGAACTCTCATTCCCCAGTGAGTCAGCTCTTTGCTTTTTGTTCTTCTGCATCCTGGGGTCCCTGTTCAGCTTCTCTTAGGCTGAAGACTGAACAACTGTCTTCAGTCCTCCTAACCCAGGACATGATTAGCTGGATGAGTTACAAATCTGTTGTGTGTTTCATGTGTGGAAAGCCTTTAATATTGGGTTTGAAAACAATTGCAGAAGGTTGCTATAATTAATTCCATTTGACATACTTGGAGTTAGGGCCCTCATGGATTAAATATGCAAATTTATGCCAAACCAGATGTAAGGTATTGTTTAGAGCCAATAGCCCTGGTACTTTTTTTTTCCAGAGAATTTGAAGTTTAGCTGACTGTCCCTGCTTGAGACAGTAGCTTTTAGAGTTAGATGGGAAGATGTATTGAACTGCCAGTAGATCGCTGGGTTCTTATTATTAGCCAGTTTGGGAAGGAAGGAAGGAAGAAAGGAAGGAAGGAAGAAAGAAAGGAAGGAACCAAGCATTTATAAAATAACCACTATGTGCTAAGTTTTTTACAAGCATCCTTATAACAACCCTTGGAAAGCAAGAGCTATTAACTCGATTTTACATTTGAAGAAACTGAGGCAAACAGAAATTAAATGACTTGCTTAGGATCATACAGGTAGTAAATGTGAGACTGGATTTGAGCTCAGGTCTTCTTGTTTCCTGCCCCAGCAATCTATCCACTGAACTGCCTGCCTATGCTCTTAGCCAAGGGCTAGAACTGAGATTTCTTAATTCCTTCTGGGGGAGTAGTTAGTCAGTATGCTCCTACTATGTGCCAGGAAGTGGACAGGGCACTGGAAGGATACAAAAGATGAAAAAAAAAATGAAACCATCATTGTTTGTTCTCAAGGAGTTTATATTCTAATTAGAGAAGATAACATTTTTTTTTCAAACTAGTTTTTGAACATTTCTGTGATTTCATTGCTATATTGTCAAGAGCTCCCCTCTGTCTCTATGCAGGTCTTTCTGAAACTTTTCCTGTTAAAGAATGGCCTGGGGGCACTGAGAGGTTAAAAGAGGCCTCACAACCAGTAGGTGTCAGAGGTGGCCTTGGTCCCAAGTCTTCCAGACCCTGAGGCAAGCTTTCTGTTCAGCTAGGGCCATGCTGCCTCACAAGGTAGTTAATTACCAGGTTTTTAGGGAAAGAGGGCACTAATGGTTGGGGAGATTTGAAAGAAGGTCTTTGCTCAAGTTTGGAGGGCATTTCTTCCCCCAGTACTTAATAGAGCAAGGGAATAAGTAAGAAATAAATCAGTAACCCCAACTGCCCAGCCCTTACCACCCTTCTCCCTTGGAACCAATATGGATTCTAAGATAGAAAACAAAAAAGTTAATAGCCTTTGGGAAGTCTCATTTGACTGCATTGGAACAGAATCCTAGAATGTTAGTGCTGGAGGGGCACTTAGAACACCAATATAGATAGAGCTTGATGAGACCTTAGCTGCCCGTTGTCTCTATTTCACTGTAGTATATGATGGGGCAGCCTTATGAACCTTCTTTACCTGGTGAATGAGTTTATCCGGAAACATTTATTGCATGCCTGCTTCAGGTAGAGCACCATGATACTAAATCCAGATGTGTTTTAAGACTGTCATTGCCCTCAAAAAATTTACAATCTAGTGGATATGACAGGATGTATCTAGAACACATTAACAGCAGAAGACATTTTAAGCAGTGCCCAGGGAGTGTTGTAGAAATTAAGCACTTTAGGATTTCAGAGGAGGGAAAGATTAGTGTGGGGTGGGGTTGTTGTCGGGTGGGGTTCTTGAAGAAGATGAATTAATGAATGGAGGAAAGCATTTATTAAACATCTACTATATGCAAAACACTGGGGATACAAATAGGAGAAAGGAAGACAGTGCCTTTTCTCTAATCAATCAACATTTATTAAGAGGTTCTGCTTGCCAGACACTGAGCTAAGTGCTAGGAATACAAAAAGAAGCAAAGACTCTGCCCTCAAGGAACTTCCAATTTAAAGGGGGGCTTACATTCTAATAGAGGGAGATATTACATATTAGAGGTTTCAGCTTTAAGTAAGTTATTAGCCTTTGAACGGATAGTGGCATAGTAGAAAAGAAGGAGAAGGAGAAGGTGAAGGTGAAGGTGAAGGTGAAGGTCAGGCTGGTAGAAAAACAAAAATCTCTGAAGCCAGTGGAGCTTGGCTTTGAGTTCTATGACACTGGTCTGAAGATAGTAGTGTATAAGGCCACTGAAAGTAGAGAGAATTGGCTTCTCACCTGGGAGCCAGCAATGAGAATCCTTGGGGATTGGTCAGAACTGGGAAACTGCTAGGGCTAAGGTACCTCCTAAGTAGAGATGTAAACAGTAGTGTAAGCATATATATATATATATATATACACACACACATATATTTACATATAAAATAAGAGGTTCAAAAAGCATGGCTGAAAATTCAACATCAGAGACTATATTAATGTTGAAGGTTTTATGGAGAGAATCTGTGGTGGTGTAGATGGGTGAGCTATGATGTCTTGGCAGAAGAGTTTGGCAGATGTTGAAAAAAGGAGAGCAAAATGACCAATTGAGTCAAGGTCCTTACCAGGAATTCCAGACTCCAGCTGTGCAATACCTCAGGCTATCCCTTGGTTGTCTTAAGAAATTTTCTGTGGGAAATCCCCTTTTGTTTGGTTTACTTTTAAAGGTAAATCTTTACCCCTCAGCACTTAATGGGCTTCCAAGGATTAGACACTAAATCGTGGGCTCCCCCCAGATGGAAAAATGTTGGAATGATTCCTCTAGGTTAGGAAAGGGACCTGCAGTTCAGTAACCCTGGCCTTCTTGGTCTTCTTCTAACAAGACATTCTACCCTTACTGTTCTTGCCTAAGAAAGTAAGGTTTAAAAAAACAAAACATTATCTACTGACTTCAGGCATTTTTGCTGGCTGGCTTTCATACTTGGAGTGCTCTTCCTTCTCATCTCTGCCTCCTGGTTTCCCCTGGCTTCCTTTTAGTTCCAGTTAAGGCCCCACTTTCTAGAAGCCTTTCCCAAACTCCCTTTATGCCAGTGCCTTCCTGCTGATGATTATTTGTTATTATCTTGCATACAGCTTGTTTGCATGTTGTCTCTCCCATTAGACTGGGAGCTCCTTGAGGGAAGGGACTGCTTTTTTCTTTCTTTGTATCCTCAGGGCTTGGCATGGTGCCTGTTTAATAAACGCGGAAGCCTGACCCTGTGCTAAATTCTGGGAATACAAACGCCAAAAATAAAACAATCTCTCATCTCAAGGTGTTAAAATTCCAAAAGTGGGGATAAGGGGGATGACACATACCCTGTATACAAACAGCACATACAGAATAAATACATAATAAATATAAGACTTTTGGGGAAAGAGACTTCTAATCTTGCCTTTGGATTTAGGAAGCATTAAGGAGGCAGCATGGGAAGAGACAAGACTTCTTGACATCATAGACCCTGGGCCACTGGTGAGTTTTCTGAGGATGTGCTTCATCACTAAGAAATAGAAAGGTCCATTTCTTTTGGACTCCCTTCATCAATGAACCTAGCATCACCCCTGTAGGTAGTGCTGCATTGAAAGCTGTTCAGTGCTCCCATAGGGATTTGCTTGCTCAACCTGGGGCCTTCACAGCCCATCCAAGTTTTCTTTTAGAGTTGCAGGATCATGAGATTTAGAGCAAGAAGAGACCACAGATCTTTTTGTCTAGATACTTCATTTTATAGATGAAACCTAGATTGAGGAGAAGTCTGCCACTAAGTGGCAGATTTAGGCTTTGAAACCTGGTACCCTGATATCATGCCTGTTACCCTGAACATATTGTCCCTTCATCTTAGAAGATGCATGACAACCTTAAGTTTCTGTCTCTAATTCAACAAAGTCACCATTTAGTTATAAGGGCCTAAATGTACTCAGCCCAGTGTAGGTGCTGGGAAAGTTGGAATAATGTTTGAGTAAAACTTTGTATTATAAAAAAAGGGATCAGAAATTTTGAGGCTCACAGAGTTTGATGGGGGACCTCTTATTTAGGCTTTATAGAAAGGGGACCTCCTTGAGGGGCTAACAATCTAGTATCATAGTCTACTATTGTCTTGTTTGAATAATAGAAACTTAAAGCCAGTAATGCTTCCAAACTTGTTTACTCATCTGTAATATTGAGGTAATCCTCTGATAGCATTTGTTGACTCTATTATATGCTGCTAGACATTCTGGCATGATGAAATGAGACCTGATTTTGAAGCAAAGGTTCAAGCCCAGTCTGATACACACTGGCTTTGTGACTTTGGACAAGTCACCCTCTCAGCTAAGATTAGACATGATTGAAAAGGTGGGAGACCTGCCTAGTTAGAGGGAGTTTCCTCTAGGAGGTCTCGCTATAGATTATGTGTATAGAAACATGTGTCTATAGAAAGATGTGATGATGAAATGAAAGTGAGGGCAGCTAGGTGGTTCAGTGGTAGAGAGCCAAACCTGGAGATGGGAGATCAGAGGTTCAAATCTGGCTTTAGATACTTCTTAACTGAATGATTCTGGGAAAGTACTTAACCCCAGTTGCCTAATCCTTACTGCTCTTCTGCCTTGGAACCTAGTAGTATCCATTCTAAGACAGAAGGCAAGGGTTTAAAAAGAAAAGAAAAGAAAAGAAAAGAAAGTGAAAATGCTTTGACAAATGAGAGCCCTTTGGTGAAATGAGGCCCAGAGAGAAAGTAACTTAAAATCTCATAGTGAGTCAGCAGCAGAGCTTTGATTAATACACAGATCTCTGAATGTTTTAGAGTCACATTATATTGAAATATTGAAAGTTAAAAACTCCATCCTCCTAATTTTACAGATGAGGAAACTGAGGCTCCAGGAAGGAACGAAACTTGACCAAAATCACCTAGCTGGTTAGTGGGAGAGCTGGGAATCTGCAGTCCATATCTATGAATTTCCTAGTCCAGTGATCTTCCCATTACACAATTCTATCTTTTCTAAACTAAGAATTCTGGATACTCTGCATGGGTATCTTGGTTCTCCTTATGCAACTCAATGGGCCATAGGATAAAGTCCTATTTGCGGGGGGAAGTTGGATGGATCAGTGGATTGAGAGCCAGGCCTAGAGATGGGAGGTCCTGGGTTCAAATGTGGCCTCAGACACTTTCCAACTGTGTGACCCTGGACAAGTCACTTCACCTCCATTGCCTAACCCTTACCACTCTTCTGCCTTGGAGCCAATATACAGTATTGGAGCCAATATACAGTATTGACTCCAAGATGGAAGGTAAGGGTTTAAAAAGAAAATCCTACTTGCAGGCATGGCCCGCACCACAGCTCAGCAAGAGCAGAAGGTAGACATAGTCAGGCACAAAGCATTGGTAACCTAGACACCCCTTCTCCAAAACACAACCACCAGGACAAATATTTGAATTGTCAGCCTCCCCATTAAGGCTCAGGTGGCTCTCAGCTCACAGAGAATTCAGGAGCTGCCATAGCTGCTGAGCTAGGCATCACCAGTACTTGTACTTGGCCTTGGAAGTAAAAGTTGATCAATTCTATATTGAGGATTAGCTAGATGAAGTTAAATCATAGTTAGAATGGTTAAAATATATTCCATTTAGGGGGCAGCTGGGTAGCTCAGTGGATTGAGAGCCAGGCCTAGAGACGGGAGGTCCTAGGTTCAAATCCGGCCTCAGCCACTTCCTAGCTGTGTGACCCTGGGCAAGTCACTTGACCCCCATTGCCTACCCTTACCACTCTTCTGCCTTGGAGCCAATACACAGTATTGACTCTAAGACGGAAGGTAAGGGTTTAAAAAAAAATTAAAAAAAATATATGTATTCCATTTAGAGAGAAAATGCTTAGGGTACACTTGGGCAGATGTCCTTGGGTGCCCAAGGTGTATGTTATGTCTTAAAATGTTCTGGGCATCTGATATCTTTTTTCCCTAAAGGTTAAATGCTATTATTATTATTTTTGAAAATGTAAACCAGTTCTATTTTGTTTTAAGAGGAAGAAATTACTATAGTACCACCCCCTTTTCTAGAGAACAGGTGTTTGGGAACCCTGAATTGTTCACCAGATAACCTAAATGAGAAAAGGTTCAAATGACTGAGAAAGGACAATGACCTCAAAGATTATTTCTCATTTCCTTTATCATAGAAAGGATGATACTGAAGCCCACGCAATCTCAAAATAGTAGGCAGAACCTGCCTCATCCACAGATCCTAAAGAATGTGATTTTCTGGTCTGAATTGGGATTGGGGGAGTAGGGTATTATTTTTGGAATAATCCTTTAGGGCCAAAATTCACAGCTAGGTCACTTGAATAGAGCAGTGGGCCTAGAGTCTGGAAAACTTAAGTTCAGATCTCATCTTAGACTAGTTATGAGACCTTGGGAAAGTTACTTTTCTGTGTCTCAGTTTCTTCATCTTTAAAATGGGGATAAATAGGACCTACCACTTAAGATTGTTTTGAGAATCAAATGAGATTTGTGAAGTGCTTAGCACAGTGCCTGGTAAATAGTAAACAATGAATAAATGCTTGTTTCATTTCTTCCACCAGCCTTCTCTGAAAGACCATTTCTACACTAGCCTGATAAGAAGAGTAGAGGTAGTTAAAGAACTAGGGCTCCACTCCAAAAAGAGAAAGTTTCTGTGGGAATTATACCCTTCTCTCCCCTCTCTCTAAACCTCAGCTCCTTCTCTGCTGTAGATCAAGTTGTTGACTTGGAAGTTATGGAAGCTGGTGGAACCCATTCCTGGGTTGGGATTGAATATGAGGGCCAAGTTCACAACATGTATCATGGTAGAGCAAGTTGGGTAGGAACTGAAGCCAGAGCTTATCTGCCTCCCCAGAGCTAAGTCCCCCCCACTGGTCCATCTCCTGCTCCTGGCAGGTGTCTGGGGAAGTATCCACAGTCATTAACTAGGGACCCCAATGGTGGAAGTGGGGCTGGGCCCCATGACTAGTTTGGAGGGTTTGGAGTAGGGTGAGCAATGGGGAGGTGGAGCCAGTGAGCCCTAGGTTTTCCACTGTCTTTTTGAGGGTCCCAGAGCTATTGTCTTCAGACTTACAGATGGCTCCCAATGGGATTCCATCATCTTTTCCTCTTTCTCTGAAAGTGTCCATGACCAATGTTTTCTCATAGTTTGGGTCCAAGATCCAGTAATTTCCTTTCCCTGGGTCTTCTTCATCTCAGAGCACTTTCTTAAAGCAGTTGTTGAGGGACAGATTGTGACAAATATTCTACCAGACAGCCTTTTCCTCTTGTAGAAGAGGAAGGTACCCTTCATGTACTGATGGATCTGGCTCAGAGTAAGCTTCTTGTCCAGGTTGCTCTTGATGGCCTGGCAATGCTAGGACCCCATTATCTTGAAAGTGACAACCAGTTGAGCTTGGAGGTGGCAACCCCAAAGCTGGAGGAGCTAAGAGGAGGCCAGGAGGGATCATTGCAGGGGGTATGGCGGTGATCATTGACCACACAGAGTGGGCTACACACAGAGCAGTGGCCGCAGGAGCAGTTGTTGGACAGACTCAGCTCTTTCCAGCCTAGCCCTGATTGTTGTTATTTTTAAGTAGTGTATATACTTGGTTTCTTGACTTTTGCAGCAGAGCTGCTTGAAGTTAAAAGTTGTTAATATAGACCCCTTGGTCATTGTGACCTTTAGGGCACATAGAACCCAGTTTAAGGTATTTGGGGTTTAGGGGAAACTCACCAATTTTCCAGAGGGGTATATAGCACAGGCCAATGGTTCTTTCATGGGAATTAAGGTTGCTGAGATCCTCCCACATTTCCTTTTCCTGGATTCAGTTTATGGAGAATTTTTAAAAGGCCTTGGGCATATGAAGACAAAATAATAAACAATCTCAGCTCTTAAAGATCTTACATACTTTATTGGGAGATACTGAATTTAGTGGGTCTGATTATAGTTATTTGTGTCCATAGTCTTATCTACCAGTTTTATCCTTCCTGCCAGTGCTGAGATAGCAGAGAACTGTATTTATTACAACACTTAATATAGTGTTTGAAGCAGGATAACTAGATGGCTCAGTGGATTGAGAGCCAGGCCTAGAGATGGGAAGGCCTAGGTTCAGATCTGGCCTCAGATACTCCTAGCTGTGCAACCCTGGGCAAGTCACTTATCACCATTGCCTGGCCCTTACTGCTCTTTTGCCTTGGAATCAATATACAGTATCCATTCTAAGATGGAAGGTAAGGGAGGTTGTTGTTGTTGTTAAGTGTTTTATGGTCTGCAAAACAGTTTATTAGCTATCAGTAGCCAATATGTGGAGTATTAGTCATAGACCCCCCCAAGTAAGAGGGGGAAGGGTCTTTTATGGTGATTAACAAGATAACAGAATAAAATTTTGAGTAACATAGGGATGTCGTCTTCTCATTGGCTAGGAAGCAAAAAAACAAAACAAAACAAAATAACTCTGACATCAGTTTGATATTATGATTGGAGCTCCCCTTCTCAAACCTCTTTAACCACAAACAAGACACTGAGATTCAGGTCTCTAGACAATGCCATTTGGTAGAGTTTCAGTGAAGAGGTGGGCTAAGTGTCATCTCAGCTCCTCCGTGTTATATCATTGGGTAATGAGAGCAGTTCTCAGATGATAGGGTTAGTCTACAGGTGATGGGATTAGTCAGCTGATGATGGCCGTTAATTGGTCCTTAGGCTAGCTAGTTATTCAGAATGTAGTAAATTTCAATACCAGGATGGTACTAGTTTCAAGGCAAAAATTGTGACCCACATCACCTGAGGTTGCATGAATAAAATTTACTGTGGAGGAGAATATTGACTCAAGCTTGATTAAGTTTTTCATTTAACCTTTACCATCTGTCTTAGAATATATACTAAGTATCAGTTCCAAGAAGGAGAAGAAGCCAGGCAGTTGAGCCTGTGTGACTTGCTCAGGGTTGCATAGCTAGGAAGTGTCTGAGATTTGAACCTGGGACTTCCCATATCTAGGCCTGGCTTTATCCACTGAGCCACCCGTTGCTCCTCCCTTGATTAGCAAAATAGAATTAAAAATCCATTTTCAATTTCACCACTTAGAGGCAAAGTTGTTTGCCCAGGATGTCATAGTTTTTCATAGTCATAGTGTGTCTTTGTCAGAAGTGGAATTTGAACTCAGATCTTCACCAGCTCCAAAGTCAACTTGTTATTCCATACTGCCTCTCATAAATACAAGCATACACATAAATACAATATGATTTAAGGGAGACAGTACTAAGATTTTGCAATGGTGGGCAAGTCACTCCATCTCCCTTGGTTTCATGTTTGTCTTCTGTAAAAATGGTTATTGATCTCTGTCTTACCCACTTCATTGTGTGAAGGTGTTATGTGGATAAATAGAAAATAAAGGAGAAATGTGCTTTGAAAAGATTTAAAACTATAGTGGAAATACAAGGCAGTAGCTGTGGTAACATTAATGGTGTCATGAGTCTTGAAATCCTGGCAGCTTTTCTGGCTGATGCCTGAAAGCTGGGTGTGACTGGACAGTCAGATTCCTCTTGGATCTTGATGTGGAAGGGGCTGCCTAAGAGGTCATCTTGTTCAACCCCTTCAGTTTTCACATGAGGAAACTAAGACACAGAGAGGAGTATAGTGTAAATGCATGGCTCATATTCATACCTGAGTCTCCTCACTTTAACTTTAGCACTCTGCACAACTGTTTTGGAAACTGTGAGTTCCTAGAATTGTATTTTCACCTGTCTGGAAATTCTAGAAATTTACCTCTTTTCTGTCGACTAGCCTAGAAACTGTGGGCAAGTCATGATGTCTTTGAAATTCAATTTTTCTCACCTGTAAAACTAGCATGATAACAGCTGTCCTCTTTATCTTTCACAGTTGTGAGAATGAGATGTAATAATGAATATGAAAGTACAGTACTTTGAATGTTGCAAAGTGCTATCTTATCCTTCTTTTTAAAATCTAATTTGTATCGGCACTTCTTATTTTGATGCCACATTTGTTTCCAAATATATCTTTTTTTTCTACCCAGTAAACCATCCCTTAAAATAAAGATCTAAAAAAATGAGGAAATAAAAGCGATTTAGCAAAAACAGTCAATGCTTCAACCATATCAGACAGAGTTGCATACATGCTCCATAGTCCCTGAACTCTACAAAGAAGGGAGGGAAGTACGTTTTCTAAACTCTTCTTATGAGGATGTAAGAGATGGCAAACTTGATATTTATAATTATTCTGGGTTCAATTTCATTTTTGTTTGCATTGTTTTAATTATTGTGCATATTTTTGGAGTTCTGTTTACTTCACTCTGAATCTGTTCATATAAGACTACCATACTTTTCTGAATTTCTTCATATTTGTTATAATTTTTACAGTATAGTAATTAATACATTATTTCACATACTTCAATTTGTTTAGCCATTCCCCCATTGAAGGGCATCCATATTCTACTTATTGTTTTGGATTCTCCTTCTAGGACCTATTGTCAAGGAAGACTTGGTAATTCAATTATAACCCCTCTTCATTTAGAAATTGTATTTTAAGAGAAGTGGCTTTTACAGGTTTCATAGATTCACCTACTGAGGTGATTGATCTTGGAGAGAGAAATTCTAGAGGCAGATGCTTGTCTATGCATTTTGTCAGTGGCTGGTTGTCAGTGGACTGTTGATGGCAAAGTACTTACATATATGCTATTAGATGAGGCACAGAATGGTTGGTTATTTCTGCTTGTGGACATGGATATCTTTGGTCTGTTCCTTCTTGTTAAAGAGTCATCTTCCATAGAGAAGATTTGTTGAGAATCTTAAGGTTAGCAGTGGGAAAGCTAACTCGGAAGCAATTTTGTCTTCACATGACAGCAATTTTGAGCTGGTCTGCCCCTAATAATTAGTTTTATGTTCCTGAGCAAGGCATTCTTTTCTCTGGGACCTCATTTCTTCTTCTACAATTGAGTGGGTTGGATCAGATGATCTCCAAATTGTCTTCCAATCCTAAGATCCTGTGATTCTTGTTGCTATGTAGGGTAGAGGAACTGTTTCCCCGCATGCCCCAGTAGCCAGGAATGTAGTCTTGGTAGGTTGATGGGGAATCATGGAAGAGGCTACTGGCTATCCCAGGCCAAAGCTGAGAAAATCAAGTTCTTTAATGCTCCAGTAAACTAAAAACGTTGGCAGCCCAAGAGAACATTTTGTTTGGAGCTAGAATCTCAAGGTAGATCTTGAGTGTAGGTTGTTGGGCTTCTTGACTTGGGGTTTCCAGAGGAGTTTCAGATGAGGATGACTTATGTGGACATTTAATTACTTGTGCCTTGGTGGATTAGATGATGAGTATTTGTGTTCTTGTATTTTTCCTATTAGACTATCAGTGCTGAGGCAATATGGAAAGTCCATCTTTTATTTACTCTGTAAGGGTTAAAAATGGTTTGACTAAATTTATGTGTTAAAAAGAATTGTTGTGGTCACTATTTATAAAAATTAAAAATTAAAGTATGAGTATGTTAGTAGCTTTAGTAGCTTTATTACAGCAGGATAAAGATAGTAAAGAGAAAAATGTAGGAAGGAGGTAGAAAATATTGCCTAGCTAAATATCTTATAATTGCCAATCCGAAGAAATCCAGCTCAACTCTGACAAAGGCTCCCTTAGGTCCTGATCTCCATCTAGGAATCATGGTAATCTCTTCAGCAAGAGTCTTACCAGCACAGAATATCCAAGGCAGAAGAAAATCCCTCCAACACAGAAACACCAACACAGAAGTCCTCCCTCATCAAGAGCCACCAAGGCAGCAGAATGAATCAGAATGCTCTATGTTGGCTTTTATAAGCAGTTTTCTCCACTTCCTGTCTCTCTGGTTTCTCCTTTTCACTGTGGGCTGGTCTATCACATCTTAGGAACCAATCAAAGTCTCTCAATTTGCCTAGCACTGGGGTGGGGTGGGCCACAGTGCTTGTGGTCTTTTAGGACTACATGTTAGTGACTCAGTAAGTGTGGACTCTTTGTTAGTGACTTACTAAGTGTTAAGTAGGGGTTACTTCAAGTTGATGATTGATAAACTTAAAATAGACAAAGGGAATAAAAAATTTCCTTTCACAACTCTTATGTCTCCCAAAGGGGCTAGCCTGCACACAGTAGACACTTTGTGTTCCACTATCCTTATCTTTAAAATGGGTATAATCATATTTTCACTGCATTTCAAAGGATTAGTTGGAAGAAAAGGAAAGTACTTTTTGTTTTAAGTTTTGCCAGCTTCAAAATGCTGTAGAAATTTATGTTCTGATTACATTTAGAATGGTGATGAAGTGGATAAATTTTAAGGATTTTAAAAATTTGAAAGTTTCATTAGGTGAAAGGTTCTAGTGAAGTCATTGCTGTGAATTATCAAGAGGGACTTTTAAATTGAGGGGAATTGTATGTAGTAAGGATTTCTCTTGCTTGGGATGATTTCCAAATGCTTTCCATATGTACTCCTCTAAAGCCCTCCGGTCTGGGATATCCACTGGCAAAATATTTTAAAACACAAGGTGTAGGGGTTGAGGTGGCACTCCTTTCTAAAGGAGACCTAGGGAAATCCTGCCGCAGAGGCTCCTGTCTCAGCTGGTGTACAGTGGGCCAAGTCAGGGGACCCTAATTGAGTTGACTGGAAAGACGTTTGGCTCTTCCTGGTACCCAGGATCACAAGAGCAGAATAAGATATCTGGAGGTGGAGAAGCAGCTGGTCAGAGACAATATAATGTAATGAATAGAGTGATGCCCTTGGAGTCAGGAAGACCCAAATTCAAAACTCTTCTCTAACACTTCATAAAACTGTGTGATTCTGGTGAAGTCACTTAATCTCTTTCAGTCTCAGTTCCTCATCTGTAAAATGAGGTCACCGGATTCATTAGCCTCCATGGTCCTTTTCAGCTCTAAATCTAGGCTTTTTTAGGTTTACTGGTAGAGGGAATTTCCAGTTAAGAAGCTTCCTCTCCCAATCCAGATAAGAATTATAGAACCCCTGTGTCTTTTGAGAACAACAAGGTAATTGAACTGTTTGCTTTTCCTGCTTACTATCCCTTTTTCCACTCAGTTGGTCATTGTACCAGGCGCCATGCTAAGAATTGGGAATCCAAAGAAAGGCAAAAGAAAGTCTCTGCCCTTAGAGATTTTATAATCTCATGGAGGAAGTCAATATAAGAGCAATTGTAGGTGGTGATGCCTGGGAGAGTACCTAAATGTCCAGAGGAGTGCACCTAGGGGTGGTGATGGTGTAGAAATGATGGGATGGTTGCCCCAGGCTCCCTCATAAAATCTCTGTTAGGGATTCTTAAACTCATATCTCCTTTTCCAAACTCAATATCTACACATTATGTTGTTGAAAGTGCATATCTGGCCATATTCTCTGGCACAAAAAAACTTTCAGTGATGTTTTTTTGTTTTAGGATAAAGTACAAGTCCTTTCTGTCATTTAAACCTTTTAAATAAGGTACCAGCTTATTTTTTTAAGTTGTATTTTCCATTAGTTGCCTTCATAATCAGCTGTCAAATTGATCTGGAAGTATAGGAATGATGATGTTATCCCCCTTTGCAATAAAATCCAGTGGCTCCCTATTACCTCCAGGATTAAATCCAAAACCTTCTGTTTGACTTTGAGAGCCAAATATATGACATATATTTGGGCCCCCTTTTAAAAATAACTGGGCCTCTTTCTACCTTTCCAGTTTTCTTATGCTCTCCTAACCCCCACCATCTAGTGACACTCCCATCTTCACTGTTCCTCAATCTAGATATTCTGTCTCCCAACTCTGGGCATTGTCTTTAGCTGTCCCCCATGCCACTGAACTACTTTCTCCCTCCTGGTTTCCTTCAAGTCTCAGCTAAAATTCTACCCTCTGCAAGAAGCCTGATTTAATGCTAGTGCCTTCCTTCTTTGATTACTTCCACTTTCTATATCATGTTTGTACATCTTATTTCTGTGATGTCCCTCCCCCATTAGATGGTGAACTTCTTAAGGGCAGAGTTTTTTTTCCCCCTCAACTCATAGCACAGTGCTTGGCACATAAGAGCACATTAATAAATGCTTGTTGACTTGACTTCATATACTTTATGTCCAAACCAAAATGGATTACTGTTAGGTCCCAGTCTTGATCTGCTGTCCAGCAGTGTCTTCCCCCTGCATTCAAATGAGCCTTCTCTCCACAACTGGGATGTACTGTCTCCTCAATTTTCCTTATCAGAAATTCTCTTCTGCCCAGCTTAGGCACTCCTTCCTTCATGAAGCCTTCCTAGATGGCTCCAAGCCAAAAGTAAGGTACCATGCTTTCTTTAAATTATCTTGGATAAGATAACTTATCTTATCTGGTTCTTTCCTTTGCCCCTATCACACTATGACAGTGATGGTGAACCTATGGCATGGATGCCAAAGATCACACATAGACTGTTCTCTGTGGGCACATGGCTGCCCTCCCCTCCCCTAGTTCATTACTAGAAAGGCAGAGGGACTTGGGTGGAGCTGCTCCCCTCCCCCTCTCCACTGTGCCTAATGACATTTTTTCACATGCCTTGCCCGTCCATCCAGTGAAAGTCAGTGGGAACACATAGGGTGTAAGGTGTTCGGCTCACAGGTGGCAGAACTGGAGGGGAGCAGAGCGCTGGGGGAGTGGGGGCTCCCCTCTCCCCTCTTCCTCTCTATACTCACTGAAGACATTCCTCACTTCACCTGCCCTTCCTCCCAGCAGCCCGATGGGAGCACTTCCTCCCTCCCCTGTGTGGGGTAAGGGTAGGGCAGGGCATGCCTTAGCACTTGGTGCCAAGTAGGAGTGGGGAACACACAGTACATGGTCTCTGGTGGGTTGTACACAGCATTCCATCTCTAAAATGTTTGCCATCATTGCACTATAGCATACTTACTTGTGAACTTGTATATTCCTCCCTTGTTCCCAGTAGACAGTAAGCTCTGTGAGAGCAGGGACTGTGCTATTGTCATCTCTGTGTTCCCCAGCCTTCTTTGCCTAGCATAGCAATCTGTGCCTAATAGGAGTGGATTAACATTTAACTTGAAGTACTATTTGGTTTCTCCTCATTGCCCTGGGAACAAAACTTGGCTAAATCTGGAGCCTGTGACATTGCTTATCATCATCAGAAGCCCCTATTTAAACTTTTACTTTTCAGAGAACTGTTCTAAGCACAGATTTCTGGCATACCCTCCTGTTTTGGAACCTTCTTTGAAGGAGGCCGAGTTCAAGGTCCACCTTCTCTACAAAGGCCTTCTCTCAGCAGCCTCATCTCCATTTAGCCTCCTGCTGGGGATGCTCTGTTCCCTAAGTCATCCTGACACCACCTGTCACTGTTGATATTGCATTCTATTCCTCAGCTGGTTTGACCTCTCCTCCTCCTCTTCCATTGTCATCAGCTGGGGTTCCCTGGGGGGAGCTCAGCACCAAACCCCTAGAGATGCTCTGTTGTCCTTTAACATTTTAGTTCCATATTTCCAGCCTTCTCTCAAGTAAGCCCTGGATATGTCTCTGGTTCAGGGGTGTCTGACTTATTTTGTAAACACATAGAAGGTCGGAACTTATCATGGTACCCTGGAAATTGGAGGCTCAAGGGCAGTAGGTAGACTTATTACTAATTAGAGGCAAAGAGTAAAGGTGATGATGGATAAAAAAGCATTTATTAAATGCTTACTATGTGTCACGTCCATTAGAAGTACAGATAGAAAAGTATGACAGACCCTGTTCTCAAGAAACTCATTCTAATTGGGAGAAACAGCACATATAGCAGGATTCAGCTATAGGGTGGAGGGAAGAGCCAAGGGATCTTTAGGGTACAGTGGCAGGTTAGAAAGCAGTGCCTTTGGAGAAGTGGTAGGGCAGATGATAAGGCCTGGTGGTCCTTTCTTTTACCAGAAGGATTATAGGGTGCTAGTAAATGTTTAACAACAGGCTCTGAGGTGGGGGAGATGATAATTGTACACTGACATACTTTTAAGTTCAACCTGCATTATTAACATTTTCTCCTTCACTCCTTCCTTCCTCCTTTCCTCCCTCCTTCCTTTCCTTCCTTTTCCTTTAGTCTTAGTATTAATTCCAAGATACAAGAGTGGCAAGGGCTAGGCAATTAGTGTCAAGTGACTTCCTCAGGGTTACATAGCTAGGAAGTGTCTGAGGCCAGATTTGAACCCTCCCTCCTCTCCCCCCATCTTGAGGCCTGGTTCTCCATCCACTGAGCCACTTAGTTGCCCCTGGAGCATATCTTGTAACAATTACAAGTAGGCCGGTAAGGCTAGACATTAGAGTGTGTGGAGAGGAATTTTGTTTTCCTTCAAGACTGCTCAAGAGCAGCTTCTGCTGGAGGTGATTTCTGGAACCTTTAGTAAGTGAATAATACCTTCCCATCCAGGGTTTCACTGTATTGGCTCTCGTCGTGTCCCCTCTCTCTTTCTATACACAGAGTATCTCCTCTGTTAGTATGTAAGCCAGGTGGCATGGTGAATAGAGTACAGGATTAGGTATTGGAAAGTTCCGAGTTCAGATCCTACCCTAGACATTTACTAGCTATGTAGCCCTGGGCAAATCCCTAAAGTAGCTGCTTCATAATGTTGTGAGGATCAGATGCACTAACATATAAACACACTTTGTGAACCCTAAAGTCTACCTAAGCTAGCTTGAGGGGGCAAGGATTGTTTCACTTTTGCCTTTGTTCATAGACTTATAGACTGAAAGCTGGGGGAAATTTCAGAGGCTGTCTAGTTCAGAGGTGTCAAACTCACTTTGAGGGAGCCAGAACCAGTTTAAAACATAATTTGGAAATGTCTCACAAAAGAAAATGAAAAATATTGAAAACATAGATAATGCTAATTTGTGGTTTTCTTATTTCAATTTGTCACCACTGAGTCCAGCTTTCTACTTTAATAGCTGAAGAAATTGAACAGTGATCCAGGATAAGAATGCTGTCCAATTCCAGAGAAAGAATTGTTAAGGTTGGAATGCTGATCAAAGCATACTGTCTGTCACATTAGTTTTATGGTTTTATTTTGGGATTTTGGTTTTATATGAGTATTCTTTTTTTTTTTAAAAACTTACCTTCCGTCTTGGAGTCAATACTGTGTATTGGCTTCAAGGCAGAAGAGTGGTAAGGGCTAGGCAATGGGGGTCAAGTGACTTGCCCAGGGTCATACAGCTAGGAAGTGTCTGAGGCCAGATTTGAACCTAGGACCTCCTGTCTCTAGGGCTAGCTCTCAATCCACTGAGCTACCGAGCTACCCAGCTGCCCCCTATATGAGTATTCTTTTACAACAATGTCAAATATGTTTTGCATGATAATACATGTATAATCCAGATAAAATTGCTTAACATTTCCAAGAGAGGGGGAAAGATAAGGGATCAGGGATACAATTTGAATCTTATAATTTCAGAAAACATATTGAAAATTTTTATTACATGTAACTTGAAAAATAAAATATTTTTAATAAAAAAAGATGAAGAAATGGAGTCCCAGATATGATAAAGGACTTGGCCATCATGAAAGTAATAATGGGCACAACCAAAGATTGGAACCCAGGTATTTTGGTCCCAAATTTAGCATTCTTTCCACAGTACCAATGCTCTTGGCGTTGAGTATAGTTTCTGACACATAGTAGGTTTGCTTCATAAATGCTGATTTGATTGATTGGAGTGGGGATGTCATAATTTAGTTCCTTTCTGGGGTTTTAGACCATTAGGGCTTTTGCTTCTGACTCATGAAATGAAAAATTCTGATCTGGAACTAAGAAACTAGAAGAATGTCTACAGCCTAATACTTGGATATGGTTCATTTACACTTAATGAGAAAACCTAAGGGCAAGGAGTATGCTGGTGTCTGTTCCAACCAATTGTTAAATTTTCAGTGTGAGCACTTATACCTTGGAAAAAATAGGCAAAAGCTATAAATTAGGGGCTGAGTTATTGTTTTGTTGGTTGTCTAGATGTAACAAAGTGATGGAGAAAGTGTTAATGATGCAGATTAAACTTAAAAGTGTGTCAGAATATCCTCCCTGAAGAGATGGTTGTTAAATACTCTTGCTTAAGGGTCAGTGTCTCTCAAAACTTTATCTTTTGGAAGGTCTTTAAAAGAACAATCTGGGTGCTTTCCCCATTGTCTCTTTGATATAGGATCCCCACTTCTCTTTTCTATATCTGGGGGTAGGGGTAGAGGAAATATCTCCATAGGGATAAAGACTATGAAGGCTTTAGAAATAAAGTGGTATTTATGACACTCCAGGAACTTTCCCTCTGGGCTGATAAGAGTTGAGGTTAGTGGGACTGCTCAGGTTACATCTTTAAGAAGCTTTAAGAAGCTCACCATGTCTCTTCACAACACTGAGGGAGACAGCAGTTGGTCTGGTTTTTCTGTCTGGGTCTTGAAAGGGTGTAGTGTTGGGATCCCCAAGAGGTCTTTGGCACTGCTGACTACCTCTGAGCTTCAGAATTCAGGATATTACAATTGCATGTTTATTTGTTTGTTTTTTTTTTTAAGAAAAAGAAACCTAGAGTGAGGGGATCTTCTTAAGAATACATTGAGCAAGAAATGTCTTTGGTGATAAGTCAGGGGATAGTAATCTGGTTCCCTTTGGCAGCCTAGTGACCCCTTTCCCCTTTTCAGTTTTAAATGCATAAAATAGGATAGTAAAGGGAAAAAATTATTTTGGAATATAGCTATCAAAAATTTTAAAACAAAAAAATGAGTTCACAAACCTCACGTTAAGCATCCCTGACATATATTCTGGGGTTCTGCAGGGGATTGGGAGGTAGGTCTCAAACTTGAAAAAGATTTCTTCAGCTCTGCTTCTTCCAGTAAGCCCTAACTTCCTAGGTCAAGCTTTGCTCCTGATCTCCAAACCCGGTTCAGGTTCCAGGTTCCAGTCCTAGGCAGAAATCTCTCCTCCCTCCCCCTACACCACCAGCAGGGTGCTTTCCCCAACACACCCGGGTAATTGTTCCTACATCCCTGAAAGCATCTGGCTCTCCATCTGGTCCCAACTTTTTTCTTAATTATCCACTGAATTGGCTCTAAGTAAACATTGACAAGTTGAATGAGACATTCCCTGTGACATATGCTCTAACTTGCCAGGGCTGTGCTTTTCTGGCACACAATGGACTGGGGGACCTTTGGAGATGCCCCTTCCTTGGTTAGGGTCCCTACCTGCCTGTCCCACCACCTCTCCAGAAATTCTGTTAGTGAACTGCTATGTTTTGGTAGTGTATCACACTGACAGAAGAGGTCTTCTCAAGTTCCACCATTCTGGAAGTAGCCTGGAAGAGAATGAATTTATAAGTGTTTTTTTGTTTTTTTATCTTTTGGCTGGATAATTTTACTGGGAAGAGTGGAATGAAATCTATTTCTTGTTTTTTTTTTCTTTTCCTCTCTCCTCCCTTCCTCCTCCTTCTTCCCTCTTCTCCCTCTTCAATAAAAATTTCACTGCAGGTTCAATCAGCTGACCAATCTAAGTACTGTTAGTCACTGGGAATACAAAGACAAAGTATTTTTTTGATGAGAATCCTAGGCTTCAAGGGGCTTACTTCCTAGTTGAGTAATATGGCTTGTCTGAGGAGAAACAAAAACAGGTTATGTATAGAAAATGGAGGAAAAAACCAGAACCAAACAAACCCAGGAAATGGCATGGCACATGAGAGAATCCTTTGGGAAAATCAGAAAAACTTTCTTTTTTTGGTTAATTTTTTTGCATCTTTTAATATTTTATTTTTTCCAGTTACATGTAAAATTTTTTAACATTATTTTTTTTTAATTTCAGTTCCAAATTCTTCCCCTCCCCCTTCCTGAGAGAGCAAGCAATTTGATATAGGTTATACATGTGCAGTCATGCAAAACATATTTCCATATTAGTCATGTTGTGAAAGAAAACAGACCAAAGGGAAAAAACCCCAAGAAAAATAAAGTTTAAAAAAATTTGCTTCTGTATCTGCATTCAGACTCCATCAGTTCCTTCTCTGGAGGTGGTGGATAACATTTTTTGTTGAGTCTTTTTGAATTGTCTTAGTTCTTTGTGTTCTGAGGAAAAAAAGCTCTCTTGAAAATCTTTTCACCTTCTCCTAAATAAGACCTTTCTGATCTCCCTCCCCTCACCACTCTGCATTTATTTTTGTATCTACTTCTATGTAAACATGTTGGCTTTCCCACTCTTTCCCTTTTGTCCTTTTATTACCAATGCCTGTCAGGATCATGGGACACAGAGTAGGAGCTTAAGAACTGCTTCTTAATCTTTTCATTTAAGATAGCATTTGAGTGGAGCCTCAAAGGGACTGAGGGATTTAAGAAGCATAGGTGAGCAGGGAGAGAATTTTAAGGCTGGGAGTCAGCCTGTACAAAGGCTCAGAGACAGGAGGGAGAGGCCGATGTGTACAGGAACAGCAAGTTGGCCAGTGTAAATTGAATGTAGAAAGTATGGGGGAGGTGTTAATGTATAATCAGCAGTCACTTAATATTTATTAAGCACTGACTCTGTGCCAGGTGATGTCCTAGGCACTTGGGATGTAAGTATGGAGAAATGTTCCTACTTGTAAGGTGCTTATGCTCTAATGAGGGAGACAAGACTCTAGAAAAATATGTACAGTGTATTCATGAAACTAATAAAATATATGTATATGTAAACAATAGTTTAACACAAGGTTCTTTGGGGGGGGCACTGGTGGTTGAAGGATCAAGAAGGGCTTTCTTTAGAAGATAACCCCTTTCCTAATGTCTTAGAATTGATACTAAGGTTCCAAGTATACTTCCAAGGCAGAAGAGTGGTAAGGGCTGGACAACTGGGGTTAAGTGACTTGCCCAGGCTCCCATAGGTGGCAAGTGTCTGAGGTCAGATTTGAATCCAGGATCTCCCATCTCTGGGCCTGGCTCTCTATCTCCTGTCCCTCTGAAATGCATCTTAAAGGAAGAGAGAGATTTTAACAGATGGAGGTAAGGAGGAAGTGCATTCTAGATGTGGGGAACAGTCAGTACAAAGATGCAGAAACAGAATACCTAGTGTCATGAGTGAACAATCAGAAGGCCAGTTTTGCTAGATCTGTGAATGCAATCCCTGGAATCTTTTTGGAAGGATAGATTAGAGCAGGATTGTGAAGATCTTTCAATGATAGGGGCATTTTTAGACAATGGAAAGACATCAAAGTTTTCTGAGCAAGTGAGATGGTCAGACCTTTTCTTTGAATGTCTGCTTGGCAGCTCTGCAGAGGATGAATTGGAGAGGGAAGAAGCCTGGATACAGGAAAGCCAATTAGGAAACTATTGTCATAGTCTAAGTACAAATGAGGAGAGCTTAGACCATACTGGTTGCATGTTGAACAGAAAGAAAGGAAGAGAAGCTAGAGATTTGGAGGAAATGACACCTGCAAAGTTTGGCAAATGACTTTCCAACCAAGAGGGGCCAAATTGAAACTCGACTTTATTCTTCAGCCTTTCATTTTCATAAATTCTGTCAGCAATAGACTAGTGCCTGCTTTGAACTCAGTTTGTAGGAGACCTAGGACATGCTATACTTGGAACCAGGAAAGCCAAGGTTGTTTCTGCTTGTAAAACTTACTGCCCATGTAGCCAGAGGTAAATTGCTTAATTTCTTTGAGCCTCAGTTTCCTCATCTTTAAAATGAGAGCAACAATATTTCTGTTATCACCTTGCAAAGGAAGATGTTTTGTAAACCTCAAAGCCCTCTAGACATGTAACCTGCTGCTAGAGGGGATTTGTACTTGTGACTTCATAGAAGACTTGTACCTACCTATTTCCCAAAGGACTTGAAGCAGCTTATAGAGTGAGATAAGGTAGTTTAAGGATAAAGTGCAACAGTGATCATCCCAAGGAAGGAGCAGCTGCTTTTAGACACCTGAGCTAGGCAGATTACAGCCTTTGGAGTCATAAAGGCATTGGGTATTTAGGCATGTCTTTCTTGGCTTCCAGCCCAGGAAGTTTAGTTAGGAAGCTACTTGGAGAACCTCTTTATTATACTAACTTGCATTTATGCCATATTTCAGGGTGGTATACTGAATAACCAGCAAATGTGAAATCAATAAGATGTAAATTCATTTACTGCCTCTGACATAGAGTTAGGTGTATGACTGTGGGTAAGTCACTTTAATTGCCTTTCAGCAGTTTTCTTATTTAGTGTTTTATTTATCTTTTAAAAAAACCACATCACTTTTCAGGGACAGCTAGGTGGCTCAGTGGATTGAGAAGTAGGCCTGGAGACTGGAAGTCCTAGGTTCAAATCTGGCCTCAAACACTTCCTAGCTGTGTGTCCCTGGGCAAGTCACTTAACCCACATTGCCTAGCCCTTACCACCTTTCTGCCTTAGAAACAATACATAGTATTTATTCTAAACTGGAAGGTCAGAGTTAAACAGACAAACCACAATCATTTTTCACATGCTTCCTCCACCTTAGGTAGAATTCTTTGTAATAGATAGGTACAGTCAAGCAAAATAAATCAACACATTGGCCATTTCAGTATGTCCAATTCCACATCTGTATTCTACCACTTCTGCTATCTTTTCAGTTTTTTGAAGTCATAATTGATCTCTTCATTGATCACAGGGAGTCTCAATGTTATTTTCTCTTATGCAAAACTTAGGGTAAATACTTTTCAATTAAAGAAATCAAAATAATTCATTCTGTCTTAGATCTTTTCTGTTTCATGCTTGGTTGTGATTTGAATTTAGGATTGCCCATCTCTAGCTTGGCTCTCGATCCACTGAAGGCCCAGCACACACACACCACGACCTCCCCTCCCCCCACCTCTCCAAGTACTTTTCTTACAAGAACATAATAGAATGAAACCTGAGCACAGTGGCAGCACATGAAGACAGTACACAGCACAGCACATTAGCTTTCTCCACAAATTATATACTGGGGAATGGCTCTTATTCTTAGCAGTTTTATCTCAATTAATCAGAGACATTTGGTGTAAAGATTTTTATTTATTTTGCATGCCCAATTCATTGACCTCTGCCCTCCCTAATTTGTTACTATATGAACTCAAGGATATAAATTTACCCCCTGAGTATTGCTTTGGCTTCATCTCATAGATTTTGAAAAGATGTCTCGTCATTGTTATTTTCTTCAATGAAATTATTAATTGTTTCTATAATTTGTTCTTTAACTATCCAGCTTTGGATAATCATATTATTTAATTTCCAATTAATTTTTGATTTGCCTCTCTATGTACCCTTACTAATTATTATTATTTTTTTTGCATTATGATCTGAAAAGGTTACATTTATTATTTCTGCTCTTTTGTACTTGTTTCCCATGTTTTTATGCCCCAGTACATGGTCAGCCTTTGTGAATGTACCATGTGCTGCTGAAAAGAAGGTGTATACCTTTTTGTCCCTATTTATTTTTCTCCACATATCTATTAAATCTAATTTTTCTAAGATTTCATTCACACCTCTTACCTCTTATTTATTTTTTGGTTTTATTTATCTAGATATGATAGAGGAAGGTTCAAATCTCCCACTAGTATAGTTTTACTATCTATTTTCTCCAACTCCACTAGTTTCTCCTTTAGAAATCTGGATGCTATACCAGTTGGTGTATATATATTGAGTACTGATGTTTCCTCATTGTGTATACTGCATAGTTTCACTTTGGCTTTGTCAGATATCATGATTGCAACTTCTGCCTTCTTTTTCTCATTTGAAGCCCAATAGATTTTGCTCCAGCCTTTGACCCTCATTCTGTGTGTGTCCACCTGCCTCATGTGTGTTTCTTATAGACAACCTATGGTAGGATTTTGGTTTCTAATCCACTCTATTTGCTTCCTTTTTATAGGTGAGTTCATCCCATTCACATTCAGAGTTATGATTGCCACTTCTGTATTCCCTAGTATTTTGATATCCTCTTCTAGTTCTACCCTTTCTTCTTTTGCTAGTTCCTTTTAAACCAATGGTTTCCTTTTAATCAGCCTCTCTAATCCCTACCCTTATTTTACTTTACTTTCAGCCCCCTCCCTTTTTGTTCCCTTCTTCTTATTTTTTTAGGGTCTATTAAATTCTCTCCTCCCTCTCTTTCCCTCCCTTTTTGTATTCCCGTCCCCCACCCCCACCCCGCTTAGTTTTTCCCTTCTCACTTTCCCTGTAGGGTAAGATAGAATTCTATACTCCAAGGGATCTAGATGCTCTTCTCTCAGAATTGATTCCACTGAGAGTAAGGTTTAAGTATTAACTATTAGTACTCTCTTCCTTTCCTTATAAGAGTATTCTTCCTTTCCCAAGCACCTCTTTGTGTGATATAGATTGTCCTATTTTTCTTATTCCTTCACATTTCTCTTGGTGCCATCTTTGATTCCCCCCTCCCTTTTCCTTTTTTTGCATATCATCTTATAGCACTTATTACCCCAATCTCTTCTTGTGAATGATTCTTCTAATTACTATAATAGTGAATATAATTGTTGAGAGTTACAAATAACATTTCCCCCATATATTAATATATATAATTTGATCTAATTATATCCCTTAAAGAAGAAAGTTTGAATAAAAAACATTTTCCCCCTTTTCCCTCTCTTTCTTATTTACCTTTTCATTTTTCTCTTGATCTTTGTGTTTGGATATCAAACTTTCCACTTAGTTCTGGTCTTTTCGTTACAAATACTTGGAAATCTTCTATTTTGTTGAATTATCATACTTTCCCCTGGAAGTATATAGTCAATTTTGATGGATAGGTGATTCTTGGTTGAAGACCCAGTTCTCTTGCCTCTCTGAATATTGTGTTCCAGGCCTTGTAGTCCTTTAGTGTGGAAGCTGCCAGGTCTTGTGTGGTATTGATTGGTGTTCCTTTGTATCTGAATTGTTTCTTTTTGACTTCTTGTAGGATTTTCTCCTTAGCTTGAAATCTCTTGAATTTGGCAATTACATTTCTGGGAGTTGTTTTTTTGGGGGGGGTTAGTGTAGAGGGTGTTATATGAACTCTTTCAATGTCTATTTTGCCCCCTTGTTCAAAAACTTCAGGGCAGTTTTCTTGGATGATCTCTTGTATTATGATATCAAGATTTCTGTTCATTTCTGGCTTTTTGGGTAAACCAATGATTCTCAAATTGCCTTTCCTTCCTCTGTTTTCCTGATCTGTCATCTTGTCAGTGAGATATTTTATGTTTTATTTTATTTTGTCAGTTTTTTGACTTTGCTTTATTAATTCTTGCTGTTTTGCGAGATCATTGGCTTCCAACTGGACAATTCTAGTTTTTAAAGACTAGTTTTCTGCTATAATATTTTGATTTTTCTTTTAGCTTGATCTACCCTGCTTTTCGTGACTTCCAGCTGTTTAATTGTATTCTCCAATTTATTTATCATTTCATTTGATTTCTTGGCTTCTTTCTCCAATTGGGAGTTCCTGTCTTTTAGACTGTTATTTTCTTTTTGAACTATTTCCAACTTTTCTTGCCACTCCTCCATTTTTCTTAAAATCTCATATTTAAATTCTTTGAGTTTGTGTCCGATTTCCATTTTTTGGGAAGGTTTGGATACATTTAATTGTTTGTTGTCTTCTGCTGTTTCCTCTGTAGTCTGGATTTTTCTCCATAAAATTTATCCAGGGTCAAAGCCTTCTTTTTAATCTTCTTGGTGGTTGGAAGTTGTATTTTCTGGGCATTGTTTGCCATTGCTAAGCTGGTTTTTCCTTCCCTTTCCAGTCAGGAGTCTGAGTAAGGAGGGCAGGGTCTCTGTGTATGGAGCTAAGGAGTGTGGTTTTTGCCTGAGGCCACCTCTCCAGTCTCTGGAGCTTCTACTGTTTGCAGCCCTTCTCTATGCTGTCTTCACATCCAAGGACTGAGCTCTTCTGCCTGTTGGGGTCTCAAGTCTAGCTGTTCTTAGGGGTAGGACTTTGGTGGTCTTAATCAGCTGCCAAGGACCTAGAGGTGTCCCTCCCTCTCTCACTGATTCTATTGAGTGCTGCCTCTGAGTCTAGCATACTTGCTCCTTAGGTGGGGTAGGGGAGGGTAGATCACTTCGCCTTTTGGTGGAAACTATTTTACACCCATATAGTGTGGAAATGCACAATTCCAATGTACCTTCAATGCTGTGCCCTACTGTGGAATTCCTTTGTTCATATGAATTCAGTTTTTTTGGCCTTTTGAGGTAGTCTATATCGGTAGGTGTAAGGGAAAAAAGGGGTTACGTATATAAAAAGGTTGGACTGGATTATATTTAAAATAAGGTTGCCAGGAATTTAATTTACTCTAAACAGATTTATTTACAATTTATTTACAAAACATAGAAAGAATGAAATAGGAAATCAAGAGAGAGGATAGGGTAACATATCTAGCCTAATGACTAAGTAATTTACTTCTGGCCCCTGGCTCAACCTGGACAGGGAGAGTTTAGTCCTTAACCTGAGAGGTCTTGGCCCTTGTAGCTAAGGACCTGGGGATACAGGGAGCCTCAAGAGGATAGGTTTCTCCTGAGGCTAATTTTTTCAGAAAATATCCAGGAAAGGAGTCATTCTTTTCACTTACCACGTGCCAGTCCAAAAGGAAGAGATTTAAGAACAGCCACACCAGGAACAGGGTATCATGTCCAGTGAGCAGATTCCTCTTCAGCCTCCACTTCAAGTAGAACTCCAAATAGAACTGACTCAGGAAGTTGTAACTCCCTTTTAAAGACACTTTCTTTCATGTCACTTCCTGTACCTTACCCTAATTTTATATCCACCAATCACAGTTGAAACTTTGCTTTAAGACTGCCCAGGAAGCATTCATTTGATTCTCATTTGTCACCCACTGTTGCACACGTGGATCACAGACCTCACCCACTCAAGTGTGAATGGAGTGTTTACACCTTTGGTTATTAGGTCTAAAAATGGTCAGATCTCCCTACTCAACTTTTACATAGGGTGTTTACACTTTTGGTGATTAAATCTAAAAATAGGTAGGGGTTACAATTTAATCTTCAAAATCTCCCTTGATGATCATTGGGAGACTAGTGTCCCCATTGATCATTTAACATAATTATCTTGAACCCTTAAAAATTTTCTAACTATAGGTGTATACAATATTTCACCTTCTAAGAGGAAACTACAATAGTGGAGATAAGAAGGAAATAGAAGAGAGAGAAAGCAAAACCAATGTTTGCTAGGCACATTGACAAAAAGCCAATTGGGGGCAGTCCCTTTGGCATAAAAGTGTACATTTAAAATAACTGTTCACCTCCTTCAGTTCAATCAATTGCTCCCAAAAGTTCATTCTAGATCTTCTTGATGCAGTGTAGGTTTCTGCAGGTATCCTTCTTCAAATAATTCATTCTCTGGATTCAAGTAGTTATTAGCAAGCTTTTTCCTGAAAATTTTCTCAAACAAAATTTTAAATCCTGGATTTTTATGAAAATACAATATGTAGGCGATGAGGAGAGGTAGATTCCTGCATCTAAACTGCAACCACATTTACCTGGAAGTCCCCTGTAAAGATTTTGCCATACTTAACTATTTCCCTTCTGATTTTAACTGCATTGATTTTTTAAAAAGATGAAAAAAGAGTTCTTTTCAATCTTATATAATTAAGACTGCCCATTTTTTCTGATCCATTATTCCTTGTTCATTTGTGTTCTTCTATCCATAATTACAAAAGATAATTCCTTCTTTTCTCCTTTGTTTATGATATGACCTTTAAATCTAGGTCACACATCCATTTGAGTTGTTGTGGTTTATGGTATAAAATGTTGGTCTGAATCCAATTTCTGCTAGATAGTTTTCCAGTTTTCTTAGTAGTTTTTGACTAGTAGAGTCCTTACTGCAATAGTTAGATATATCGTTTTTATCTAACATCCTACTACTTTATTTACTTCTATATATTGTATTACCTAATCTATTCCACTGATCCACTTTTTAACCAGTGCCACATAATTTTGATTATTATTGTTGCGTGAGATCTAGTATGTCTAGGTCTCTTCCGATTTTTTAATTATTTCCCTTTAAATTCTTAACCTTATTTTTTCAGGTGAATTTATATATATATATATTTTTTTCTACTTCTCTAACAGAATCCTTTAGTAGTTTAATTCATATGGAATTAAGTAAATAAATTTAGATAGCATTGTCATTTTCATATTATCATAGCCCAACCATAAACACTTCATATCTCTCCTTATTTGAATCTATATTTCTTTAAATAAAATTTCATAAGTGTATTGATGTAGTAACTATATGTGTCTAGGGAGGTTTCATTAGACTTTTGTATGTTTTTGAAAGTTTTTTATTAGCCCTGACCTTTTCATCAGGAAGACTGGAAAGTCCTCTATTCCATTAGTGGTCAGTTTCTATACATCTTCCTAACCCCCCTCATTATTATTATACATACTCGTAAAAGGGAAAGTTAGTTTTGGTGATACGTTTTTATATTTTGACTTTTTGACTATCATATACCAAAATTTCTCTTTTTCCTTTTCTTTATAGTAGTAGCAGCTAAGTCTTTTGTGATTTTGATGGTTATTCCTTGGGTCTTGAAAACTTTCATGTCTTTTTTCCTGACTGCTTGTAGTATATTTTTTTCTTTGTAAAAATGGAAAAAAAACCTGGAATCTATGTATTTTGACTATGACATTTCTGAGATTTTTTAAATTTGGGTGTTTCAAGAGGTGATTAGGATTTCTCTTTTTCAGTTTGCCCTTTGGTTCTACTAAATTTGGGACATTTTACTTAAAGGTTTTTTGTTTTATTTTGGTCCTGGTTTCTAGGGAATCTGATGATTCTTATTTTTCCTTGACCTCTTTTCCAGGTCAGTTGTTTTTGATGGTTGATATCTTAATTTTCTTCCCTTTTTTATTCTTTTGCTCTTATATTTCTTCAGTTTTCAAAGAATCTATTATTTAGGTAAAGTTTTCTACCTTTTATTGTAAAATTCTTTTTTAAATTCTTTTCTCCAAAGTCCTTATTTCACTTATAGTTTCACTTTTTTATTTCTTTCTTCCAGATACTTCTGAAGATTTTGTGTCCAAGAGATTTTCTTTTGGGGGCTGTGCTTCTTATATAGTCTTGCCCTTGCCTTCTGGGTTTGTCTCTTGGGCATCATTGTATCTATAGTATTTCTTCTTAATGTACAATATCTTCCAATCACTTATATATCTTGCCTCTGTTCCTGCTTTGGAACATTGTATGAGGACCAGTTCCAGACCTCTCTGTCTTGGCCCCCTCTATCTTAAATGGGATAACTGGGTTTGAACTGAACTTTATTTTCTTGGATTTGCTATTAGCTTCCACTTTCCCTGCTATTCTGGGATCAGAATGCAGTGAATATTTCACTCCATCTCGAATTATCGGAGTTTAGAGTATGTTAGTTTTTAGGCCCTCTAAACATAATTAGTTAGAGGGATTACAAATATCTGGTGTTCTTGGGGTGCACTAGTCTCATGAAATGTGTTTGCAAATGTAAAATGTCACACTTAAATAAGGTCGTATTATTTCTTTCTATTCCTATTCAGTTTTCTGTTTTTTGAGTTGGAGGAAATAGCTTTTCCTTTAGGATTTTGTATGTATGTTTTTAATATTATTATTTCATTCTCTATGATTTCTTTTTATTATGATTGCTATCCCTGTTTTGTTTTGTTTTTACCTTAGCTGAGGCATAGCAGATTCTGCTCTACTGTCTTACTTTTACTCTGTGTTTCCTTGTTTTAAATGTGTTTCTTGTAGACAGCATATTGTGGGATTCTGGTTTTTAATCCACTCTGCTATCCTTTTCCATTTTATGAGTGAGTTCACCCCATTCACATTCATAGTTATGATTTCTAATTGTGAATTTCCTTCCATCTTATTTTTTCTCCTGTTTAGTCTTTTCTCTCTCCTCCCCACCTCCCCAACTCACCTTTTTTGTTTTGTTTTGCTTATCCCCTTTTCCCTCCCTTATTCTCCCTACCCTCCTTTCCTTTAGGGCTGAGGTGGTGAATCTATGTTATGTGTGCCAGAGGGGGCGCTCAGAGTCCTCTCTGTGGGCATGTGTACCATCACCCCAGCACAAAGTTCTTCAGAGTTTCTTACTAGAACGCCAGAGGGACCAGGGCCAGGCTGCTCCCCTCCCCCTCTCTACAGGTGCCTAAGGACATTTCTCACATAACTCATCTCCCTAAAAGGTTCACCATCTAGGGTAAGGTACGTTTCTATAGTTGGATGAATGTGCAAATGCTTCCCACTTTGGGCTGGTTCTGATGAGAGCAAGGTTGAAACATAGCCACCCCTCCCCACCATCTTCTCCTTCACTGTATTTGTCTCTTGTGCCCTTCTTTTTTTTCCCTAACCTTTACTTTCCATCTTGGAGTCAATTCTGTGTATTGGTTTCAAGGCAGAAGAGTGGTAAAGGCTAGGCAATGGGGGTCAAGGGACTTGCCCAGGGTCACACAGCTAGGAAGTGTCTGAAGGCAGATTTGAACCTAGGACCTCCCATCTCTAGGACTGGCTCTCAATCCACTGAGCCACCCAGCTGCCCCCTCTTCTTCACTTCTTACTGAGAAGTAGTTTATCTTCTAGCTCTCCTTTTCTTTCCTTTACATGTGTTCTTCTTTCTCATCCCTCTTTTTTTGGGGGTGGGGCTATCAGCCCCTCTTATCTTCCTTCTTTCTATGTATACTCCTTTTCATTACTCTGATGATGATATAGTTCTGAAGTGTCTTAGGTACTTTAGGTACCTTACCGTTCTCAAGTATCATAGATATCTAATTATTTCAATTATCACCTTCTCGGGTGTGAACATACACATTTCAGTTTTATTGAAACCCTTAAGTTTTCACTTTACCTTTTTATGTATCTCTCAAGTGTCAAATATGCTCATCAGATTTTCTTTTCCTGCTCTGATTTTTTGTTCAAGAATGTCCAAAAGTCCTTTATTTCATTGAATGATAATTTTTTCCCCTGGAAATTTTTCTGGGTATGTAATTTTAGGTTGTAGTCTTAGGTCCTTTGCCTTTCCAAATATCATATTCTATGCCTTTTGGTCCTTTAATGTAGAGTTGCTATGTCTTGTGTAATCTTGACCATGGCTCCATGATATTTTAGTTGTTTCCTTTTGGCAGTTTGTTTTACTTTTTTTCCTTGACCTGGGAGTTCTGAGATTTGACTATAATATTCCTAGAGCCATGGTGGTGAATATCTGGTATGTGTGCCAAAGAAGTCACCTGCCAGTTTGTTATTAGAAAGCCAGAGGGACTCAGGGTGTAGCTGTTCCCCTCCCCCTCTCCATGCACCTGAGGACATTACTCTCTTCCCTTGTCTCTCTGCCCAGTAGTCAGTGGGTGCTTTTCCTCCCTCCTCTGTCTGGGGTAAGGCGCTGGGAGGGGTGGGGGTCTTCACGTACTGCATGAGGGTTCAGCATAAAAGGCAGCTTGTTGAGTCTGGTGAAGGTGATTCCTGTGGTGGGGTTGGTGAGGAGTTAGGTTTGAGGGGAACATAGCTCACAGCGTGGCACATAACTGGAGCGGGGCAGAGTGCTGGGGCCACTCCCTTACTCCTCTCTGCACACCTCAGTCACCCACCCTTCTTCCCAGCAGCCCAATGGGAGCACTTCCTCCCTCCTCCATTTGGAGTAAAGTGGGATGAGGCACTTGGCCTTTGGGGGAGGATGGGGCACAGTACTCAATCTCCAAAAGGTTCTCCATCACTGTCCTAGGATATTTTATTTTGGGGTATCTTTCAGGAGGTGATCAGTAAATTCTCTCAATTTCAGTTTTTCTCTATTTCAGGATAACAGGACAGTTTCCCCTTATGATTTCTTTTAATATGATATCCAGACTTTGTTTTATAACTAGGTTTTTTAGGTATTCCAATGATTCTTAGATGATATCTCTTGGATTTATTTTCTAGGTCGGTCATTTTTCCACTGATATATTTAAGATTTCCTTCTATTTTAAAATTTTTAAAATTGTTTCCTGTTACTGTCTGGTTTCATTACCTTTTGTTTGTCCAATTCTAAATTTTTGGGAGTTATTTTCTTGAGTTTTTGTGTTTCCTTTTCTATTTAGCCAGTCCTACTCTTTAAAGACTTGTTTTCTTCACTATATATATATATATATATAATTTTTTTTTGCCTTCATTTCCTTTTGGTCCGTTCTGTTCCTTAGGGAATTGTTTTCTTCAGTGTAGTTTGTGACTTCTTTTTCTTTTAGTCTATTCTAATTTTTAGGGAATTGATTTCTTCAGTGAAGTTTCCCCCAGCTGTTCTGTTTTTCTGTCAGTTCTCTTATTTGTTTTTTTTTTGTATATGTATGTGTGTGTGTGTATGTGTGTATATATATATATATATATATATATATATATATATATATATATAAACTTTTTAAGTTCTTCCACAGGTTTTTTGGAGGCCTCACATATTTTTACACTTTAATGCCTCACATTTTCATTTTTGTCATTGTTGTCTTCTGAGTTTGCATTTTAGACATCTCTTCACTAAAGTAGCTTTCTAAGTTGAGGTTTTTTGTTTTTGTTTTTTTTTTTGCTTTTTCTCATTTTTCTAGTTGTTTGCCACCCTCCCCTCCCCCCTGCAATACCTTATCTATCTGTTGAGGTATTTCTTTGTTCCTAGAGTAGAGAAAGTGCTGTTCTAAGCTTGCAGAATAATCTTCTATGGTACTTAGAGTAGGCCCAGTTGTCCTTGTTCCTCATTGTATATTTATCAAGGAAGTAGCCCTGCTGGCTTGTTTTGGAGATATTTGCAGCTGTTTTGTCCAGGTAGATTCAGCATCCATTGCTACCAATTTCCCTTTGGTTTTGTGGACTGCTCTGGTCCCCACTCTGCTGCTTTCCTGCCAAGTGGCTTGAACTGGGCAGGTCCTCTACTCTGGACCCTGCCACCTCAGGTACTCTACTGCCACGTTGGAGTTCAGTTTTCTGCTGTCTCTGCCTTTTCTACCTGTGTAGAGTGGCTCAGGCTGGGCATTCTGCAGCTTTGTTGTCTGAGTTGCTGTATGTAGGTCTGCTCCAACTTCTGCCAGTTCTCAAAGATATTGTACTGCCTGGGCTATTCTTTCTTAACCCAATGAGATGTGTTTCTCCAGTTTTCTTTTGTTTTAAAGCGATTTATTTTCTCTGTGAGGGTGGGGGTGGGGGTGGGGGTGGCTAGAGTCAAGTGTCCTTTATTCCTCCATCTTAGCTCCCAGCATGTAACTCCTGTTGTTCCTAATTAAATTGACCCTTATCTTTGGCTATTGTTCTCATAAACTGGGTAAATACCATTTTGAAGTTTGGCACTGTGGATTTTTTTTCCTCAAGCTCTGTACAAGGAAGATCCGGGAATACTCCTGGCATTTCATACCTTTAACAATATGGAAGGTTGGGAAAAGGGCTTGTTAGGCAGCTCCTTTGGGAAAACGAGGCTCTGTGAAGAAATGGAACTTGACATTGCATAGCCAATGAGGAAAAGGCTCCTTTTTTGACCCCAAGAACTGAGATGTTGACTGGACTGGGCTAAAGTTTGGTGGTCTTTTTTAGTTTATGAGAGTATCTTTGGCCCTTCACATTTAGCTGTGGCATTATAGAAATTTTGGGCTACTGGAGCATTATCTTAGGAGGACCTGAGGTCCTTTGGGGTAAGGTAGCATGATGTTTTTCTATCTAGCACTCAGTATATGCTGAGATACAAAGGGACTTAAATAAAAATTGTTAAGTAGGGGGCAGCTGGGTAGCTCAGTGGATTAAGAGCCAGTCCTAGAGACGGGAGGTCCTAGGTTCAAATCTGGCCTCAGCCACTTCCCAGCTGTGTGACCCTGGGCAAGTCACTTGACCCCCATTGCCTAGCCCTTACCACTCTTCTGCCTTGGAGCCAATACACAGTATTGACTCCAAGGCGGAAGGTAAGGGTTTAAAAAAAAATTGTTAAGTAAAGGAACTGAACTGGAAAGGCCTCAGTTATGGGTCCTAATACCTGGGCTATATTTTGGTCTGATATATTTGCATCTGAGGACCAACCCAAGTTTAGAGAGGCTCATCAGTTCTACCAGTTGGTTATTTTTTTGACCAAAGAAATTCATTAAACTGTCACCTAAAGGATGGAGAGTTGATAATCTACACAGGTGGAAAGCATATTTATACCAATGAAATAATTTACAAGCACTTTAAGATATGCAAAATGCTTAACAAATATAATTTAATTCAATCCCCACAACAACCCTGGAAGGTAGATGCTATTATTATCTCAGGAAACTGAGGCAGACAAAGGTTAAGATACTTGTCCAAAGTCACCTTGTATCAAAGTGTCTGAGACTGTATTTGAACTCAGGTCTTTCTGACTCCTAATCCAAAACTCTATCCACTTTACTGCCTAGCATAAAATATTGAAATAAATGAAAAAGTATTCCCAGTGAGATAACTATATATATATATGAATCTGGGAAAGACTTCCTTATGGTTATGGGCTTCCTAGTATGAAAATTCCTTCTACCAAAGCAAATTGCAGCCTGTCTAACATTTCCTTAGATAAGTCCCAGAGAGTTGCCTAAGGGACAGAGAGAATTGGCTTTTCTAAGCATCATATATGGCAGTAATAATCAGAGGCTGGATTTGAATTCCAATCTTCCTGAGTCCAAAGACAGCACTATTTACCATACCAAGACAGTCATCCACTTTTTTTTTTAAACCTTTACCTTCTTTCTTAGAATCAATTCTGTGTATTGGTTCCAAGGCAGAAAAGTAATAAGGGCTAGGCAGTTAGGGTTGTGACTTTCCCAGGGTTACACAGCTAGGAAATGTCTAAATTTGAATCCAAGTCTTCTCTACTCCAGGCCTGGCACACTGACCACTGCTACCTAGCTGTCCCAATCCACTCTTACATTACAAAGTATCAGACATGAACATCTGTGTCCATTAGCATAAAGTGGTTCATTCATAGACTATAATCAAAGTCATGCCAATTCAGTTTAATTTACCAAAACATTTAGTAAGTATCTACTTTGTTCAGGGCACTGGTAGGGGCAACAGAGATAAAACTGAAATAACAGCCCCTTTCCTTAAGGACCTGACATTCTTCTGCTAGATATACATGTAAACAAATAATAGATAATTACATATAAAATAATTTGAGAAAGGAGAGAGTATTAACAGCTAGGGGATTAGGAAAAGTTTCTTGTGGTAAACCAAACCTTGAAGGAAGATGGGAGTGGCCATTCTGAGAGCAGGACAGAAGAAGTGAGTGCATTTCAGGCATGGGAGATGTCTTGGATGGAGGGATGGAGGTAAAATACGGGATGACATGCTTTGGAAGCATTAGGTAGACCCTTTGGGCTGCAGTATAAAATATATGAAAGGTTGTAATGTGAAGTCAGCCTATAAAAGTAGGCCAAGAGCCAGATTATGAAAGACTTTTGACAAGGAGGTTCTATTTTATTTTAGGAGGAATTGAATAGGGAGCCATCAAAGCTGTTTGAGCAGGGGAGTGACATGGTCACACTTGTACTGTCTTTTAGGAAGATGATTTTGGCAATTCTGTGGAGGATTGAGTCAAGAGAGGAGAAGCTGGGAATAGGGAGACCAATCTGGAGGCTGTTGCAGTAGACCAAGTGAGAAATGGTTAGACCTGGAATTGTGGTGAGATTGGAATTAAGGGACAGATGAATGCTATTTGGTGGAAGTAGACTTGCTAAGATGTGGGTATTTATTGACTGTTGGGGTTAAGGGGAAATGAAGCATCAAGGACTGCTAAGGTGGTGAACCTTGGGTAACTGGAAGGATGATTGGGTGGTGGGGGTGGTTAGAAATAAAATGAATTCCATTCTTAGATATGTTGAATTTCTAATACCTTTGCCCTAGTGGAAATATCCAGTAGACATTTGATGATGAGATAAGGAATTAATCAATTTCTTGAGCCCTTAGTTTGAAAAAGCTTGATATAGTTTAGTTTTTTCCCTCTTGTGATTTTTTAAGGTCCTAAAAACAGAAACTAGGGAGTTTGCCATATAGTGATGGGAATAATGCTTATTGGTTGATCGATTCTAGGTCTGAGGTCCTTTTATTTCCAGCTTTTTAATCTGGAGCCTCAGAAGCCCTACCAGATTCTCATTTCCTAAAATTTGAACTAATGAGATATCCAAAATTTCAGTGTCATATTGCTTGGTCTGTAAACTAGATTTCTATGTCATACCAGCTTTCTTAAAGACTTTCATTTGGAGGTAATTTAGGGGGCTTGGCTCCATTCTGGGGATTCTTATTTGCATAGAAACTTCTCTTTGAAGTTGCTGAATGAATGGATGAATGTTTTGAGAGCCCACTGTGCACAGTGTACTTTTCTAAGTGTATGTTGGGAGTGGTAGAGGAATACAAATGATTGGTATTCTTGTACTTATTGTAAGCCATCAAGGAATTTCAGTTTTAGTTGAGATAAAGTAATTTCCTCATCTATAAAATGAAGGAATTGTATCCATTCCCTAGAGGCCCTTCCAGCTGTAGAAATTTATGAATCCATGAATATAAGGTTTATACGTGTTGAAAAGTTAAGTAATGATAAAAGAATTCAAGAAAATTCAAGGCAGTTTCTGACATGAATGACAGAAAGCACTCCTTGATTAAATGCTTCTGGAGTATTACATACCAGTAGTATGAATTCAGAGCAAAAAGATTGGTAGACCATCGTAGAAAGGTTTCACAGAGGATACCGTCCAGTTGCAATGATGGGATTTGGATAGGAGTTTGGGGAGGACCTTGGAAGGCTGGAATAAGAGAGAAGAGAAAGTTAGACGCTAAGATAGGGAAGTGGGAATAATACTAGAATGCATAAAGAGGACTTGAATTCAGCAAATATTTACTAAGCCTCCATTCTATGCATAGCACTTTGGAATATATTACCTAAGTCCCAGAAGGTTGCCACCTTAAATTGTTTTATGTTGATGTGTAAACCTCTTGCCTCCCATATTGATTGTTTTGTCCCTCAAAGTCAAAGCCAGCCTCATGCTTCTTTGTCTTTGTAGCTAGCCCCTCAAAGCAAATGGCTTTACTTGCCCAGTAAATATTTGTTGATTAATTCTTGATAGATTATTCATCTCCATCTTAAATTATTCTGATGTTAGTTCTGTAAATCAGATTCTATGTTGAAAGAAGATATGCTTTTCTTTATAGGTCAGGGGTGTTCCTGAGCCTCATGTTCATGGACTTCTTCTAGATCAAACCCTACTTTGATTGCTAGGAAAGGTCACTATGTAAACAAGCCCTGGGCTGGATGTTTTCTGTTGGAGAGCTCTTTGGGATGAATGCTTCCTCTGATAGAGGATGGCAGTATGTCTGCTTCTTTGCTTGCCTGCTTATTAGTTACTATGATTGCATGTTTTCATTTGAATTTGAAGGGAGAGAACTTGTGATAGTATTGACAAAAAAGGAAGAAAAATCAAAGATCTTTGAAGAATCTCAAAAATGAACAGAAAGGAAAATTCAGAAGGAGTTGTAGATAAGAGGGACAGCTTTGAAACTAAGGTGTTGCATTTATTATATGCTTTTAAAAATCTGAATTTTTTTGGGATGGACTGGGACATAGGGAGCATTTGCCAGGGAAGTTCTCTCTATCAAAACAGATTGGCAGTTGCCCCACTTTATAGTATTAGAGAATTGCCTAGGGCCATGAAGCCAGGAGGAGAATTGATCCAAGGTGACTGTTTCTTCATCATTATGCCAAACTGCCGCTTATGTTTTTACTTCTATCATGAAAATCAGATTCAAAGTATTGTAAAACAACAAAATAACACACCAAAATATTATAAATCTAACACATTCAAAATAAAAACTAAATATGAGGAATTTAGGGCTGGAGAAGATTTATATGAACTGATACAGAGTGAAATAAGCATATCTAGGAAAACAATATATACAAAATGAAGCTAATTGCTATGTAATTATCATGACTAAACTTAGCTCTGTAGGAGAATGAGAAAATTAATTTCCTTTCACTGAGAGGAAGGGGACAATAGGTATAGAATATTATCTATGTTGTTAAATGTGGTAGATACTTGGATTTGGTTTTCCTGAAATAGTTTAAAAACTTTGGCAAAGAGGAAAACTGATATAAAAGACATAAAATTATTAAAAAGAATAAAGAAATTAAATGGAAATATAAAATAATATTTCTGTAGCCATTCATTAAGAGAGAAGGATTTTCAGATCCAGAAGTTTCTGTAAAATGTTTTAGTCTCAAGATACAGTGTTTTTGGTGATGTGCAGGGCCCAAGAGGGATGCGGGGATTTGGACCTAACATTTGTACATATAAAAGATTCTTTCTCTAGAGAGGGATTGGTAAACCCCAGGTAGCATCATTTGAAAAGATTAATACAAAGTTGTAGATATAAATTTGGGAGGAGGTGGGGAATGGTAGGGAGGGTCTGGAAATGAAAGAAAAGGAATTGATAGAAAGCAGTGTATTTTCCCAGTTTTCTTAAAGTTGGTGTGCTAGAGAGTGACACCTCCCCAGGATATGAAGGGTTAAATTGGCTGATGCCACAACCATCCCCAGAGCTCAAGAGGAAACTCCAGAGTAACTAGTGATTGCCTAATTAATTCAATTAAACTACTTTGTAAGCTCCGGCATGTCAGTAAATTGTTAAACTCTATTAAAAAATCAGTGAAACGTGATATGAGGTATATGTTGGGGAGAGGAGGGGAGAATACTACATCATCTTCCTCCTTCACTCATTCCTTCCCATCTTCTCCCCCAGACTTTACCACCTTCCCTTTAGTAGGAGTCAAAGAAAGCTAGTACTCAAAACTGGTACATTTGGATCTTTTTATCTTCCTTTTACTTCATTAAACTTCTGCCAGTCTTATCCCCTTGAGAGGTATGCATTGGCTGTGGAAAGCATAGAAAGCCCAGCTTTATCTAGTGTGCTTTGGGGAGGTGCTGAAGGATTTCAAACTGGGAATTGAGGTGGAGAAAGTGGTATGGAGACTGGGCAGGAAATTTGTCAGATACTTTTCTTTGCCTGGATTCCCACTTTATCATGATTTCCCATGGGGAAGGATTTATAGTTGCTAATTAAAGGATGGTGTGATGGGAAGAGCACTGCCTGAGGAGTCAAGATTTGGGTTCAAATCCCAACCTTTCTCTTTACTATCTAGCATTTGTGGCAAATAACTTTTTTTTCTTTAATGATTTTTTTATTCAAAGATATTTTGTTTTCCCAATTACATATAACAACAATTTTCAACATGTTTATTAAAATTATAAGATCCAAATTATCTCCCTCCCTCCATTCCCTTCACCCTCTCAGAGATGGTAAACAATTTGATCTGGATTATACATATATTATCATGCAAAACATACTTCCATATTCATCAGTGTTGTATGTTTATACTCATATAAAGCCAAAACCACAAAATAAAACTATTAATAAACTAATGGGAAAGATAGTATGCTTTGATCTCAATCTGACTCCAACAGTTCGTTCTCTTTCTCTGGAGGTGGATGACATTCTCTTTCATAAGTCCTTAAGAATTGTCCCAGATCATTGTATTGCTGAGAGTAGCTAAGTCTTTCACAATTTGATCATTCTACAATATTGCTGTTAACCATGTACAATGTTCTCCTGTTTCTGATCATTTCACTTTGCATCAGTTCATATAGATCTTTCCAGCATTTTCTGAAATCATTTTGCTTATCATTTCTTAAAGCACAGTAGAATTCCGTCACTAACATATGCCACGATTTGTTCAGCCATTCCCCACTTGATGGACATCTCCTCAATTTCCAGTTCTTTGCCATCACAAAAAAGAGCTGCATTAAATATTTTTGTACTAGTAGTTTCTTTACCCTTTTTTATGGTCTCCTTGGGATACAGACCCAGTAGTGGTATTACTGAATCAAAGGGTATACACAGTTTTATAGCCCTTAGGTTATAGTTCCAAATTGCCCTCCAGAATGGTCGTATCAGTTCATAATTCCACCAGCAATGCATTAGGATCCTAATTTTGTGTGGCAAATCATTTACCCTTCTCTGGATCTCAGTTTCCTTTTTTTAGAAAATGAGGGGGTTGGAAGTAAGCACTATTAAATTTTCTTTCACTCTTGAACTCTAAGAAACTTTTATTCCCCCTTGAGCCTTTCTCTGTATTTTCCTTTAGCTTTGAGCTTCTTCCTATACAAAGAAGTTGGGGAACTTCCTTGATTGTGATTTCCATGTCTGTAAAGAGGGCAGTTATGTAAATGAATGCATAGTTAGTTATCTGAGAGCCATGAGATAAATTAAAAAGCTGGTGAGAAAGGTAAATGTGTATTGATACTCTAAACTTAGATCATTATGGAGGTGAGTCCAGATAGAACCTAAGAGCTTAGCTTGCTCCTTTGGCCAGCCCAATTCCTCTATTTATATTACTTTGTCTCCCACTAGACTATGTTTTTCCCATTAAGTTTCTCTGCTCCCCCAGCATCTCAGTCAAATTGTTCATCTTTGAATACATGTTTAAACTACCAGCTGTGTGGAGCCTGCTACTTAATGATACCCCCTTCTGTGATTCCTTTTGTAAACTGAAGAAATGGGGCAAGGTGGCCTAGTGGGAAGAAAGGCATTAGATTTGGGGTCAAAAGACCTGGGTTTCAGTCTTGGCATTGCCATTTGCAGCCTATTTGAAATCAGGCAAGCCATTTAGGTTCTCTATTCCTCAGTTTCCTCCCCTGTCAAACGAGGAATGACAAGTTATAATGTCCCTTCCAGCTCTAAATTCTGTGATCCTAATTTGAATAACCAGCTTGTTTTCTAAGCCTCTATGTTAGGTCATGTTATTTCCCCAGGGCTGGTGTGCCCTGAAGGTCCAGCCAAATATTGGCTGGCTCAATTTAAATAGACCACAGCATATTTATTTAGTGTGGCTAATTTTAAATAGATTGGCCTGTGACTGGAAGCACTATTCCCTTCCTTTTACATTTCAGAGAATTTAACTCTTTACCTTGTATGAATTTTGAGTCTTATGATTCAACTGGGTACTAATTATTTCAGACTCTAAAAGGAAAACATTGGAAGGATTGTGTTTTAGAAATACTTCTGTTTATAGGTAAAATTTAGAACAGCAATTTAGATCACATTGATTTAGAATTTTTGGTTATTCAGACAGAAAGTAAACTGAAGTGCCCCTAGAGGAGGAGGAAAGGCTGCTAAGCAAAGCTCTGGTGTATAAACAAGAACTCAGGGGGAAGTGGATAAACCCTAAATAAGAAAATAAGCTATTTTTGAGAATTTAAAAACTTTTTTACATAGCTATGTGGCCTTTGGCAAATGATTTAATCTTTTTAGGTGTTAGTTTTTTCATCTGTAAAATGGGCTAAAGATATGGACTAGGCCATTTCAAGGCCGCCTTCTAGTTCTGAATTCTGTGATCTCCTAAAAAAACTTTGCTCATTACAAATTTAAAATAGGTATATTAGAACCCCCTTTGAGAAACTTAAAAAACAAACCAACCATTTTTTTGTGTTTAATGTATGATGGAGTTGCATTATATAGGCATTTAGCTTTTACTTGAGTACTCACTGGGCAAAACAAAAAGAGAAAAAGTAAATAATTACTTTTCCTGCTAGCTCAGTCTTTACTTGCTTTTAATTTTTTCAAATTGCATGGAGGTTCCTGCCTAGTTCCTGCCTCTCTCCTGACCAATACTTTAGCTGGTTGTTGTGACAGATACAATTTCTATTCAGCTATTTCCATAGCAGTCATCTTAACATCCATCTCCTTTCTGATACAGATTACCTTCTTTTATAGAGACACTCCTCTTCCCAGCAACTGGCTAATGATACTGTTGTATTTAAGGAATTTTCAAGGCTAATTTTTACCATACCTGATTTTTGACTTTTCATTTTATAGAGTTGACTTTGGAGCCTAATGTGAGCAAGATTTAGCTTCATTTCAGTATTTATTGAGCACTGACTGTGCCTTTGCTCAGTTTGGGGGGGGGAGCGAGGAGGAGAAAGGATATTTGAGAGAGAAGACACAGTTGTGCCTTAGTCTAGGTTTTATTTATGAGAGAACCTTGAGCAGATTCTCTTGGGGTCCTTCCTCACACCTTTATGATACCTGGCAGCCCTTTAAACTTTATTTGGTATCTTTAAGGGTGATCTTTAAGGTGCCTCTCTTGACTGCTCCTCATTCTCTTGTCTCTCTATCACACACAGACACAGACACACAGACACCCACCCACACCGCCACCCCTCTTTTGGTTGGCAGATCTTGTCATTTCTACCTCCACAACTTCTCCCTAGGTCCTTCTGCCCCAAGTCTCTTTCCCTCTCTAGGCCCTTCTGTGGACAGCTACCAAAATGACTTTCCTAAAATACTGGTCTCTCCACGTCTCTTCCCTACTCAATAAATTCCAGGACTTTCTATTGCCTCTAGGACCAATTATAAGCTCTTTTCTTTGGTTTTTAAAGCTTCTCACAACCTGGCCCCATCTTACCTCTCTAACCTTATAATAAACAATTGCTTGCAGGCCAGAGTCTGGCCAAACTGGCTTTCTTGTTACTCACACACTGGCTGTGTCACATAGCTGGAATGAATTCCCTCCTTCCTACTTTTAGAATCTCTCATTTCCTTTGCAATTCTGCTCTCTCACATTCTATCCTATGTTCTACAGTGATTTGTCCTTCATGTCGTCCCCACCCTCTCACTTACCTCAATTTACCTCCTTGTCTGCTGGCAGCTTCCCTACTTCCCACAAATATTCTTATGTCTTCCTCATCCTCAAAAAACTCACTTGAGACCTCCATGCTAGATAGATATCATCCCATGTCTTTTCTCTGTTTTATGGCAAATCTTTGAGAAGTCCATCTAAAATCCGTGCTTCCACTTCTTCTTACTGTATTCTTCCACTCCCTTCTTGAATCTTCTGACCTCAGCATTACAGTGAAACTGTTCTCTTTAAAATTATGATTTCTTGGGAGTGGCTAGGTGGCTCAGTGGATTGAGAGCCTGGCTTAGAGGCAGGAGTTCCTAGGTTCAAATTTGGCCTCAGACTTCTAGCTGTGTGACCCTGGATAAATCTCTTGGCACCTGTTGACTAGCCCTTACCATTCTTCTCTGCCATGGAACCAGATCACATTATTGATTCTAAGACAGAAGGTAAGAGTTTAAGAAAAATTATGAACTCTTAATCATCAAATCTAATGACCTTTTCTCAGTCTTCATCTCTTTGTTCTCTCCATACGTAGCCTTTGCTACCATGAGTCACTCTCTTATCTAGGTTTTCATCACACCTGCTCTAGCTTATTTCTAGCTATTTGTCTGACTGCTCTTTCTCAATCTTCTTTGCAGAATATTTGTCCAGATCATGCTGGATCATGATGGGTGTCCTCCAGAGTTCTGTCCTGGGACCAAGTTTCTGTTTCTTCTATATTCTTTCACCTGGCAATTCCATTGGCACTTATGGAATAAATTTATCATCTCTGTGCTGATAATTTTCAGATCTATTTATCTGACCCATACCTCTCTCCTAACATCCAGACTTATTTCTCCAACCAACAGATATCTAAAATTAGATGTCTTGTAGACATCTTATACTTGACATGTTTAAACTGAACTCATTATCTTCCTACCTCCACCCAAACTTTCACCTCTTCCTAACTTTCCTATTACTATAGAGGGTACCATTATCAGCTGAGTCACTTAGGCTTAATCCTCTCATATCAAATCAATTGCCAAGATCTGCCAATTCTATCTTCTTAATATCTCTCACATACTTGCCTTTCTCTCCCCTGCCACTGCCATTACCCTGATGCAAATCTTCATTATTTCACAGTCATCTTTTAATTGGACTCCTTGCCACAATTGTTTCCACATTCTAGCCCATCCTCTTCTTAGGTCCTAAAGCCTAGATCTGGCCATATCACTCTCCTATTCAAAAGACTCTAGAGGATCTTTTTCCCCTCTAGGATCCAAAATAAAATTCTGTTTGGTATTCATAACTTGGTTCCTTCTTACCATTTTAACACTTTACCCCTCATCATGTGCTCTGATATACAAAAGATCTGGTGACATAGGAAACTCCTTTCTCAAACCCTCTTTACTTCCCTATCTCCTTCTTCACTCCCATTTGGGATAAAGCTGTGGTCCTTCTCCTAGTCGAAGTAGACCATCTATATGGCAGTCTTGATCCCATCGCCTCTCTAATTCTTTCCTGATCTCTCCACATCTTATCATATCAATGTTATCTCTTATCTTCAGTCTGTCTCTCTTTTACTGGCTCCTTCCCTTCAGCCACCAAATGTTTCCCCTCCTTAGGTAAAAAACTAAAACAAACCTTTCATTGAGGCCTTCTGGCTATTGTCTGGTACCTTTCCTCCCCTTCTCAACTAAATTCCTTGGGAAATTCATCTGCATTTGATGCATCCACTTCCTCTCCTCTCTTTTGATTCTGAACCCTCTTCAGTTTGACTTCTGACCTCATCATTCAATTGAAATTGCCCCCTCCAAAGTTACTAGTGATCTGTTAATTGCCAAAACTCGTGGCCTTTTCTCAGTCCTCATCCATCTTGACCTTTCTGCAGAGCTACTCTCTCCTGAATACTCTCTCTAGGTTTTAATGACATTGCGTTCTCCTGGTTCTCTGAATACTTGTCTGACTGCTCCTTTTCAGTTTTCTTTGCTTTGTCTTCATTCATGTTACATCCACTAATTGTAGGCTCTGTGCTGGGTCCTTTTCCCTTTTTTCTTTATATAGTCTCACTGGGTGATCTGCTCAGCTCCTATGAGTTCAGTGATTTCTATGTAAATGATTCCTAGCTCTTTATATCTAGGCCCAATCTATTTCCTGAGCTATAGTCTAAATACCTAAATAATTGAGAAAATATTAATTGCTTATGAGTAGGATGAGCCAATATAATAAAAAGACTTCTTAAATTAATTTACTTATTCAATGCCAAACTAATCGAACCACTGAAGGATTACATTATAGAATCAGAAAAAATAAAGTGAAATTCATGTGGAGGAAGAAAAGGTCAAGAATCTCAAGAGAAATCAAGAAAAGAAGCAATAATGAAGACTTAGCAGTGCCAGTTTCCAAAGTATACTAAAAATCAGTAATTATTGAAACAATTGGTACTAGTTAAAAAATAGATCTCAGTGGAACAGAGTAGATATACAATATTCCAAAGCAAATGCATTTTATAAATACAAAGAATCCATATATTGTGATAAGGACTCATCTGACAAAAAATTCTTTGGAAAATTAGATAGCAGTATGGAAGAAATCAGATTGATACTGATAGACTTAATAATACAAAGATAAACCCTATATATAAAAGGTCATATCGTAAACTAATTAGGGAAATGTGAAAAAATACCTCCCCTGTAGTTTATGATCAAATGAGGAATAGGGAGGATTACAGAAGATAAAATAATTTTGTTTGCATACAGTTAAAAAGTGTTTGCAAAAGCAAATTTAATAAAACTAAGATTAAGAGGAAAAGAATTAACTGGGAAAAAATCTTTGTAGTAGTAAGTTTCTCTGATTAAAAAGCCTAATTTCTAAGTTATGTAAATAAATGATTCAGATTTATAAGAATAAGAGCCATTCTCCAAATGATAAATGGTTTAAAGATATAGACATTACTAAAAGAAACCCAAACTTTGTCGCTTAAAACAAATCTCTCAAAATGCTAATTAGAGAAATAAGTTAGAGCAATTTTGGGATTAAATTTCATACTCAACAGAACAGAAAAATGACAAAAAAGACAAATGATAAATGTTGGAGGGGTGCTGAGAAAATAGCCACTGTTGGTGAACCTGTGAATTGGTACATTCCAGAAAGCAATTTGATATTAAAAAGGGGCTAAACAGTATAGGCCCTTTGACCCAGGTATACCACTGCTAGTTCTTTGTATACAAAAGAAATTAAAGAAGGGTCATTTATGTACAAAAATATTTAGAGCAGCTCTTTTTTGGTAGTGGCAAAAATACTGGAAACCTGATAAAAGGGTGTTTTTTCATTGAAGAATGGCTGAATAAATGGTGACATGTGAATGGGATGAAGTATTTACTCTTGGGTGTGAATACAGAAGTTAACTGACCATTTATTAAGGATGGGAAGTTAGATTATATAGTTCTCTTTCTAGTTGTTCTTGCCCCATTTTTTAATAGCACTTTTTCTACATAGTTTTATTTTGTTCATATTTTCTCCTTCAAGTAAGCTCTTTGAGGTCAGGGACTGTCTCATTATTTTCTTTGTACCCCAGGGTACATTGTATGCCTGGCACATAATAGATGCTTTTAATAAATGCTTGTTGATTGATTGGTAGTACTCTTATGTGACCTTTAAGGCCCTGAGTTTTTCAGCTCAGAAATTCTGTGACTCTTTGGTTAAGAAGTAAGGCTCTAGAAGGGGCATTAAGAGACTATTTAGTCAACCTTTTCCTCATTTAAAAAATTCTAAACTTAGTAACCATTAAGAAAAATGAAATAATGAAGATTTAAAACAAAACAAAACAGAATAAAACCTTAAGGTGTTCCCCTTCCCTCAGAGAGATGACTCTGATGGAGAAGGGGGAGTACAAATTCTCTTTACCTTAACCCTAACCATAATGAGCTCTCAATATCCCAAGAATGAAGCAGGGAAAATCTGCTCAGTATGGGCTCATAGAATTAGAACTGTTAAGATATAGACTTGACAGAGGAGGAATTTGAGATTGAGAAAGCAAAATTGATTTGCCCAGATTTCTATAGGTAGAGTTAAGAGGGCTAGAATTGGAACCAAGATCCCTTGAGACCAAATCCATTCCTTTCCCCCCATTATACCATGATGTCTGTGCCAGGATGGAGAGGTTCCCCAAGTGGTAGTTTTTGTGTAAGAATTGGAATGAGTGAATGAGTGCGTCTTTTCCCCAGAAGTTCTCTTGGTTTGCAAAGTTCAGCTCCAAAAAACACTCTGGGGGCCATTAAGAAAGATGCTTTCTCAGCAAATATCATTTTTCATGGGTAACTTTGTGGTTAGTTTATGCCTTCAAAGGCCACTGTACTTGTGTTGTACTGTGTTTCTCTACAAAGGAGGACTCATTCCTCGGCCAGTGTTTCTCCTTATCAACAAAGCAGGGCAGTCTCAGTTTTTCTTGCAGTACCTGGAATCTCTTGTCCTTTTTCAAGAATGTTGGTCCTTGTCACAGTGAGACTGTAGCATTTCCATGGCCCATGACATAGTAATCATTGTGGAACACCTCTAGTTCCTTTGGCCCTTTCTTTGTACCTCTCAGTGGGCAAATTTCATTATTGCTTCATTTTTTTATTGTCTGTATTCTTCATTAACAGGTTCTTAGATATTGTCTTCTTGTCTTAAGTACTATCTCACCCATTATAGTTTATAAGTCTTGGAGTAGGAAGGGAGTATGAATATCACCTAGTCTAATCTCCATTTAATCTTAATTATGATTATTTAATATCTTCTCCTCTTCCCTTGCCCAGTCACTTAATCTTTCTTATTTTCAGTTTCCTTGTCTGGAAAATAAGGAGATTGAATTAGATGATCTCTAAGGTTCTTTTCAGCTCTAAATCTGTGATTCTCATTTAACAGATGAGGAAACTGAGTCCTAGAGTGATCAGGTGAATATTTTAAGATCATATAGGTAGTCAGTGGAAAAAAACAGAGGTTTTTTTTTAGCTTTTCAATAATATTTTATTTTTTCCTCAATGATATGTATAAATAATTTTTAACCATTTTATTATTTGGAAAACTAGGGTTCAAATCTATGCATTCTCATTACCAATATAGTTTGCTCTCTTTTTAATAACCACACTGCTCCAGTCTTTTGTAAATTCCTTCTGGGCAGAGCCCATGTCTATTCTTTTGTATTAAATAATTTGTCATATGTATAGCACTTCCTGAGAGCACTGTGCTGCATACAAGAGGAGATCCAAAAATATAGATAAGGCAAGATTCCTACCATCTTGAGTTTATACTAATTCAGCAAACTACTAAGTACTGATTAAGGTACTGAATATGTAGAATATAAAGACAGAAGAAAACAGTCCCTGACCTAAAGGAGGGATATAGCTCTTTCTTAATAGATCATTATATACTTAATAAAAACACTTTACAACTAGGAGGACTAGGAAAAGTTTTCCTGTAAGGGGCAGATGATCTGAACCTTGAAGAAAATGAGGGGTCCTTAAAGGAGGGCACTGAGGAGGGAAATGCATTCCAGGCATGGTGGCAAAAACAGCCTTTGCAAAGGCATATTGGTGGGAGTTCTGATTTGGTGTAACAGCAGGGTAGGCCTGTTTGGTTAGTAATGAACCCAGAAAGGTTGGCTGGAACTGGATCCTAAAGGACTTTAAATAACAAGCTGAAGAAATGAGGAAGTTGGACTCCATAGTGCATAAGATCCTTTTGAGCTCTAAATCTAGGATCCAAATATGTATTTTGGCAATAGAGAATTATTGAAGGTTTTTGAATGGGGGATGATATGATCAGATGTGCTTTAAAAAGATTAATTTGGCAGCTGTGTAAAGGTTGTATTGAAGTGAGGTGACCATTTCAATAGGAGAGCCTTGGAAGCAAGGGGTTAGTCTAGGAGTCTATTTCAGTAGCCCAGTTAGATGGGATGAGGGCTTGATTCAGAGGGATGACTGTGCAAGTGGAAAGGCAGAGATAAATAGGAGATATGTTGTAGAGGTAGAATTGACAAGACTTGGTAACTGAATATGGGAATGAGGTTGGGAGCTTGGGTGACTTGAAGTCAAAAAGCAAGTTTGGAAGAAGGGGTAAGTTTAGGTAGACAGATATGGCAGAACCTTGTTTTGTGTCTAAGACCTTTCATGTAAGTTGAAAATTCTGCGTTCTAGCAAACTGATTATCTAATACATATTTTTATATGAACATATATAGGTACTTTATGGCTTTTCTTAGGCTTATCAGAGCTATCAGCATCACTACTCATGTGCTTTGGGGCCATTATTAATAACTAAATAGTGTTGATGAAACAAAAAGAAACACTGCTCTGGCCCAGACATGACTTGTCACTAGCAGAACTCTGGATAAAGACTGATGTGAGAGCTGAGGTTTGGTACAAAACAATGTAATATAAACTAGGATTCTCAGAGTGAGAATGAGAATGATTGGACAAACTGCTGTGAGATTTTACATTCTTGGGGAAATAGTGTGGATTTAGGATGTTTAAATTTTTATTTTTTTAAATTTTTTATTTTACTTTTTTTTTCTGCCTTTATCTTTTGCCAGCCTCAGATATACCTGAATTTGAGTGTATTTTGAGTGTGAGTAAAATGAGGCCCCATTATACTAAATTCTATTTGAACATGATGAGCAGAAGCATTGAGAGGTTAAATCAGTCATTCAAAAAAAATCAAGTGCCTACTATGTGCCTGGCACTGCTAAGCCCTGAGAATATATAAAAAAAGACTATTCTTGCCCTCAAATGGGATAAACCAACAAAATAAAGCTGAAAAGAGGTTGAGGAGGGAGGAGAAAAGGTATCCCACAGGAGGGAAATGATGGAGAAGACCCAAAAATTCAGAAAAAGAACAGAGTCCTGTGGGAAATGAAGAGATGACTGGGCTGGGCCCCTCCTTAGCTGGAGGTTTTGCTGTACATGGTTTTACCCTTCAATCAGAGGAACAGAGGATTCTGATGAGATATGAATATCAAGGCTGACTGGATCTTGCAGGATGGTGAGGTTCCTGGGGACAGGGTGGGTAAATCTAAAGAGTCCCAAAAGATTGGGGTAGGTTTAATGCCTTGGTTAGAATTCTAAAATCATATGAGCCAGAGGTGTTCCTTGAATACAGGTCTTCCTGACTGAATCAGTCCTCTCTACTTCAGACTGACACACAAATAATGCCTGGCAAATCTATGAGGCGTATCAAAAGGGTGTTGTGTGAATGCTTTCTTAGCACAGTGATGAGCACAATTGATATCCTGCACGACTGAATGATAGACTGAAGGATCAGCATTAGCTTCCCTACTATAAATAGGTAGTTGAGGGCAAGAGGGAAGAATGATGTAGAGTAGAGCAGTGTAGGCAGAGGCATGGAAGTTGTAATGTGTCAGGCATACCTGTGGGACTTAGAGGCTACAAGCCTAGCTGGGGACTAGTTAGTTGTTTGTCCTTGGTTTTTTAAGAAGACCAGTGACATCATGGGGTAAAATCTTGACCTGTGCATGAATTGGATTTAATGAATGAGGCAGAGTTGCACAAAGTTATCAGCCTCACTCTTTTCCAGAGTCATCAAAGTCCAGTGGAAAGACAAAAGTCAGGACGGCTGGTGATGGCCTGGGATACAGTGACCTCTTCCATGTCTGACCAAGTGTTAGGCCAGTGATAGCAAGCCTTTTAGAGACCGAGTGTCCAAACTGCAACTCTTTTGCAGCATGTGAGCCCCCCTGCCTTATCCCAGACAGGGGAGGGAAGAAGCACTCTCATTGGGCTTTTGGGCAGAGGGGAAGGTGATGAGAGAAATGTCCTCGGGCATGTGTGGAAAGGGAGAGGGGAGCAGTACCCTCTGGCACATGTACTATACATTCACTAACATATCTGTAGGCATTCCACAGTTTCTGCTTTAGTTGCCTTCATGACTGTTAGAACAAATCGTTCTCATTCACCCATTTCAGAAGGGAAAGCCTCTGCTTGTGTGGGGTAGACACTCCCTGACTTGCCAGCAGGTTTGTGATTCATCACTTACCCTCATCCTGGATAGTCCATCTGCCAAGATGGTTTGCCAGGGTGTGTGGCCACTGCCCATGCTACAGCTTTTTGGATCCACAGGTGAGATTTGAATGCCAGGTAGACTCCAAAGGTAGATGAGCAACCCAGAAAAGGACTAGGCAAATCCTCATGCCAGGGGTGCTAGTCACTAGCTGGGGAGTAGTAGTATAGAGGTTGGATGTTAGGAAAGGGACATGAGATGAGATATTTTGAAAGGAATTCACCTCTAGTGAGATGTTTTTTAAAAAGAAATTGAAAAACAAGTGAAATACGCTTTGGGGTTGAAATCTTATTGATTCCTTCTTACCTCTTACCTTTGATGTGAAGTTTGAACATGTGGTATAGGAAGGACATTGATACTTACTGACTGTGCCTGCACACACCAGGGGAAGGAATTCAAAGCACTCTTTATAGTGGAAGTACTTTGGATGAAGTATTTTTATGGTTTGACAGCTCCATAATTATCTTAACATTCTACAATGCTTTGCTAGGGTAGATACAACCCAAGAGACATTTTTACCTTTTAAATTCCCACCTTGTGAAGTGCTGGCAATTTTTTGGCTCTTATATCTTTGGCATCCTGGGCTGAATGTAATTCAGTGAAGTTTGGATATCACTTGAATGAAAGAATTTAGAGTGCAGAATATTTAAAGTAGTTACCTGGAGATTTCAGAGATAAAGACCAGCTTGATCTTGGAAATGACCTGATGGAAATGTACTGTGATCTCTTAGCTATATCTCCCTGAGGACAAAACTAGGACTTACCCCACCTTGGGAATAAAGGATTTCTTTAGTTCTGTTCAGGGGAACAGTGCTTTTGACAGTGGACATGATCTCCATAGATTTAGAGCTGGAAAGAACCCTAGGGATCATCTGGTGTATTCCTTTTACTTTAACAAATGAAGAAGCCCAGGGAGTTAAGAGACTTACTCATAGTTAGATAAAGGTTTATTGGAGATCACACCCTCTTCTCAGGCTCTGGGGAAATCTGCCAAGGAAGAGAATCCCTAGAATCAGAAATGTCAGCACTAGAAGGCTCTGTGAAGAGAATCTAGCTTAACACTCATTTTGCAGATGTGGTAACTGAGACCTTGAGAGAAATGATTTGCTCTGAAGTCACACAGCCAGCTAACTAAATGATCCTCATTTAAAATTATTATTATCCTTTTTTTTAACTGGGCACATGTTTTCATTGATTTAAGGAACTTCCGCCAGAGTATATCAACATCTTAGAATCATAGAGTGGTCTGAGTCACCAAAAGGTTATGTAATTTGTATGGAATCACACAGCCAGTAGGTGGGATCTCTGTCCCATCTTGTTACCCTAGTGGAGTGAATTATTGTCCCCTTATTTATCTTCTGTATAAATCTGTGTTTTCATTTATTGGGTTCACTATCAGCAAAGTTCACCTGTATTCACATTGGAGAAAGGTAAGAAATTGGAGAAAAAATGGGGAGCTGATCGATGAGGAATGACCTAAAATTAATGGTGAGTTGAAGTGGTTTTGAGCTGTTGGGTTTACTTTAAAAACTCTCTGTGGAAGAAAAATGAAGGAAAGAATGTGGATGATTAAAGAGACCTTTTAGAAATAGCTATTGACCAAGAAAAGAACATCACAATAAGCAGACCATTTTTTGGTGGGAGTGAGGGTCAGAGGAATTACAGATGTTTGATTGTATTCATTTAGGGAATTCCTAGTGTGAAAACTCCTTTCACTGAAGCTGATCTGAAACTCATTTGTAATTTATTATTTTAGAGATTTGCTTTTGGGAGGAGTTGGGGAAGCCTGAGGAGATCAAGTTAAGGAAAGGAATATTGTGCCAAAAGCTGACCTTGAACTCCTGTCTTCCTGACTCCAAAGCTGGCTACTCTTCTGATCATTAGGGCTAGGTAATGAATGCCTGCCTATTAAAGGAATGTATCTAGTCACTTTGTCCATAAACATTTATTATGCCTTTACTCTGTGTGAGGCAAAGCTCTGAGGATACAAAGAAAGTAAGAAACAATCCTTACTGTCAAGAAGGTCACATTCTTATGGGGAGAAAGCATGCAAGCAACTATATACATACATACAAGATATATTCAAGCTAACTGGGAGAAAATTTCAGAGAGAAGGCACTGTCAGTGGCAAAGGAGGTGAGACTTGGGAAAGGTGTGATTTGAGTGGTCTATTTTTTAAATCTTTAATATCAATTCTAAGATAGAAGAATGTTAAGGGCTAGGCAATTAGGGTTAAGCAACTTACCTAGGATCACACAATAGGAAGTATCTTATGCCAAATTTGAACCTAGATCCTCTTGTCACCAGGCCTGGAGCCATCTCTCCGCCCCCAATCTAGATCTATTTAAAAAAAAACAACCCTTATCTTCTATTTTAGTATCAATACTGTATATTGATTCTAAAGCAGAAGAATGGTAAGGGCTTGGCAGTGAAGGTTAAGTGACTTGCCCCGGGTCACACAGGTAAGGAATATCTGAGTGAGATTTGAACCCAGGATCTCCTGAATCTAGGTCTGGTGCTCTATCTACTGAGTCACCTAGCTGCCCTCTGAATTAAGTCTTAAAGGAAGCCTGGAGGGAGGGAGGGAGGGAGGGAGGAGAGAGAGAGAGAGAGAGAGAGAGAGAGAGAGAGAGAGAGAGAGAGAGAGAGAGAGAGAGACACAGAGACACACACACAGAGGGAAAGAGAGAGAGAGAGGGAGAGAGGAAGAGAGAGAGAGAATATTTTAGATGTGGGGGACGATAAAAGGGTAGTCAGGAGATGACTATTTTGTTCAAGGAAAACAGCAAGGAGGCCCAGGTTACTGAGTCATAGAGTACCTCGAGGGGAATAAAATGTAAGAAGCCAGGTTGTGAAGGTCTTTAAAAGCTAAACAGAGGACTTTCTCTTGGTCCTGGAGGCAGTAGGGAACCTTTGGAGTTCATTGCATAGGGCAATGATGGGATAGGACCTGTGCTTTAGGAAGGTCAGCTTGATGTGAGTGCCCGAGAGAAGCCAGTGAGAAGAGCCTTGAGTTAGTGAGAGTAATTAGGAGATTACTGCAATAGTCTGGGCCTGAGGCAGTGATAGCCTGCACCTAGGTGAAGGAAGAGAGGGAGATGCATCCTAGAGGTGAGAGAGTGAGGACAGTATCTGTTGATAGATTGAATGTGTATTGTGAATGGGAGTGAGAAGTCCAGCCTGACAGGCAGGTTGCCAGCCTACATAACCAGGAACATAGTGGTACCCTCAACAGTAATCTCACTGGATTGAGAGCCAGGCCTATAGTATTGATTCTAAGATGGAAGGTAAGGGTTTTTTTTTTTTTTAATCAAACAATAATATGGGTGTTTTAGAAGAGAGCAGGGTTAAGGGGACAGAGGGGAGAGAATATGAATCCTATTTTAAACATATTTGAGCTATATGTGGGATATCTAGTTCACGATAGCCCATGGCCTCTTTTAGTAACTGCTGTTTTTTTTAAAGCGCTTAGACTATTTTACTTTTATTTTCAGATATGCATTCTTTCCTTTCTCAACCCCAATCTCCTCTTTTCCAATGAGAAAGCAAGAAAAATGAAATATGTCAAAAATATGTATAGTTGAACAAAACAAATTCCTACATTGGCCATGTATTTTTTTTTAAAAAGTGTTTTACTTATCATGTTTTTTTTTTTTAAGGCTCTTAATGCATTCCAATACTCTATCAACTATCTGTATGGAGTTGGGAGGCATGTTTCATCCTGAGTCCTCTGGAATGGTGGGTGATCATTGTGTTGCTTAGAGATTCTGAGCTTTTCAAAGTCATTTATCTTTACAAAATTATTGGCATTATATAAACTGTTCTAGTTCTTATCACTTTATTTTTCATCAGCTTATGCAAGTCTTCCCAGGTTTCTCTGAAATCATCTCCTTCATTATTTTTTCTGCCACAATAGTATTCTGTCCCATATCATAGGTTGTCTGGACATTGCTATCACAAAAAGAACTGCTATAAATATTTTATCTCTTTGAGGTATTTGCCTAATATTGGGGACACTGGCTTAAATGTAGGTACCATTTAATAACTTTTGAGCATAGTTCCAAATTGCTTTCCAGAATGACAGGATCAGTTCACAATTCTACCAAAAGTGACTCTCATTGTCTATGAAGCATCTTCATGAACTAGTCAAAATTCTATATGGCTAAGCTATAAATGAAGAAACACTGTGGGGGGGCCTGTAACCACCATTTGGCCAAAGTCCCTAGTACTTCTTGTTTCATTCCACCAGAAAAGAAAATAAAGGTCTCTGGTCCATCCTTGTCCAAATAGCATAGCAGAGCATCAGGAAGATTGAACTAGAAACTGAAAGGAGGATAAGTCTAAGAGTCCATGTTCCTTAAATCATGTTGTTATAAGGATAAAGTGAGAGAGTATTTGTTAAGCTTTTTGCACAGTCCTAGCACATAATAGGGGCATTAAGCTTGTTCCTTCTCTTGTGTCCTGGGATTGCACTTGGAATTGTAGGATACCCAAATTAGGAGTCCTTGAGATAGATTGTCTAGGCCAACCCCTTCATTTGACAGAGGAAGAACCTGAGACTGAGACAAGAGAAGTGACTTACTCCAAGATTATGGTCTAAACTAGCGACTAAACTGAGATTAGAACCCAAATCCAGTTGAGGGCTCCTTCTGCTCTAACCTTAATTAGCTTTTGCCATTATCAACTTCCCTTCCCCCTTTCCAATCTTTGATCTACTTTATTAGTCCCAAGTTTATACCTAGAAACTCAAACATTCAGGTCCACAGAGGATTGGAGGTAAAAAAGACCTAGGAAACCTCCCATCCATCAGGCAAAACTCTTGCACACCCTTACACTGAGCTCATGCTTGTAAACCTTGGGAGTTTTTGTGAAAAGGCACCCTAGATACTTTACAGCCTTGAATCAAATCAGTAAAGATTATATTGAAAACCCCTCAGATGTAAAATACTGTGCTAGGTCTGTAATTATAAGCATGGCTCTGCTGTTAGAGAATGTACAATTGAGGAAAAAAGACCACACATACATGTAAAGTGTTTGAAAATAGAGGAGATGACAACAATAAGAGAAATGGCTCAAGTCAGGGGATGATTAATGGACAGATGAATTGTTGAGACAATAAATTCTCTGGAAGTCAGAAGGGAAAAGTTGATGTTGTAATAAGAGAGAATTTTGCAAGCAGAGTGTCAGGAACTGAGTTCAAACCCCCCAGCTCTGCTTTATGGATGCTTTAGGGCAAATCTCCCCTCTCTCTGGGTCTCAGTTTTCTTATTTTTATTATTTATTTTTATTTTATTTTTATTTTTATTTTTATTTTATTTTATTTATTTACTTATTTATTTTTATTTATTTATTTATTTAAATATTTATTTATTTATTTATTAAATATTTTATTATTTTTATTATTATATATTAAGTTGGGGGAATTGTGTGAATGAGTGGCTGACTCTTCAGGCTTAGAATCCCTGTTCAGGATGATCAGAGGAGACATGTCCCACCAGGAGAGCTGGGTCATTTTTGTTCTGTCTCTAAAGACCAGATTAGAATGTTTACATTCTGTGGTTGGACTTGAGTTGTGCATCTCACACAGTCTTTTGTCTGACTTTGGTTGCAGAATTGCAGCCTCTTTTTTTTAAACCCTTACTTTTCATCTTGGAATCAATACTGTGTTCTAAGGCAGAAGAATGATAAGGGCCAGGCAATCTGGGTTAAGTGATTTGCTCAGAGTCACACATCTAGGAAGTGTCTGAGGTCAAATTTGAACCCAGGACTTACTGTCTCTGGGCCTGGCTCTCAATCCACTAAACCATCTAGCTGCCCCCTGAATTGCAGCCTCTTGAGTTGAATGGGACAGGTCTAGTCTGCTCCTGTTCAGGTTAGGTCTGGCTTTAATCTCTTACTTTATCACCTGGTTTGGAAGAGTTGATGATGCTGGGTTGAGCTAATAAGTTGAAACCATGTAATGAAACAATTTGCCTGATCTGGGATGGAGTCAGGAATGGATAAGAAATTTATTTCAAATGCCACTGAGAACATTTTCTCAGCTAGGTGATAGCTGGGAGAAAACTGGGAACATTAGTGCCTACTGAATTATCAAATAAACTAGAAACAAAGAGGGCACTGATCAATTGGGGAGTGGCAGAACAAACTTTGGTATATTGTTGTGTTATTCCAATATTTTTGCAAATTTTGAACATGACAAGTTCAGAGAGAGAAAAACTTGTGTGAACTGCCAGAAAATGAAGGAAGCAATACTAGGAGGACAATTAGGACATAGTATGTAATTGTTATGGGCATGGAAGGACAACCTTTGGGGTTTGGAAAGGATGCCTTTTGCAAGCATGCAATGACTCCAAAACTTAGCTTAAAAACAAAAGAGATTTATTAATTTAGAAAGTAATGTTGAGAGTGGCCAGGAGGATAGCAAGGTGGAACAGCAAGATGGGGAGCAGTTCCCTGGGAGGACAGCATGAAAGAAAAGGCTGTTCCCCCATGGAGACAGCATGGATGGAGAGGCTGTCCCCCAGAGGACATCAGTTCTGGGGATTTTATACATTCTTCACAACATTTAGTCACTCAGGCATGAGGTGGGGTGATCATGCTGCAGTCTGCCTGGGGACATTAAGATTCCTTAGTTTTAGGGGACAAACAGGTGTTCAATAGGATCGAGGTGTGGTCTGAAGGTGCATCTTTCTGTCCATCTAGAGGACTATCAAAGGAAGATAGTCATCTCAGGACCCTAGAGGGGTCATTGGATGTTTTTAGTCTCAGAGTCAGGAAAAACAACAAGGGAGTTCCCCTGACAACAGTTCGCCTGGGTTTCTGGGGGTACAGTGCCCATGTCATAATGTCTTATAAAGTGAACAGAAAGGAATGCAGAACTAAAAGACATCAAGTGTAAGATAAATGTGATGGCTGGTTAGAACTATAGAGGACTTGATGAAACAGCTTCCTCTATTCCATAGAGAATGAAGGGCTACCATTGTGGCACATAGGGCAACCAGCTGGCAGTAAATTGATCACAGGGGCTGGAGTCAGGAACACCTGAATTCCAAATCAGCATCAGTTACTTAATAGCTGTGTGACTCAGGACACTATCTGTCTCAGTTTCCTCATCTATAAAATGGGAATAAAAATAACACCTGCCTTTCAGGGTCATTGGGAAGATCAAATCGATCGGTAAATATTTATTAAATCCTTACTGTGTGCCTCATATAATGTACAAAATTCTGGGAATACCAAAAAAAAGAGTTAAAAAAACCAGCCCCTGCCTTTAAGGAGCATACAATCCAGTGGGTTAATATTTGTAATAATATGTTATTTTATAAACATTCTTCTTATATATTATGGTTATGCTTGACCAACATTTCAGCTTGGTTGGCTGTGTTTCTTTGTTAAAAGAGAACTCCTTGTTGGTAGTGATATTGTTGGGAACTAAGAGCACTATTAAAAAAAAACAAACCAGGCCACAAAGTATGAGCAAAACATTAAAAAAATATAAAATCCCCAAACGAAAACCATCCCTTGTTAAGGGTTCTAGGGAGGCTGATATAGTATAGTAGTAGTAAGACTACTGGCCCAGGAGGAGGGAGACTTGCCCTTTTGTCCTGCCTAGTCTCCCCCTGACTTCTTCTGGAATTTAGTTTTCTCTTTGGTAAAATAAGGGGCTTGATTTAGGAGTGGGTGAGGGTTCCTTCCAGTTCTGCGATTTGCCTGGGTTAAAGCATAGTTCCTAGTGCTGTATAACCAGGGGTAATGGGAGCAGTAATTATTTTTTAGAGGTTGTATCTTGTGGAAATACTTCTTCTAGCTGCTGATTTTTGTTAGATTATAAAATGGTCTCTGAATCAAGCCCCAAGTAATTTGCTTTGTGTTTATCTTGGGCTGTTCTTCTGAGGATGTATTTTTATGATTGTATTTCCTCTGATAAGAGGCCTGGCTTGGTGACATTGGCTAAACAAGACTTCATAGCATTTGATAAATATAGATTCAGCTATTCTCTCCTCAGTGTTCCCTGGGCAAGTGGAGAAATTTAAAATTTATGAAAATTTCAAAGCTGTGAGAATAAACAGGGGCAATTTGAGGGAAAATTAAAATAAGTGCAATTTTCTTTTAGATTTCTATCATTTTAAAATGGCTTTATGTATATTAAATGAAAAATGTAGTATGTCAATATGATTATTGAAGATTTACCAGTTATTTTTACCAAAACTTTTACACTTTAAATTTTTTGTTACAAGCTGTCGAACTTAAAAAACCCTACCCCAAAACAGAACCTTTTAGTATTTTGAGAATGAGGGAAGAGCTTGAGAATTGAGTAGGCCATCAACATTTATAAGAAAAACAAATTGAGATCCTTCCCTGTAATCCTTCGAGGCCTACCTACCTAGTCTGGAAGACCAAGATTATTTCTACCCACTTACTGGTGGAAAGTACACAAGAGGAAACTCATCAGCAGAGAATGAACTAGTAGGTAAGTCCTTTTAGGACAATAAGCATAACCTCTGGAAGCAGAAACCCATCTTTGATTAATTTTGAGAGTAGTCCTTTACTGGTTGTATTCAGTGTTAAGGAACTTTTGTAATTTTGATTGTAGATTAAAAAAATGTTTTATTTTACCGTATATTAAAAAAACAAACCTTATTCTCATTATATAGTTTGGGAGAACCATTTATGAGTAGTGAAGCCTGACCATCTTAAATATTTTATTAATCATTCTTTAAAAAGCTAACTGGATAATTAGGGGAAAAAATTCATATTCCTTATTTTTTAGGGTAAATAAAGTTTGAGAAATTTTGGGAAAACATTTTTCTTTCTTGAATTTTTTATCTTCTATTTTTCTCTGAGGTCTGTGAACTTATTTTTAAAAAGTCTCTTGATTAACTATTTCAATATAACTGCTTTCCTTTGTGTAATCTAATGTATTTTATTAGGTTTCCTCAGACTGCCTAAGGGGTCTGTGACCTTAAAAAAGGTTAGAAGCCCTGAGTCAACTTGAGGAGAGGAGGAAAAATAGAAGGACAGAGGGAGAGATAAAATCAAATTCCCAAAATTATAAAGAGGTTAGGGGACAGGACTATTGGAGGACTTAGTTCCTTGTCTGTCTCACTGGAAGTTGGAAAAGAACTTGGAGGTCATTGAGTCTAACTCCTTCAATTTATAGATGAAGAAACACAGGTATAGAGAGGGGGATAGACTCACTGAAGGTCAAAATGTTGCACAATTTTTTAGAGTCCTTATTGGCCACTCCACAACTAAATCAGCACAGGATACAGATAAATAGCTGTTGTTTAGTTGTTTTCAATCACATTTCATTCTTTGTGACCCCACTTGGGGTTTTCTTGGCAAAGATGCTGGAGTGATTTGCCATTTTCTTCTCCAGCTCATTTTCCAGATGAGGGACTGAGACCAACAGGGTTAAGTGACTATCCATAGTGACTCCTAGCCACCCATTGTAGATATACAGGTATGGGGAAGGGTTATGGTTTTTTGGAAACTTTAGAGGATGCTTACATTATTACAAAAGAAATGTGTTCTTTAGTGTTGCTATTTACATTAGGCCGAAGAAACCAAGAAACCCAATCAGTTAATTAGCATTTGTTAACTCCTACTAAATACCTTATTTAAAGAATAAAGGAAGGGGTGAGTTTCTGGAACCATTCAAATCCCTATGTGTTTTCTTTTGTAATACATGGGGGGGGGGAGGGGAGTATACTTCTGACTGAGCATCAGCTGTCCTTTTTATAAAATAAAATTCAATGGGAAGTTGGGGTTTGATTTGAACCTCCCTGGGAAGATGGTGAAGATTTTAGCAACTCAAGAGGAAGCGGGAAAAGCCTTGGTTTTTATTGGTCCACCTCTATTCAGATATTGAACTCATTCATTCCAGCTGGGAATGACTTGAATTGTAGCCACTTGTAGGAGACTTATGTGGAAAAAAGGGCCCTTGGGGTTGGCTTGGGGCTGGAGGACATCCGACCAGACCTGGGGCTGTCCCTTAGGTTCCTCTTGAATAAGCCAGACTCCCTGGTGTCTGGGTTGGTGGAGGCCTGACTGACTTTTATTTCTAGAAAAGGTCGCCATGGCTACTGGGCACCCAGCCTTTAATGACCTCTCAGGCTAATGCAGCAGAAACAGATTTGGCTTTTCCTCCTGGATTTAATGCATAGCAAACTGCTGCGTATTCATTAAGAGAAGCAACTCACAAAGGTTAAGTGTCTCATTTCAGTGAGCTTAAATTGGAGCTGCCAGGACAAGGGCTGGGATATAAAACAAGAAATTGGAGCTGAGGTAGGGAGGAAAGGGGTGATGCTCCGGGGTAGAGAGAAAGGAGAAAGATTCCATCCCTCCTGGCTAGGTAGCTTCCCTGTAAATATTCCCTTTCAAAACTAGTATGCTTCTCCAGGACAAAAATAACTTCAGTTGACTTGCCTATCCAGATTGGTGAGCCTGGCCAGGACAAAACCAGGTTTTGGACTGAAGTACTTTCTGCTGACGATGAGGAGACGACCAAATAACTGTCATGGACCCTAAGAGGTCAAGCTTGAGGGTAAGTGGGGTATCCACTTCTAGGCCTGGGACAGGTCACTCACTGTAGGACAGCTCTGGAGATTCCCAAAGTTAAGCTTGTGGTTGACTTGAGTCTAGCACCTGTCTTTATCAAGGGAGGACTAGCCCACCTCAGGTATTTCCAGGAGAACTCTTGCTTCTCTTGTCTCTGACTTCACTCTTTTTCCTTGTTCCTCTTGTCATTGACATTTTTTGGGTCCTGGGCCCCTTTGGAAGCTAAGTGAAGTCTACAGATCCCTTCTTAGAATAATGCTGTATATGCATAAAATAAAATTCTCAGAATTACAAGTTCATTATCTTCTCCTCCATGGTCCTTGTGAGCCACTGTATGATTAAGCCATTATAGGATCTGGACAGACAGGTACACTGTCGTTTATTTGTCCAACAGTGATACACACCATCAACAGAGACATGTCTTGTCTCACAGTTTCAAACTGTGAGTATTTGACTGTGTGTGTGTGTGTGTGTGTGTGTACTTTTTTCCCCTTCTTTCTCAAACTTTGTGATTTAGAGAGCTTACATTATAGTTTTGGGTAAGAACCTCTTTATCCTATGAATTAAGAGCTAACATGCTAATTAACTTAACTGACTGATAAAGAAGATACCAACTCTTTTTAACTTCCTAGGTAGAGCTGAGGATCCCAGTGTTCTTCAGACACTCAAGCTTACAACCTAGGGGTCATCTTTGAACTCTCATTCTTACTCCCCATAACCAAAAAGTTGCCAACTCCTGTCAGTTCTACTTCATAATGCCTCTCATCTGTGTCTCTGTCCCTTGCCCCATACTGCTACCACCCTGGTGAGGACTCTTATTTCACATCTGAGCTGTTGCAGTAGCCTTCTGGATGATCTCTTGGCTTCAAATCTTTCCACACTACAGTCATACTCTTCTAGGCTGCCAAAGTGACCTTCCTTCCTAAAGTAAGATTTGACTTTATCATGTCCTACCCCCCCCCCCCCAACTCAGTAAGCTACAGTGGCTCGCTCCCTATTACCTCTGGCTTTTAAAACCTTCTTAAGTCAGTTTCTGACCAGCTTTCTAAACTTCTTACACCTTACCCTCAGGTATTCTGTGATCTGGTGACACTTGCTGCTTTGCTATTCTTCCAGTAAGACCCTCCATCCCTGGATCCCAAGCCCTAAAATATTCTCCCTTTCCTCTGTCCTTGCTATCCTGGTTTCCTTTAAATCCCAGGTAAAATTCCACTTTCTTCAAAAAGGCTTTCTGGACCTCCCTTAATGCTAGCATGTTCTTTATAAAATCATCTCCAACTTAGCCTCTGCATATCTTATTTGTACTTTGTTGTTTGCATCTTGTATCCTCCATGAGATTATGAGATTGAAAACAGGGATTATTCTTTTCTGTTCTAAAAACCCTTATTTTCTGTCTTAGAATCAATACTGAGTGATGGATGTAAGACAGAAGAGAGGTAAAGGCTAGGCAATGGGAATTAAGTGACTTGCCCAAAGTCACACAGCTAGGGAGTGTCTGAGGCCAGATTTGAACCCATGACCTCCAGGCTCTAGCCTGACTTTCTATCCACTTAACCACTCCATTGTCTCTTGGCCTTTTTTTTTTAGCTCAAAATCTGGTACAGAGTTGGTACTCAATAAATGCTTGTTGACTATCAAGGAAACTAATTCTAAATAAAGCTGTAATTTTTTTTTCATCCAAGTTCATAGCTTTCCTGAAATCTCTCTGACCACCTTGGGGGTTCCCTGGATCCCAGGTTAAGAAACCCTTGAACTAGAGGTTCCTGGATGCTACAGGTCTATCAGGAGGTGTTCCATAGGTCATTGACCTCAAGATCTAGGTACAAGTGTATATATTAATGTGAAAGACCCATCATGTTTCATTGTCAAGTTATTTCTCTAAACCTGTTTTATAGCAGGCAAACTGAGACCCCATGGTAAGAAAGTGACAAAGGATCCTCTTGTCCTTTGTATATCACTTTGGAGTTTGTGAAACACTTTGCTTACTTTGGTCCTTGGAATAGCTCAGAAAGAAAAGCATTGCTAACATTATCACCATTTTATAGATATTACTCTGTGAAGTGGAGTGCCTTGCCTAGGGTCACACAGCTAGAAAATGCAGAGGCAAAATTGGAATTCAGTTATTGTTGACTCTTAAGCCCAGAATTCTCTCTATTCTGTCCTCCATGCCATGCTGTTTGGAATGTGTACGAATTGGTGATTTAGATACTTAAACTCAGATACTGGTCTTGGCTTTAAAGGCTCAGAAGTACTCTGGGAAAGGTATCATCAAGTTGATTCAGCTATCAGAGCATGCATGCTGGGTTTGTTGTGTTTAATGGTTTTCCTTTGCCTCTTGTGAAGTTCTCCGTGACCCAGATCCAAGAAGATAAAAGCAGAAACATCAAAGTCTTTAGTATGTGCTTCTATCTCCATCCTAAAGTCTACCTATGCCTGCCATCAGCAGAGCTATCTTCATTTCTGTTCCCAAGGGTACAGATTTGAAGGGTACTGGGACCTTAACTTCAGCATAGCACAGAATGCTAGGACTTTTTACTAAATATTAATGATGCTTTATTGAATGTGATGGTCCTTTCTTCCAGTAATGACTTCTAAAATTCATAAACATTTTGGAACAAGATTCTCTTTTCTTTACCATTTGGTCTGAACTCTCATTTGCAAAATACTTTGTGAAATTTCAGTACTCTCTTTGGTTGTGAAATAACATATGGAAAGCATTTTTATAAATTTTAAAGACCACTATTATTATTATTATTATCATTATCATTATTGTGGATATGGAATTTAAGTGTGGGAGGGAGCTAGGATGAAGAAAGGTTAGTATGAAGCAGATGTCCTCTTAAGACTGTGTCAACAGAAGGACATCATTTGGACTATGGGATATTATAATCCCACTGTACTCTGGGCTGACCACACAGAACCTGGGGCACTAGGGCAAGTTCTGGAATCACATTTAAAAGGGAAATAAGCAATTTGGATCTGGTTTTGAGGATGGTTGAAAGACCTTGAAAATATGTCTTTTGAAGTAATGTTGGAGTTAGGTTAAGGAAAAAACTGAGTGGGAATCCCAATTCTGACATTTGCTAGCTATGGAAACCTGATCAAGCCATATAACTTCTGAACCTCAGTTTCTTCCATCTGTAGAATAAGAAGTACTGCCTACTTCCAGAGTAGTTGGGATAATAATTGTAAAATGCTTAATCTAGTGCCTAGCATGTTTAAGACATTATACAAATGTCGTCATTATTATTGTCATCTTATTATTGTTACTTTTACCTACAGAAAGAGAATGATAATGGTACTGAATATTTCCCAGTTTTTTTGTGAGGGAGAAAGATTTGTAAACCATAAAGTATTCTGGAAATGTCTGCTATCCTTTGAGGAATGATCAAAGTAGAACTGGGATATCCTGGTATAATGGGAGGAACACTGGTTATAGAGGCAGAAGGACTTCAATTTGAATCTCAGTTCTTCTACTTAAGAGCTATGTGACCTTGACCAACTCTTTAAATTTCTCTGAGCCTCATATTTTCTTCATCTGTGAAATGAAGAAGTGGGACAAGATGAGCTCTAAAATTGCTTCTAGTTCTAAGCACCATGAATTATGAGTTGGTGACAAAGAAGAGAAGACCTAAGGAGGGATGTAATAATTTTCTTCAAATAGCTGAAAAATTTCTCATGGAAGAAAATGACACCACTTCTGCTATGTTCCAGAGAAAATTCCAACCCAATAGTAGGAAGAATTTAGGTGAAAGGATCGACTATATGACCTTGAGACTCCTTTCAACTTAGAGATTCCTGGATTCTTTGAGGATTCTAAATTATAAGTATGAATTATAGGTTAATCATTTTTGGAGTGCTTCCCAGTGATTAACATAGCATGGTTTAGTAGGCAGGGTACTGGATTTGGGCTTGGTATGGTTTGACTTCAAATCTTTGGACAAATCACTTTAATTTCTCTGGGTCTCAGTTTCTTCATCTGTATTATCAGGATGTTGGACTTAGTGGCCCCTAAGATCCTTTCCAGCTCTAAATCAAAGATCATATGACCTTACACATGCTTGTCAACTGGTGGATTGGTTAGTGTGGAAGCATGGAAGCAGTAGCATTGGATTCTGCTAAAAATCCCATGGTCCAGTGAGAATAAGGTTAATCATACAATCATGGATTTAGAACTAGAAGGGTCTTCAGAAGTTACTTAGTCTTATCTCATTTTAAGTATGAGGTAACTGAGGCCAAGAGAAGTTAAGTAATTTGCTTGAAGTCAGACAGACACTAAGGCAGAACTGGGATTTGAACCTAGGCCCTCTAATGCTAGATTCAGGGCTTTTTCTGGGCTGTAAAGGCAATAGTTGGCAATGTGCCAGCTTCCACTTGGATATGGCAGTAGCTTTTTGTTACACAGATCCTTTCAAATTAATTTCTTGAGCCTATACCTGTTTGTCCATGGGTTCTAGAAGTTTTTGAATGGGAATGAAACTTGATCTCATTGTTTCCCAGTGGGCAGCAGTAGGAGCCTTTGTGTTGATATTACTTGTACCTGGGATTGACTAGTTGACAAGGGAAAAGATCAGAGATCCTGAATACTCCACATCTTTGAGTTTTGTTTCTTTGGCTTGCTGTCAGTCAGGGACAGGGCAGGGATGTCTGCTACATTAATTATCATCTTTACTCCAGACAGAGAAGTCCATAATCTTGATCCTTTGCCACCATAAATCCTCTGGAACCTTTCTGAAAAAGCAGCACTTGGAGGGCCAATCTTAGCTCTGAGCATTAAAATAAATCTAGTACCCCAGATGAATAAATCATTATGATAATAATAATGACTAGCACACAAAGCCCTTTACACATGCTATCTTATTTAGTCTTTATAATAACCCTGTAGGATAGGTACCCCTATTTTACAGCTGAGGAAACTCAGGCTGAGAGGAGTTAACTGATTTGTCTGGGTCACATAGCTAATAGAGGTTTGAGGCAGAATTCAAACCCAGGACTTCCTGATTCCCAAGTTCAACATTCTACCTACCAGGGTATAGAATGCCACCTAGTGCTATCTGTTAAAGTGCTTTAAAGTTGTCATTTGTGCTTCACAACAATCCTGTGAAGCAGGGACTATTATAATCCACATTTTACAGATGAGGAAATTCAGTTTTAGAGAGAGCAAATGAGTTGTCCAGGATCAGACAGTTATTAAGTGTCAAAGGCTGGGATTTGATCAAATGTACACCTGACTTGAGTCCCAAGTCCAACCATTCCATGCTGCCTATGGAGCACTTAGTGATAGCAGTTTCCTACTAGAGGCTATTTCCATTGGGCTTAGAAGTCTGGGAAATCAATGAAGAATTGGGATTGGATGACCTAGACTTTATCCAGTCTTTGCTGATTGGGACTAGGAACATGTTGAATTCCATGTCTTAAAATACAAAACAGAAAGACACTGTAGGCAGCTAGGTAACTTGGAGAGTTGAAAATTAGGCCTAGAGATGGGAGGTTCTGGGTTCAAATCTGATCTCAGACACTTCCTAGCTATGTGACCCTGGACATGTCATTTAAATCCAGTTGCCTAGCTCTTCTGCTGTGGAATACTTAGTATTGATTATGAAGTGGAAGGTAAGGTTTTTTTTTTTTAAAGATATCGTGGGATTTAAATTTGCAAAACTTCAATTAAAAGAGTAAATTGAAGGATTCTGCTTTTTAGATTCTTGTCAATAAAGACACTAAAATTGTTTGCAGCTGGAGTATTGTAGGTCGTTGCTATGGTTTCAGATGGGGTGTGGGAACAAAACAGACTAGTCACTTGGTGGTGGTATAATGGCTGATTGACCAGGTGGGTTTTGTTTTTGTCTCTGTTTGTCCAATACAGAAGGGTTATCAGGGCCTCTCTGCCTCCTATACCTAGTGGTGATTGTCCATGGGGCAGAAACCAGAGAGGGAGTTCAGGGGCTGCTCATTTGCCTTTAGGGCCAGTTCCAGTGAGCAGTTCTGACCTCTCCTTGGCCTTTTGGAATCAGTTGTCTAGATTTAAGACATCCCGATAGACAAAGATTTTAAAGATTTTTATTCAGATAAGGGATGTCAAGAGCCACTGAATTTCGAGCTGAAAGATCTGAGTTTGAATCCCCGCTGTTACATACCACTGGAGGAACCTCTTGCAAGTTGCTTACCTTGGGCCTTGATTTCCTCACCTAGAGGTACATAAGCCTGAAGTCCCAGAAAGCAGAGCTCAGACCATTGGGCCAAAGTTATAGGGAGGTTGTTGCAGATTAATACAAGCCAGAACATGCCTACTCTGGCAGAATCCTGGGGACCATGTGTGTCAACTTTGATAGGGTGCAGTAGAAGGCATCCTTATGCCCTGCCAGAGACTAGCCCGTATCACTCCTAAGGTCTTTCTACCCCTTGAATTCTTCTCCTTGCTTCTTTGGAGAAAATATTTTCAGGCTGTTTAGAGAGAGTTTCCATAATATGACTTGACCTATTATTTTAGTCTTTAGTCAAGAATAGGCCATGTCAATGGTGTGAAAAAAGGCTGTGTCCTTGCACCAGTACTATTCAACCGATTCTTCACCCAAGTATTACAACATGCTGTGATGGATCTAGACCTGGGCATCTACATCAAATATCGACTGGATGGCTCACTATTCGACCTTCACCGCCTGACTGCATAAACAAAGACAACAGAGAGACTCATCCTGGAAGCTCTCTTCGCAGAGGACTGTGCTCTCATGGCCCACCAAGAAAATCATCTCCAAGCCATTGTGGACAGGTTCTCCACCGCAACAAAACTGTTTGACCTGACTATCAGCCTCAGCAAAACAGAGGTGCTGTTCCAACCCGCATCAGGGAGGCCAACTAACCAGCCATGCATTACAATCGATGGCACGCAGCTTTCTAACGTCAGTACTTTCAAGTACCTGGGCAGCAGCATCGCCAACGACGGGTCCCTAGACCTCGAGATTAATGCCAGGATCCAAAAGGCCAGCCAGGCACTCGGGCGGCTGTGCTGCAAAGTCCTCCAACACAGAGGTGTAAGCACTGCGACGAAGCTCAAAGTGTATAACGCAGTGGTCCTCAGCTTGCTCCTGTACGGTTGTGAGACATGGACACTGTACCGGAAGCACATGAAACAGCTGGAGCAATTCCACCAATGCTCCCTCCGGTCAATCATGAGGATCCGATGGCAGGATTGAATCACCAACCAGGAAGTCCTCGACAGAGCCAACTCCACCAGCATCGAAGTCATGGTCCTTAAAACCCAGCTACGATGGTCTAGACACGTCATCCGCATGGACCCACAGCGAATACCAAGGCAGGTGTTCTATGGTGAACTGTCAGCTGGACTCAGGAAACAAGGGCGACCAAAGAAGAGATTCAAGGATCAGCTAAAGTCCAACTTGAAGTGGGCTGGCATTACACCAAAGCAACTAGAACTCGCTGCCTCTGACAGAAGCAGCTGGCGAACCCACATTAACCATGCCGCCACCACCTTTGAAGATGAGTGACATCGACGTCTTGCCGCTGCGCGTGAACGCCGACACCAGGCCACAACCGCACCTCCCGTAACAACTGGCTTTCCATGCCCCATGTGGCACAAACTCTGCGCCTCAGCCTTTGGACTCCAAAGCCACATGAGGGTACATCAATAGATGATAATGCACAAAGACAATTGTCATTCTCGGTCACCGAGAGACTACCACTATAGGCCATGTTAAATTAACCTCATTTCTTTTTGCTAGAATTACTTGAGATTAATCTCTAGATATATGTATCTTATTTAGATATCAGTAAGGCATTTAATATAATTTAAAAAAATAGTTTTCATTCATTAGACAACCATTCATTAAATGGTTGATTGTGTGCCAGGCACAGTCCTAAATGCTGGGCATAAGAAGCAGCAATATGGATCTCATGGTATGTGATGATAGTATGATTTGGTGGATTTGTAGCTGGTTCATTAACTTGTTCAACATTTATTTAGTACTAAGTATTGATTAATGCACTAATGTTAACCTGGAGAGAGATCTCTGCTAGTATGATGTGCGGTTCATCCTTGACCCAGAACTATTAAGTATTTTTATTAATTAGCTAAAATGAAGGCGTGTGTATCAGATTTACAGATGACACAAAGCTGGGAGGGATGGCAAAGAAGTTAGATTATGCCCTAATCAAAATTCAAAGAAGATATTTGAACAGGCTGAAATTTAACAGGATGGAATTTGGTAGGGATAAATATGAATTCCTCCACTTAGGTTAAAAAAAAAATTAACTGTGTGCACACAAAGACCAGGAGGGTGGCGGGTGTGGCAAATGTGAGAATCATTGACTTAACAGCAGCTGATATGAGAAAAATATTAAGAGTTCTTGTTAACTTCAGTTTCAGGATGAATGGAAAATGATATAACTGTTGTATGTTGTCTGTCTCCTCCCCTCTCCCTGCCCCACTCTACCCCCAAATCAATGCAACTTTTGAATAGTGTGTCTGAAACAGATGTGACAAAAAGCAAAGAAACTGGGGAAGCTTAGCCTGTAAAAGGAGCTGCTTGGAGCGGTCTTCAAATAGTTGAAGGTTATGATCTGAAAGGGGGAATTGATATTTCTCATAACTCCAAAATGATAAGATGCTAGGAAAGACTGGATAATAATGATGCCAAACTCACTAGCTTTTCAGGTGGATGAACCTCACAAAAAATCACAAAGTACTGCTGAGCAAAAAGAGATATTTATTTGTATTTATTTATTTTTGTTTTTGGTTCTTTTGGCCATATAGTTGAAAGTCGTGTTCCTTGGAAAGAGGACAATGGTTTTTTTGTTTTTTTTTTTAAGTGCCTCCTGAGTATCTGATTTATCAGAACATATGTATTCTGCCCCATTTTTTTCATAGGTGCAGAAATGAAACTTTCTAATTCAGCTGGACAGGGTTCCTTCGTATTTGTTCTATAAAAACTTTTATTTGCAAAAGAATGACAGACAATTCTTTTGGGAAAACAGGAAGAACTGGTTTAAGATAGTTGTGAAACTTCACTTTAATAGGAATAAAACTCAGAATCCTGGCAACTTTTAGAAAGAAAATCAAGAAAATCTTGTTTGATCAAGTAAGTACTATTCCAAGAATCAACTTGTATTCAGAGTGACCTCAAATACAATAAACTTTTCCTGCTTCTAATGTAAGTAGGGTCCTAAAAGAAATGATGAAGTTGTAATTTACTTTAGAGTGATGAAGTAAGGTACTATTTTTGTCACATCAGTACCTGAACCAGGAAGTGTCTTACTAGACTTAGCTGGAAACATCTATAGAAGAAGCCAGTGGAGATAGTATGTCTTCCAAGATTCTCTGGAGCTGTGAGAATAAGTGTAAGGAGGGAAGACTGGGCTAATTCTTTTTCAAATTATTTTGGTCAGAAAACCTTGGCTTATTCTTGACTTGCTCTAATTTACTTATGAGAGTAGGAATAAAGGAGTAGTAATTGCTGCTCCTTTCTTACCTATTAAATCTGAATATGATAGTTAATGTCTCTGGTGATTGTCTGGGGCAGGGGTTCTTAATCTTTTGGTGTCATAGACCCCTTTGGCAGTCTTTGTAGAGCCCTTCTCAGAATATAATTTTTAAATGCATAGAGTTACAAAGGAAAATAGAGTTGTCCAAATATCAAAACTGCAAGTTTATGAATCCTAGTTTAAGAACCCCTGGTCTGAGGAAAAGAACTATTCCAGTGAGGAACTGAGCTGTGGTACCTTTTTAGAATTCTTATTTTGTTTGGATCACTAGTTTGATCAACTGTGCAATTTTTTTCCCTTCTCCTTATTCCCTTTTCCTGGATTGATGGAAATTAGGGACAGTGTGTTAAAAAGTATTTGAGACTATTCTTTTTCAAATGGGTCAATGTTCTGCCTTTTTCATTCTAAATATTAGTTTCAGGTGAAATGCCATTCCTGTTTTGGCCATGAGAAAGCCAACATGAATACATCTTCATTGGTTGGGCTGAGACAGACTCATCAATTGGGGAGAATTAAAATCCCCTGAGTCTTTAAGGAATCTCAGACCTCAGGCAAGGCTAGAGAGACAGATCAGTTTTATGTGGTCTGAGGCATATCCCATAATGAGAGAATTACCTAGCTTGTAGAATCAGTCACTTTTTTTTTCTATTTTCTCCCCCTTTTTCTGGTTTTTGGTTTCCTGTAAATTATATTTTTGGTGGCTCTTAATAAAAATATAGGGCTGAAAAAAAAGACTTCTAATAGAATTTTATTAAACGGCACTAGTTTAAAAATGTCTCAAAGAAAGTTAATTAATTTGGGATTTAGGGATGAAAGGCATGATATAAATGTCAGTTATTATTATTACAATTTCAGCTGAGCAGTTACTCTCTAGCTTTGGTCCCCTATCTGGAATTTCCTTTGCTCCTTTAGACTCGGTTGTTCTCTAGAAAGCTGGTGGAAGATGGAAGCTCCCAGCATGTGTCAAGGCCAGATAAGATTTTTTGCAGTTACTTCTTTTCTCCTTCTAGGCTATGACACCTTCCTTGCACTGTGCAGTGAGGTCTCTCTTGGAAGCATTAAGCAATCATCTAACTCTGTCACAATCTCTACTAGGTACCATACAAAGCCAGACAGTTTCTGCCCTCCAGAGGCCTTCCATTTGAGCAGTCAGGAATATTGAGGTCATGTTTTAAACGGAAAGTTTTAAGTCAGAATTGTCAAATGTCCGAGCCAGAAGGGACTTTGAAGATCACTATATCTAACCTCATTGAACACAAGGAAACTGAGAAGGTTAAGTAACTGTTCCAAGATCAGACAAGTAGGTACATCATTTACAAGGAAAGGAGTAAGTACAGTTAGATAGGGAAAAGATAGGTATTGGACCTGTGATTTCCTTGGCACCTGGAGTGCTCAGGTAAGAAAACCCTCTGCCAAGGGGAGTTATCACCTTTAAGGAACTTATATTATTAGAGAGATGCTTGGAGCACTTAAGTGATTTGCCTAAGGTTTGGTCAGTATGTGCCAAAGGGGGAAACTTGAACCCAAGTCCAGGAAGAAGTTAAAATCTCTCTCCTGATCTTTGTGTGGACTCTTAACCAGATAGTTTCAAAAAAGGTTTTGCTGAATTTTTGGGTTATCAGATGAATAGTAGATTTTTTAATCTTTAAATTTTATTTTATTTTAAAAATTTCCCCATGATTACATGATTCTTGTTGTCTTCCCTCCCTCCTCCTAGAGTTAACAAGCAGTTCCACTGGGTTATAAATATATTATCACTCAAAACCCATTTCCATATTTGAAGAGTAGATTATTAAAGGCAAATACCACATTCTGAGTCCTTCCTGCCATGTGAGCACAATATCCCAGAGGACAGCCATGCCCCCTTGCTTCATGGCTGAATTAGGAGTAAGGAGATCTGAATTCTTAGGTCCATCTCCATCACCTTTTTTTCTTGGACTTATTTTCTTATTCTATAAAATCAGGGGTCTGGACTATATGATCTTTGAGGACCTCTTCAGCTCTTAAGAGTATATGGTTGCTCCACCTTAGGGTGAGCCTGTCAGAAACCAAATCGTAGGCGGGGTGAACTATAGATAGCTATAACTTCATTTTGCATTCCTTAGGTTCAAATGTGATTAAGAGAAGATATCAGGATTGTTCCTTCTTTGGGGGAAGTCCCCAGCAATGCTCTTTTTTTCAAAGACCGAAACTGAGGGTAAGATCAATTAATTAATGGGTTAGGCATATAGAAAGTATCTACTTTGTGCTTGGTTGTTGTTATTCAGTTGCGTCTGACTCCAACCCCATTTAGGATTTTCTTGGCAAAGATACTAGAGTGGTTTGCCTTTTCCTTCTCCAACTCATTTTATAGATGAGGAAATGGAAGCAAGCAAGATTAAGTGACTTGCCCAGGGTCACACACAGGTAGTCTGTGTCTAAGGCCTAGTGCTCTATCCATGGTGCTTGGGTGCTGTGCTAATGGCTTGGGGGATATAAATTCAAAGAATTGAAATAATCCCTCCTCTCAAAGAGGTTATATTCTGATGGGAGAGACCCTATCTGTCTCAGGCCAGCCTAGGCAGTATAATAGATTGAAGATAGACTTGCAGCCTGAAAGGCTTAAGTTCGATTCTGCTTCTGATACTTTCCTAGCAGTAGGATTCCAGGCAAATCATTTAAAAACCCCACTCAGCCTCAGTTTCTTAATAAAAATAAGGAAAATAATAGCATCCAATGGGCTATTATGCAGATAAAATAAGATAATAAATATACACGGTTTTATAAACCTTAAAGTTCTATATAAATATTACTTATTAATATTTTGTTGTTGTAATTACGACGACTACTGTTACTGCAAGCCACTGCCGCCGCCGCCACCACCACCACTGCCATTTTAGGTTTGAGACTGGAATGAAATAAGACACTCATAATCCATCTAACTGTTAACAGGAGTTGTAGCCATAACTTGGAAAGACTGTTCATCGAGGATAGTGCTCTGACTTTAGTCAAGTGCAGCTCCCACATTCTCTGTGACCCCTGGTGGGCCATTGGTCAGGCTTCTGGGAACAGTTGGAATACTCCTGGTTCCTTTTTTGTTCTCTGGCCACCAGGAAGGTAGAGCCTTTAGTCCTCTGAACCAATTAAATCTTGAAGCTGCTTTTGATACCTTTTAAGGAAAAGAACCAGCTTAGCTCACATGGTGGGACCCTGGTAAATTTTCCTTCTACTGCATAAGTATCTGCAGAAGAAATAGAAAGAGAATAAATACAACTAAATACTAGGTGGTTAGGGAAGGGAGGGTAGTAGTGTTTAGAGGTGGAGTTCAGGAAAGGTTTTTGTATTTGGGCTGTATCTGTCACCATGGTGATGGGTGGGGGCTTTTGTGGTGATATTTCATCACATGTAACAGTGGTCTGTTTAGAATAGCTTGTTGGAAAAAAATAGAAAAACCTGTTGGTATAATCTAAAAGAAAAGATATTGAAAATAAATTGTATGTCCCCTGGTGATAACTACGAGGGAATAGATTTAATGTATGGAGGTAGGAAATGATTCACCTAATGTTTTTAATGTCAAGTGAATCTGTGATTAATGTAATTAATTATCTTACTGACCTAGAAAAAAGCTCCTTCTTGCTTGTCCACAACCTTCCTTCACTGAAGTTTTATTTTTGCTTCCATGTCACCTATTTCCTGCTGAAACCATTTTATTATTTTCCGCTGAGCCCCTTTTAGAGCTGTTTTGGCATTATGGGTGAAGTTGTGATGGTTTGGAGGTCTCTTTTACAGGTTCTACTTAGAGAAATCTGATCCTCAAAAATGCTCATTGTTTTCTGGATCCATTTCCTGAGATATCTGCAATATGTATTCCTCTGGTTCCTGGGGTTCTGTCAGCCACGGGCATGTGGCTCCAAACCCATCCATTGGTGCCATTTCCTGGATGGAATATTAATACAGTATCTAAGGTAGCCATCAGGTTACTATTGTGGAAAACATTCATTTTGTCTGAGAAACACATACACACATATGGATGTGTATAAGTATAAACACAGTGACTATTTCTCATCTCGTGTGTCCTCTTGGTTCTCCTGAAATATGATTTCTCCAGGGTTCTTTAGATGTTGAATCTTTGATATATGACCACAGTAAGAAGAGTGTACTCTTAGGGGTTGAGTGAAGCAACTTTAGTGAAGCAACTTGTGTTGGACCATATTCAGCTATCTCTGGTTTCCATTCTAATTCCACTGTTTGTAAAGACATATTCCATGTCTCTTGGATTCTGCTCTTCATTGGCAGATAGAATTTTTTTTCTCACCCTCACTTGGAGGACTGAGGATACTCTGTGAGGACTTCAGGTAGGAACTCTTAACTGTTTCTCTGCTATATGCATATCACAAAAATCACTCACTCTGATGAAATTTTCATGAAAAGCCATTTTATCTTGAAGGTCATATAAACGAGGGATACTTAGCATAGAGTTTCTGGGAAAGTGGGCAGAGCTGAGCCAGGAAAGTTTGATAAGTTATTGAACTCAGCATCTCTTAGCTACCTTAGCTATGTAGTTTAAGGCAGGGATTAGATTTCATAACTTTTGTAGGGTGGAAGAAAGTGGTAAAAAAGTTGGGAAAAGAGGATCATTCTGAATCTGCTGAACTTATGTGATTGGATGGAGGCTTTTCCCCCAGAGGGGAAAGCAGAGACAAGAAGTCTATTGCCAGCTATTCAAGGCAGCTAACATGTTCCAGATAGGTTCAGTGGGTGGTGGTGGTCTTTGAAATAAGGGCTTGTGGAGACCAAACTCTTGTCCTCTTAGAACAATGAATGAATAGTGAATGCAAACTTCCAGGAAAGGTAAGGGCCTTAGGGAAAGTATTGAATGAAGAAGAATTAAGGTGTACTAACCAATCCTACCTGAAGAGACTTTAAATACCTTAGGATTTAAGTACTTTAACCTTGTTTTTTTCCATTCTTTTAAATTTAATTTTATTCATTGATTCATTTTTTTTTTGTTTATTTTTCTTATAACCCTTACCTTCTATCTTAGAATCAATATTGTGTATTGGCTCTAACACAGAAGAGTGGTAAGGGCTAGGGAATGGGAGTTAAGTGACTTGCCCAGGATCCCCCAGCTTGGAATCTTAGGACAGATTTGAACCCAGGACCTTTTGTCTCTAGGTCTGACTCTTAATTCACTGAGCCACCCAGGTGCCCCCTGTTTTTTCTATTCTTGTAAAATTTCTTTTGATTAGTTTTTTTTTAATTTCTTAGTAAAGCTCTTCTTAAAATGCTAACTTTGTCTCTTCTGCCCCATAGAGAAAAGGGATTTGCCTCTTCCAAGCCCTGGATAGCCAAAGGTCCTCAATTTTACCACAGGCCCAATTTGTTTGTATGTAGTTAGTATGGAACAGGTTAGACGAAGAGGTGAAACTTAAGAAGGGGAATTGGGGAACTCCTCACTGATCTTTTTCTGCCCTTCATTTTCTCTCACAGATGGAAAATTCCAAGAAATTAAGCAAAGGTGGTAAAGTGTTATGTGATGTGAGAAAGATGTGTGTAGGAAACTGTCGTGTCCCATTTAATTTTTGTAAAATGTGGTTCTTGTCAGAACAATTTTTTCATTGTTATTGTTTGTGTTGTTCCTTTTTCCCTTACCCCCAAACCAAACTTTTAAAGTTCTTAAATTTAAGAGGAGAAATGATGTAGTGAATAAGTTTTCTTAGCTAGTGAGGACATAGGAAGCTTTTAGCTGCCATTTTGTTTCTTTCAATGAAGAGTATCAAAATGGCAGCTTGTTTTTCTTTGGTTAGGAGCAGTTCTGAGCAAATTGTATGGATGAAGATATGATTGGCCTTTATAGAAGCAGAGCAGCATTTTTCCCCTACATCTTTATTGGATTTCTATGAGTCTTTCTGCTCTGGGTCATACATGTATTGCAGCCTCATAAATGTAGCAGTGGATTTTTTTCCCCTCTCCCTCAGAATTGTGTGCCTGGAGGACACTCTAACTCTATTGTAAACTCTGAATGGGGAAATTGCAGAAAACCTGCAGAACTGATTTCTCCAAGTCAGACTGGAGTGTCAGAAGACTGGCATTTAGTTCTGCTTATAGTCATATCCTAGTAAAATGACTGGGGGTGGGGAGGGATGGGACAAGGAGGCAAAGAACTTTATTTCCAGACTCAAAAGGACCCTGAGGTGTGGGAAGGCTCTAAGAGTCCAACTCTGCTGAGTTTAGTAATCTGAATCCCAAAAGGTTTCCTTTGAAGTGTGTCTATGTTTTAAATAGTGTTGATGATATCAGTAGGCCACTGCAGTTCTTCATTTGAGGATCTGAGGAGAGGTTGTGTGGCCATGGAAATTGAAAGGTATTGAGAAGACGTTGGAGGCATTCTCCATGGCCCGACTATGAAATGGAGGTATTCTGGGCAGGAATGTCTAGGATTTAAAGAGCATATCATTTCTTAGGAGTCATTTCAGGAGAGTTGGAAGAAATGAGGCTCAGAGGTTTTAGGGAAATTGTCAGACATCCTCATCTGCCTGTCTTTGCCCTAATTACTTATGTGCCTAGTGAAGAAGCTTCTTTGGGTAAGGAATTAAAGAGATTTAGGTTCCAGTCCAATTCTTCCCCAAGCTACCTGTATGACATTGGACACATATCATCACTTCTCTGTTTCTTAATTTTTCCTCCTCTGTCAATGGGGATAAAACTACCTGCCTCATTTATGTCACAGGTATGTTGCAAGGACCAGATGAAATAAAAGAGATGAAGGTTCTTTGAAAGGCAGTGCAAATGTTACAAATTTCATTTTATTATGATGTTATAAGGTATAGATGGCTGGGTTAAGACAAATATTGAAACCCTTGCTTCTACCAAACACACTTTGTTCTCTTTAGATAGTAGTAAAATGATCAAATGGGGCAGTTAGGTGGTACAGTAGATAGAGGGCCAGTCTTGGAGTCAGGAAGATTCATCTTCCTGAGTTCAAATATGGCCTGAGATACTTACTAACTGTGTGACCCTGGACAAGTCACTTAAACCTATTTGCTTTAGTTTCCTCATCTATAAAATAATCTGGAGGAGGAAATGACAAACTACTTCAGCATCTTTGCCAGGAAAGCCCCACCTGAGTTCAGGAAGAGTCAGAAATGATCGAAACAACTGAACAAAAAAAAAAGTTAGAATGTATTTGGAAAATTAGTTAGAGGAAGATACATAGATCTGTTTTGGTTAGTGAATCAAGGTCTTGAAAGGGAAGAACTTTTAGTTTTGGGATCAGAGGAACCTGAGGAAGAGAAAGTTATATGTCCTAAGAAGGCATATCACCCTAGGAGGAAGGAATGGCTCAGTAGAAGGAATAATGGATTTTGAGTCAAAGGACCTAAGTTCATAATGTGGGGGGTTGGACTATAGATATCCTCAGAAATTCCTTCCTACTCTTTCCTAAGGGAGTATGTATCACCATAGTATTCTCATAGATTTATAGCATGTTATAGCATAAGGGAGCCTAGAAGATTTCTTGTCCTTCATTTTATAGATGTTGAAACTGAGAACCAGAAAATTTAGATGATTTTACCAAGTTTCCAGATTATGTTAGTGACAGAGATGGGATTTGAACTCAAGTCTCCTTATTCAAGCTGTTTCTTTGAATATAGTAATAATTTTCTGCATTGTGGAAGGGCCTTGACATATTCTTTTCCATCTCTTGTCAACAGTCACAATATTACCTGTGCCCAGGAAAATTCCTGCTAGGAGATGTGTAAGTGTGTCATTGCCAATAATAGCAAGAATGATCCAAATATGAAGACTTTCTTCTTTAGTTCGTTTCCTGATTAATTAGGTCAGCTTCTTTAAAATCAATTTCCATTGAAGGCAAGCAGGCTGATACCTGCATTCCTCCCCTTGTCTGGCGAGGGAGTCTGCCTTAGAAATAATTCCCTGGGCCTTACTGGTGTCATGAGCCCTGTTTCTACCTGTTAAGAGAGTCACATTTAAAATTTCTTCCATTATAATTCTGACTTTTTTGTCTCTCCCCCCACTTTCAAATCTTACATTAAACCCCTGTAGATTCTCCTTCAAACAGGCAATTAAACTAACAATGTAATTATATCCCTCAATGCTAATTGTAACTGGTTTAGGGAAAAAACAAAGAGAAAGGAGACATCAAAATCCTTGGAAACAGAAAGCCATTGCTACAATTTCAAGGTATATCTGATCCCCATGTGTTCATTTGTAAGGTCTTTCCTGCTAGCATTCTAGTGGAAGTGCAAAAATATTGGGTTCCCTTGGCTACTTTGCAAGCGGCTGTGTGTGTGTATATATGTGGGGATGGGGGTGGTGGGTAGAGGGGGTTGAGTTATTTCAGTTTTGCCTTGTTGATCCCCTTCTAGCTTCAGACACAGACAGGCAGACACATGTACACCCAAAGACAGAGCCAGAAAGAGAGAAATTAAGAGAGACTGAGGGAAAGTTAAAGGAGGCAAGAGAGACCAGCAAGTGAGAGAGAATGGTTACTTACTACTACAGTATTGCAGGTATTTGACTCTAGCTAGCTCTGATATGTGATGTGTTGTCTATGTAAAAACCCCCATCTCCCTTTCTGAGAGCTATCCCTCTCTCACTCCTTCCCTCCTTCTTTCCTTCCATTCTACCTTAGTATCAGTTCCAAGATAGCTACTGTGTTACCTAGATGCCGCCTGTTCCCCCACTCTCTGATGTGCCTAATCAGTCAGGTACAATCAATTGGCAAGCATTTCTTAAGTGCTTACTATGTGCCAGACCCTTTCTTTCTCTGAAACATGAAACACAGTCATTGGAGTGATGCTCAAACTAGCCTAGCTTGCCTGGTTTCCACTTATTAGGAGAATTATGTGGTTTGTTTTTGTTTTTGTTTTTTTTTTGAGGGGTGTGTGCGTGTGTGTGTGTGTGTGTGTGCGCGCGCGCGCGTGTGTATGTGTGTGTGTCTGGTTTTGTTATTTTATTGAGGTGGGGAATTATGGAACTATTCTCTAATTTATAGTTTTAGAATACTTCCTGGGGGAGGGGCGGTGAGAGAGCTTAAGACTCACATAGCCAGTGTCTATACTAGGGACAAGATTTGAACTCAGGTCTCTGAGTCTGGCTCTGAGTCTGGCTCTTTATCCACTTTGCCACTACTTTGTTCATTTGAACTAGCCAATGGTCATGTCTCTGTGTGATGGATGTTGAGCATTGCCCTGGTTTAGGAGTATAGTTCTCTTTTCCAAGGGTGGTAGGACAGTAAAGGAGTCAGCCTGTTGGGTCCCTGAAGATTTAAAAGCAGTGTTAATAATAAAGCCTTCTTTTTCTCTCACAACTAGTATTCTTCATAGTGTTTTCATATAGCACTTTGATGTAGGTTGTCCCAATTGATTTGCATAGCACTCCCTGAAAAAAGAAAGTTTTATTGAGTTCTTTTGCTTTTTCATCACATTCATTTCTGAATATCCTCCCCCCCCAACTTTCCCTTGTAATAAAGATTAAAGCAACATTAAAACTATAGTTCAGCAAGATCAACAGATACATTGTATCTGATGGCACACACAGGTTCTCTAGCCATAATTTCTTATCTCTCTAATGAAGTTTTATTTTCTCTTCTCTTCTCTGAGAGATGTGGTTGTGGTTATAGGTATTCAGTTTTTGAAAATTGTTCTTTCTGTCTCTACTTTTGTAGTCAATACTTTTATCATTATCCCCATTTTACAGATGAGGAAGTCTAGGTCCTGACATTCATATGGATTTCTTTCCATGTCTATGGCAAGTCTTTCCCTTCTTGCCATTTCTAGACATCTTTTGGACTGGCCATGATGAGGAGGTGTCCCACCTATTATATTTGTTGTTGGTGTTACAGTAATTTATTTTCAGAAAACTTCAGGACTGTGATTTCTGGAAATGGCAGAGTTAGATTAAAGACCCTCCCCATTTTTGCATCCCCTGTACCAGTGATGTCGAACCTTTTAGAGGGGTGAGTGATGTCCTCAGGTGCCTGTGGAGAGGGGGAGGTGAGCAGCCCCGCACCAGTTCCCTCTGGCTTTCTAGTAACAAATTCTGGCAAACTCTGTGCTGGGGTGATGGAATATATGCCCACATAGAAAGCTCTGAGTGCACCCTCTAGCATGTGTGCCATAGGTTTGCCACCACGGCCCTATACTTTGTGCATAGTGAACATTTAGTGTTTGTTGGATTGAATTGTTCAAATGATTCTTATTGTATATCATTGAAAAGGCAACAAGGAACTATCTATCTAGGTAGATGCCCATAGGTGGGTCTCAGTTTGTGTACCTTAAAATATATAGGAGGGGCATCTAGGTAGCACAGTGGATAGAGTACCAAGATCAGGAGACTAGAGGACCTGGGTTCAAATTTGGCCTCAGAAATTTTCTAGCTAGGCAACCTTGGGCAAGTCACTTAACCCCACTTGCCTAGCCCTTCCTGCTTATCCTCTGCCTTAGCATCAATACTAAGATAGAAGGTAAGAATTTAAAAAAATATATGTGTAATATTACATTGTAAATGATTAAGTTATGGATTTTCTAGTTGTGCTTGTTTGGTCATTTTATTTTCTTCCTTCTTTCTTTTGTTGTCCATCAACCAAAGAGAAGGGAGGGTCCAGCCAGTCCATCTCACTCGGCATTGGCATTTCTGGAAAAAAGGATTAGCTGGACAGGAGATCAGAGGTTTGGGCAAAAGAGATGCTTTAGAATTTCCTATGAGTTCCAGTGACCATACTCTTTTTAGCCTTCATTTAGCCTAGATAAGTGAGGGTTGGTGATGTGTGACATTGCTTCTTACAGAGAAATGAGGACCTAAGGAGAGTGTTTGACTTGATCCACATTTGGTCATTAAATTTGAGCTTGTTGCATGAAAATAAAGCCCCATGGAAGTTGTTACTATTGTCCACAGAATAATGGAAACTTGATATGCCTAGCAGACACTCTTATCCCATTTTCCATAATTGTCTCCAGAACAAACTGTCTCCTTTGACAACAAGGGCAGTGAAGACCCCACTCCCCCTTACACACACACACACACAAAGTGAGCGTATACTATTTATTGAATATACAATTGTAAAATGGTCTCTGTCTACAATGCTTGTTCTCTTGGAATCATGTGGTGGTCTTTATTATTTAAACAAACATCATCCTTTATCCCTAATTGCAATGTGAACTGCTCTGTGTTTTATGGATGCTGTCCTTCCCCCCCTCCCCCAAAGGCTTATTGTATTCTCTTTCATTCAACCAAACTGGCTTATATGCTGTTCTCACAGGTTAATTTTAGTTTCTAATCTCTATTGCCTTTCCACAGGCTGTCCTTTAAGCCTGAAATGACTTCCCTTTCTCTTAGAATTCCTCTTTTTCTTCAAAACTTAGCTCAAACACCTCAAGCACCACCTCCTATGTGAGTCCTTACTCCCAGCTAGTCCACATCCTTGAAGTTAATTACATTTATTTGGCATATATTTTGTATATATTTATATGTACATGTGGTTGCCCCTCATAGACTAAGCTCCTGGAGAGCAGAGACTTCTTTCATTTGTCTTTGTGTCCTTACTATCCCACATGGTACCTGGCACACAGTGGGGGCTTAATAAATACTTGTTGTTTGATTGATTGATTTAAATCAAGGTTCTATATAGACTTGACACAAGTTTAAGTGTTAAAAAATCCTTGTCAGATCTTTATAACTTTCTTGATGAAGCTAGTGTCCTACCTGACCACTAAACTCTCCAGTGATACCTCTTCCAAAATTAGAATGTTGTTAGTCCCCAGAGGATCAATCTAGAGGGTTCAATCTGAATTTTATTAAATTTTGCACAGAGGAGCTTGTGCCCAAAAACTTGATGCTGAGATTCCTTCTCCCAGTATAGACTCATAAGATGCCACTGAGTGTTTTGTTTGAGTTCCGAACCAAATTTTTGTTGTGATTTTAAAAAAGTAAATGTTTACATAGCATTCCTGACACTAAATTAGACCCATCTAGTGGCCAATATTTTTAGCTCATCGTTAGTCATCATTTTTGTTGATGCAGTGTTTTTATTAAAATTTCTACTAACATTTTTTCCAGTGAGCAATTTATAGTCATTACTTATAAAGTCAAAGAGAGGAAAGGGAATGGTTATCTGTCTACAAGATTTCGCTGAGAGATGGGATGACTATTAAGGTAGTCTCTTTTGAGAAAGACTTGTGGGACAAGAAATAATGTTAAAGAACTCAGAATTAGAAGAACCAGAGTCTTTTCTGGTGACTAAATGCAAATTTATCTAGGGAAGTCAGAATCTCCAGGTCAACACTGAGTGGAGACAGCATAGAGTAGTTGGAGAGTGCACTGGACTTGGAGTCAAGATGACCTCAGTTCAAATCCTACCTCCAACATGTCCTAGCTGTGAGATCTTGGGCTTCTCAGCCTTTGTTTTCTGTTTTGTAAAATGAGCATTAGTAGCTATATCTCACAGGTTTATTTTGAGGATAAAATGATGTAATGTCTATGATGCTTTGGAAACTTCAAAACAACAAAGAGATGGGAGCCACTACTGTTATAAATTTTTCTGTTTAGGTCAGAGCAGGAAGCCATCTCATTCTAAAGTTCTGATCTCAATAAGTTCGTCAAGAAAGAAATACTGGGGGTAGCTGGGTGACTCAGTGGATTAAAAGCCAGACCCAGAGACACGAGACCCTGGGTTCAAATCTGGCCTCAGACACTTCTATCTGTGTGATCCTGGGTGAGTCACTTAACCCCCTTTGCTTAGCCCTTACCACTCTTCTTGCCTTGGAACCAATACACAGTATTGATTCTAAGATGGAAGGTAAGGGTTAAAAAAAGGGGGAGGGACATACCCTTTTGGAAGAAGAAACAAAGCTATCTATAGACATATTTAAAAAATGCTCCAAATCATTAAAGAAATGCAAATTAAATAATTCTGAGGTACCATCTTATACCTATTAGATTAGCTAAAATGATAGCAGGGGAAAATGTCAAATGTGGGGGATGTGAAAAGATTGGTATACTAATATACTCTTGGTGGAATTCTGAACTGATTCAATAATTTTGGAGATCATTTTGTAATTATCCTCATAGTTATAAAATTGTGTATTTCCTTTGACCTAACAATACCACTATTATGCCTATTTCCAAAAGAGATCAGGGAAAAAGGAAAAGAACCTTTATGTTCTAAACTCTCTTTGGCAGTTCTTTTTGTAGTGGCAAAGAACAGGAAAATGAGGGGAATGCCCATTAATTGGAGAATGGCTGGATAAGTCGTGGTATATGATTGTGATGGAATACTACTGTGCTATAAGAAATGTTGAGCTGATTGGTTTTAGAGAAAACACGAAAAAACTCGGAGTGAAATGAGCAGAACCAAAAGAATGCTGTGTACCGTAACAGCACCATTGTTTGAAGAGTAACTGTGAACAATTACTAAGCTCTTCTGAGTAATATCATCATTTGAATCAACTACAAAGGATTTATAAAGGAAAATGCTAGCCATCTCCAAAGAAAGAACTGATATATGAAAATATGTATTGTTTGGTTCCCCATATATATATATATATACATATATATATATATATATGTATTAAATATTGACCTTCTCTAATGCAGGGTTGAAAGGGAGGGAGAAGACAATAAGGAACTCAAAATGTAACAAAAATAAATTAATTTAAAAAAAAAAGAAGAAGCATGCCCCGCATCCCTGAACATCCTTCATGTTACTGAATCCTGAGCCCATTTTATATCTGAGCCACTTCATGGTGTGTGTGTGTGTGTGTGGGTGTGGGGTAATGAGTTCCATTTGTTCATTCTCTACTCTAGAACAGATAACTTCTTTATTTATCAAAAAGATCCCTATAATGGAGTCATAGCATGGCAGAGCTGGAAGGACCCTTAAAGGTCATCTTGGCCAACCCCTTTCAGATAAAGAAACTGAAGTGTAGAAGGCAAAATGATTTTTTGCCAAGGTAGCAGAAGTATACACAGCAAGCTACTAGTAGAAGCAGAACTAAAACCAAGTCTCTTAATTCCCAGCTCATTGTTAGTTTGCTTAGGGCTGAAGTTAGGGAGCTGGAGCAAAGGATATTGTACAGCAATTTTGAGGCACAATGGATAGAATGCTAAAATACAGGGTCCAGGAGCTCCAGAATTCAAATCTTGCATCTGATACCAAGTTTGCTGTGTGCAAGTCACTTAACCTGTTTCAGCCTCAGTTTCTTCATTAATAAAATGAGGGTTGTTAGAGATTCAAACGAGATAATTCATCTAAAGTGCTCTGCAAACCTTAAAGTGCTATAAAAATGTTAGCTATTATTGTCATTAATTTTAATAATTATTCCTATTTGGATTATTTTTTAAAAGCTAATCAAACTGACCAACATATCAACCAAATCAGAAATTAGATGTAATGTTTCATACCTATTTGCCCAATTTCTGCAAAGAAGGGAGGGAAGTAGACTCATTCCCTTGTCTTATCTTTGTGGTTATGCTTAATTTGTATAAATGAGTTTAGGGACTTCAGTTTTTATTTGTTGTTATTGTTTTTTGTTCCATTTGTACCTCATGTGTGTTGGAAAAAAGCCAAAACAACCCAACACATTTCTGGTCCCATTAGTTGGGATATACCTTTGCATATTGGCTTGCTTTCTAATGGATCATCTGATCCAGATTCAATTCAATAAATATTCGTTGATCATGACTACTTGCAGGGCCTTGTGCTACATGCTAAAGGGGGTTACAAAAATTAATAAAACACAATTATTGCCCTCAAGGATCTTCTAGTAAAGAGAGAAGAATAAGGCACAAATAGAAATTAAGATAATAATACAAGGAGACCTGGTGCCCACAGCTATTAAATAATAGCATTTTCAGCAACAGCTTTGTCTCAGTTGAATAATTTAGAGTGGAAAGGAACCTTAGTTACCATTTAGTTGAAGGCCTCATTTTAACTATGTGGACACTGAGGCCTAAAGAGATTTAGGGGCTTAACTAAGGCCACATAACTATCTTACTAGCTTACTGACATTTGAATTCATATATTTCTGCTGTGGTTAGAGACTTGGAATAGAAGCTTATTTTTGGTGCTTACTATTTAGGTCACATTGGACCCCTCACTTAACTTGCCTCTGAGGCAGAAAAGTGGTGCAGGGAAGATATGAATTCAAATCCAGCCTCAGACACTTACAAGCTGTGTGACCCTAATCCACTGGAGAAGGAAATTACAAAACACACCAGCATCTTTGCCAAGAAGACCCCATGGACAATATGATCCACGTGGTCATGAAGAATTGGACACAACTGAACAACAACAAATATCCAGAAGATTTAGCTCTGAGTTTAGTAGCTCTTTGTGATGGTGAGATGTGTTTTGTTTAAAGTGGGATGTATTCTGATGAATCTCAGAGTTTTGGAAAAAGGAGACATAGACAAGTAGACCCGGACTAAAGTATTTTTTTGTTCTTCTTTTCCTCCTTCTTCTCTTCTACCATCAAAATTATCACTATCATCTCCACAAATTTTTAACACATTTTTATGAAGCTTCATTACAGAAAAGAAAGAACATTAGATTTAGAGTCAGGGAGACCAGGGCTAGTGAGGAACCTGTGTTGTTTATTAACTGTATGATCATTAGCAAGACATTTAACCATTCTGAAACTCATGTTCTCATTGGTAAAATGGGGACAATAATACCTTCTTTTCACAGATTTCTGGGAGGAACGAATGAGATAATTCATATTTAGAAAGCACTTGACAAAATCTTTTTTTAAAGTGCTGTATAAATATCAGTATTCTGTGCCTGCATCCCTCCTTTTCTATCCTACACAGAATGTGAGCTTCTTGAAGAGAGGGTTGTTTTCTTTTTCTGGCTTTTTAACTCCAGCACCTAGCATAGAGCCTGGCACATAATAAATGCTTGTTAATTAGTTGATAGAATTTAGGGCCTTGATGGGCCCTCTGCTGAGTGCTGGGAACTTTAGAGGTCCTTGCCTTTATGAACCTTTCAAGTTTATTTAGGAAGATAGAACATGAATTTAATTTTGTGAATGAAATGTCAACATAAGAGAGCATTTGGTAAATGTTATATTTTATCCTTGTGGGCTGGAGCTGAGTGTTCATGGTAGAATCTATGGAGGAGGTTGGATGTGAGTCAGGCTTTAAAGATGGGAATAGTAGCTCTTCAGTTTGCAATTCACAGTCTTCTGAACCACCATAGGTAGACAGTGAATACACATTCTTATTCCAATCTGGAACAGCCTTCTTCCTACGCCTCCCCCCATTCAGTGACTTGGCCACAGTCACAAAAACAGTGTTAAGTTCCTTCTGATTCCATACCTCCATGCCCAGTATTCTTTCTACTACATTATGAAGGATTTAGGTAAGTGGGGAGGAGCAGGAAAGACCTTCTTAACAAAGGGAATGTCATGCAGAGATCAAAGGAATGGGGGCAGGAATGTGGATGGTGTATTTGAGGAATTGCACATTGACCATTTGGAATGGAATAAGATCATCACAGCATAGATTTAGAGCTGGAAGGAAGCTTGGAGGACTTTTGAATCCAGCCCTCTTATTTATAGTTTAGGAAACGGAGACAGGCTGATGAAGTGACTTGCCTAGGGTTCCACAGCTAATGAGTCCAAGAGAAAACTTGAACGAATGTGGGTCTTTTTTATTTTAACTCCTTACGTTCTATCCAATAGCAGTAGATAAGGTTAGACATGACATGACAAACGGACACTGTCAATACCAGGCTATGGAGGGGGCCCTTGTCTCTATGGCGCAGTTGGGGGACCACGGATAGTTTTGAGAAGGGTCAGTTATCTGCCTAAAGTATCTGAGTGGGGAATGTAGGCTGGATTTGGAGGGGTAGAAGCATCACCAGGAAGGCTCAGTCATTGTTATAAAGCTATTGGAGAGATGCCAACTCGGTAAGGTCATAACATTAAAAGTGGAAGGGATCTTGGGGGTCATCTAGGCCAGTGTTTCTCATTTTAAAGATAAGGAAAATGAGTCCTGGAAAGATGTTTGTCTGAAGTCATACATCTAGTAAATGACAGCACTGGGATGGAAACCCAGATTGCTCGTGACTCCAAATTTTGAAGACATTTTCCACAGCCCTATATTTATTTAAATGAAAAATAGAGCCTTTCGCTAGGAACATTGTATCATTTATGTCAGAGATTCCTAGGAGGAATTCTGCCAAATAGGGGGGAAGGTATACCTGAGTAACAGTATTTACCTGCACATTAAAATAAGTATTGATTGAGAACAAAGTCTAGAGATGGGCTGTCCTGGGTTCAAATGTGACTTCCTAGCTTTGGTAACCCTAAGCAAATCACTTAACTCCTGTTGCCTAGCTCTTATTGCTCTCCTTTTTCTGCCTTGGAACTGAAAGACAGTAATGATTCTAAGATAGAAGGAAAAGGTTTTTAAAAATAAAAGGTTGTTTGTCTTTGGCCAGAACTTTAACCAAGAAGCCACCTATGCATTGGACCTACTGTTACAAGTGAGTCAGATGATCAGGTGATGTCTCTGAGCCCACTGAATGGTGGGAAAAGGGTGTTTTTAGACTTCTTCCTGTGAAACTTTGCTAGGGTTTCTCTCCATTTGGGTATTATGCTTAAATTATTATTTCTCTGCTTAGTAACCATTAAAAAAAAAAAGAAACAAGCACTCCAAGTACACAGATGAGTACAGATCTGGTTGTTTGTGAAACTGTAAACCCTTATTTCATAGCATTTTTTTTTAAAGTGTGTATTAACTTTAATAAGATAATAATGAAAAGTTTTATTTCCTTCCATGTCCTTTTCTGAATGTTCTTCTGGGTATTTTTCCAGAACTTGCTTGTTATACTGAATTAATAATTTTATATAATTGTGTATTCTATTTTCTTCACTCAGTGTGACTTCATGTGTCTTCCTATTATTTCTTTACATTTTTTGTATTATTTCTTAAGTTTTAATAGTGTTTTATGTATTCATTTGCTACAGTTTGTTTAGCCATTACCTAATTGTTGGATATATGGGCTGTTTTCAATTTTTTATAAGTTCCATTGTGGATATTTTATGCGGAAAAGAATTTGCCCCATTCCCCATTCCCAAAAGTCGCATGGGGTGAATAACATTCTTTAAGGTATGATCTGGTAGTGAATTCATTGAATCAAAGGATGTAATTAATTCTGCAGTGTACATTGATTTTCAACAAAGATTAAACTAAGTTGGGGCAACTAGGTGGCTCAGTGAATAGAGAGCCAGGCCTAGAGACGGGAGATCCTGGGTTCAAATCTGGACTCAGATACTTTTAGCTCTGTGAGGCTGGGTAAGTCACTTAACCCCATTGCCTAGCCCTTACCACTCTTCTGCCTTGGAACTGATATTTATTATTGATTCTAAGACAGAAAACAAGAGGTTTTATTTTTTTAAAGATTGAACTAAATTATAACTCTGCTCAGTGTGTATTGGTATACTTATTTTGCCACAGCAATTTTCTCATTTGTAGCATTCCTTAATTTAATGGGTAAACAGTGGCATTTCATAATTGTTTTCATTTTTTTCTTGAGCAATTATCAGGTGATTTATTTCTGGATTATTAATGTTTTACCTTTTGAAACTTTCCCATTCATATCATTTTGCCACATTTTTTGAGGATTGGGTCTTTCTTATATATTTGGGTCAGTTTCTTTCAGATTTTGGATTGGATTTCTATAAGGAATATTCATGGCAAAGATTTTTCTTAAGTTTGATTCTTTACTTTTTAACATTTTTTGTTCAATTTTTTTTTGTATTTAACATCTATTTTGTCACTTGTAATTTCTCTTTGCTAAATATATAAAACGATTTTCCTTTTCTACAGAACATTGTTATGTTATAATTTTTTACTGACACATTTAAAAACATTAGATCATAGTATCACAGGTATTATAGGCTAGAAGGAATCTTAAAGGTCATCTAAGCCCAATACTGTCACTTTGAAGAAAGGATTCGTGATCCGCTTGAAATGTAATGCAGTGTATTGTGAGATATGGACCCAATATGTATTAGCATGGAGGCATTTTGCAAATGGAATTTGACTTGAAGTCATTTTATGAAAATATATTCACCTTCCCCTCATCCCCAACTCCTCACTCAGAAATTATATCTGAAGCCAGTCCCTTTATGCCCTATGTCAGCTTGTAGGGGTGACTGTATATAGACAATATATTGTATAGTCTAGTTGTGAACTAAGGATAGGACCAAGACTGAAAATAAACAAATATTCAGTTAGACTCATAGAATCTTTTTTTTTTTAAACCCTTATCTTCTGTCTTACAATTGATACTAAGTATCTGTCCCAAGACAGAAGAGTGGTAAGGGCTGGACTATGGGGTGAAGTGACTTGCCCAGGGTCACACAGTAAGGAGGTATCTGAGGCCATATTTGAACCCCAATCTCCCATCTCCAGGCCTGACTCTTTATTCACTGAGCCACCTCCCTGCCCCAGATTCATTGAATATTAAGAGTTGGAACAGGCTTCAGAGGTCATTTAGCCTAATTACCTTCTGGAAACATCACTTCTCTAAGACCTCCATTGATAGGAACCCTCTATCCCCGAGGCAGCCCATCTTAATTGTTAGAAATGCTTTCCTTCTTTTTAGGGGAAATCTATGATCCTAGCCTTCCCTACTAGGGCGAAAAGGTGGTCATGAGACACAGTGTGCTTGGGAGTCACAGACAGTGGATTAAGGCTAGAGAGACCCAGGCCTGCTTCCAAACAGCTGCTGGCAGACTGTGGGACCTTAGTCAAAGTGACTTCATTTATAAAATGACATGACCTCCAAGGGCCCTTCCAACTCTTTACATTTTATAATTCATTGGCAATTAAATGTTGTTTTGGCTGAGATGCTTTCCACAACGGCTGCTCACATTTAGCTGGTGTTTTACGTTTACAACGTCATCACAACCCTGTAGGGCAGATAGTGTAAGTACTGACTTGCCTTTAATCACGAGTGAAGTGTTGACACCAAAACCACCTGTGGACTGGAAATTTATCATGTCTATTTTGTCAAGAACCAAAAGAGGAACAATAACAGAAGGAGAGTAGTTTTTATTATAACCTACCAATTTTGTTATAAGTATTCCCAGTTTTGCTAGACTAATATTTAATTATTTCTGTGCTTATTATTTTAGACCCTGCCCTTCCCAAGAATTACATAAACATATACATTTTGATTTTTTTACTAGATATCTTATAAATACAGCTTTTACAGCTGTACCATTTGATCAGGATTCTGGTTCTCTTTATTTTTTATTTTAATGTATTTGAAACATTTGAAAACTTCTGATTTACAAGCATAGAATATATAGAATGTGAGAGCTGGGTTAGAATCTTCAAATATAGTTGTTAAAGCTCAGGGGTTCCTTAGAGGTCATGGGACTACTAGATTTTATATTATATTTTATTTTTTAGAAATTTTATTTAGTCAATTTAGAACATTATTCCTTGGTTATAAGAATAATATTCTTTCTCTCCTTCCCCTCCCCCCACCCCTTCCCATATTTGAAGTGCAATTCCACTGGATATTGCATGTGTCCTTGATCAGAACCTATTTCCATGTTGTTGTTTGCACTAGGATGTTCATTTAGAGTCTACCTCCCCAGCCATATCCCATGTACTCATGCAGTTGTTTTTCTTCTGTGTTTCTACTCCCACAGTTTTTCCTCTGGATGTGGATAGCATTCTTTCTCTTAGATCCCTCCTGGTTGTTCAGGATCACTGCATTGCCACTAATGGAGAAGTCCATTACATTTGATTGTGCCACAGTGTATCAGTCTCTGTACAATGTTCTGGTTCTGCTCCTCTCACTCTGCATCACTTCCTGGAGGTTGTTCCAGACTCCATGGAATTCCTCCACTTTATTATTCCTTTGAGCACAATAGTATTCCATCACCAACATATACCACAATTTGTTCAGCCATTCCCCAATTGAAGGGCATCCCTTCATTTTCCAATTTTTTGCTACCACAAAGAGTGCAGCTATGAATATTCTTGTACAGGTCTTTTTCCTTATTTAGATTTCATATTTTATAGTCATAAGATTATAGTTTGAGAGTGTGCTGAAAAGGCTGAAAATTGAGTTAGATCACTTCATTTTACATAAAAGGAAACTGAGGAGCAGAGAAGCTAAGGGATTTATGCTACCTTGCCATTCTTATATATGAAGGATGATTCCCTTTTACTTCATCAAGCACATTGGGAACAAATGATCCCATAGCCTCTTCTTTTTTTTATTTTTTATTTATTTTTTACTTTTAAATTTTTTCCATGATTCCATGATTCTTGTTGTTGCCCTTCCTTCTTCCCTCCTAGAGTTGACAAGCAATTCTGCTGAGTTATACATATATTATCACTCAAAATCTATTTCCATATTATTGATTTTTGTAATAGAGTATTCTTTTAAAACCAAAACCCTTACTCATATAAACAAGGGATAAATCATGTTTTCCTCTGGATTTCTTCTCCTACATTACTTTCCCTAGCTGGGGATAGCATTCTTTCTCATAAGTCCCTCAGAATTGTCTTGAATCATTGTATTGCTTTTATTTTTATTCATTTATTTGTTTTAAACCCTTACCTTCTGTCTTGGAATCAATACTGTGTATTGGTTACAAGGCAGAAGAGTGGTAAGGGCTAGGCAATGGAGGTTAAATGACTTACCCATGTTCACCCAATTAGGAAGTGTCTGAGGCCAGATTTGAACCTAGGACCTCCTGTCTCTAGGCCTGGTTCTCAATCCATTGAGCTACCCAACTGTCCCCATTGCATTGCTTTTAGTAGCAAAGTCAATTACATTTGATCATTCCACAATGTTTCAGTTACTGAGTGTGATGTTCTCTTGGTTCTGCTCATTTCATTCTGCTTCAGTTCATATAGGTCTTTCCAGTTCTTATAAAAATCCATTGATTCATCATTCCTTATAGCACAATAGTATTCCATCACCATCATATACCAAAATTTGTTCAGCCATTCCCAATCGAGGGACATCCCCTCAGTTTGCATTTTTTTTTGCCAACAAAAAAAGTGCAGCTATAAATATTTTTGTACAAATTAAACCTTTTATATTTTTTTAAATCTCTTTGGGATACAAATCCAGTAGTGGTATTGCTGGGTCAGAGGGTATGAATTCTTTAAAGCGCTTTGGGCATACTTCCAGGATGGTTGGATCAATTCACCACTCCATCAGCAATGCATTAGTGTCTCAATTTTGCCACATCCTCTCCAACATGTATTATTTTCTTTTAGTCTTATATTGAGCACCTTGCTAGGTATAAGGTGGTACCTCAGAGTTGTTTTGATTTGAATTTCTCTAATCAGGAGAGATTTAGAACATTTTTTCACATGGTTTTTGATAGTTTTGATTTCTTCTTCTGGAAACTGCTTATTTTTATTCCTTGACCATTTGTCAGTTGGGGAATGATTTGATTTCTTATAAATTTGACTTTGTTCTTTGTATATTTGAGACCATAGTTTCTTCTTAAAGATTCTAAGTGATGACCATCTCATTGTCTGTTAGCAATTAAACAACTTAATTCATTGTTAGGTAACTCTTTAGACTTTCTTTATAGTTAAGCTGAAATTTCGTTCCTTATAAATTATATCTATTACTCCGATTCCTGCCCTCTGAATTTTACTTTTTATAAATTGAACACATTGCTCTCTACTAATGCCCTCTGGTATAGAACAGAATAAATCTATTCTTCCACTTGACAGTGTTTTCATGTATTTGAAGACAGTGACCATTTTCCCTCCAAGTTTTCTGCTCACAGAGCTAGGTCTCCCCATCTCCTTCAATCAGTTCTACACTAAAGGGTTTCTGTTCCCCATTCACCCTTTCTGGTTATCCTCTGGATATATCCTATGCAGATGTGGTGAAAGCCACAGATTCTCTTCCCCTATAGACCAATGAGCTACAGTATATTCATTATACACAAATTCCTCAAACCCAGGGCTTGTCAGGGGGACCAAGTAATAAAATTGTGTGTGAATGAGTCACTGCAAAGCCAGTCCTCCTTCTGGAGGTTGAACTTTAGTATACATCCCATTCATTGGGTTCTGGAGCAGTGTCCAAATAGATTCAGAACTATGCAGAATAATTCAGTCTAAAACCCATTTCTTAAGTGCTTGTTAGGTGCAAGGATATAGATAAAAATAAAACAGTTCTTTCCTTCAAGGAGTTTATATTCCCTGAATGGAATTCTGCATGTACACAGGCAAATTAATACAGACTATATACAAATTAATGCAAAGTAATTTTGAGAGAGACAGACAAACAGACATGGTGGGCATTAGGAAAGGCCTTGTAGCATCTGGCCTTTTACAAAGCTGTGCTTTTCTTTTATAAACCTTTGAGTTCCAAATTCTCTTCCTTCTTCTGGCCCTCCTTCCTTTCTCTCCTTGAGACAGTAATCAATCTGATATAGATTTTTAAAAAAACCCTTACCTTCTCTCTTAAAATTGTTACTAAGCATCAGTTCCAAGATAGAAGAGCAGTAAGGGCTTAGCAATTGTGGTTGATTTGCTGTCACACAACTAGGAAGTACCTGAGGTCAGATTTGAACCCAGGTCCTCCCGACTTCAGACTTGGTGTTCTATCCACTGTGATGCCTTGCTTCCCCAAAGCTGTGCTTTGAAGGAATATAGGAATTCTATAAGCTAGAGAGGAAGCAGGTGTACATTAAAACAAAACAAAACAAAAAAACAAACTCCATACCTTCCGTCTTAGAATCAATGCTGTGTATTGGACCTAAGACAGAAGAGCGGTAAGGGATAGGCAATGGAAGCTCAGTCCCAGGGTCACACAGCTGGGAAGTGTCTAGGTGTACATTTTAGACAGGGAATTAGAGTCAGAAAATAGAATGTCACTTGTGGAGAACAGCAAGAGATATTGTGGAAGTGGTATCAAGGCTTCACAATTTATTGGAATTGAAAGTTGGGAGAAGAGGGGAAAGTCAAAGGTGATTCTTAAGAAAGGATGAGAACTTGGGTGATTGGAAGAAATGATGGTGCCATCAATAGAAAGGGGGGATTTTGGAGGTTATAAGGGTTTTGTTTGACAAGTTGCAGTGCCTATATGGGAACAGTCAGGTGATGATGTCCAGCAGGAGGCAGCTGGGTATATGGAAATAAATCAGGTCTGGATATATTGCTCTTGGAATTGTTTGCATACGAGTATTGGTTAATTGAATCCAAAGGAGCTGATAAGAACATAGAGGGAGAGAGTATAGAGATAGGATGAATAAGACCCTGTCTTAGGAGTCTCAGGAGAAAGAGACTGAGGAATATAGTAGTCAGATAGTAAAAGAACCTAGAAAGAATGGAGTCAAAGATTCGAAGAAAAGAGTGTCCAAGGGCAGTGTTGGGGATTGGGAGTAGGATGGGGTGGGGAGTGGGTCGTTGGTCAGCTGTATCAGAACTGCAGATAGGGCAAGTAGAACCAGGACTAAGACAAGGCAATCAATTTAGCAGTTAAGAAACCATTGGTAACCTCAGGGAAAGCAGCTTCAGTGGAGTGGTTATGTTGGAATCCAGATTGCAAAAAAATTGAGAAGTGAGTGGGACGTGAGAAAATTGAAACAAAGTGTACAGATAACCCTTTCTAGGAATTTGGCAATGAAAGAGAAGAGATCTAGGAACAGTTGGGTCAGTTGGAACAACTAGAACAGTTGCTTGAGGGAAAGGCAGGGTATGATGAAGATTTTTTAAGTTTAGGCTTACAAAATAAACCTACAGATATCAACAACATTTCTATATAGCACCAACAAAATCCACTAGGGAATAATAAGGAGGGAAGTCAGTCTACCAAAGCACTGTATATACCAAAGATGCCAAGGCTTGTATGATTACACTTAAGTTAGGAAAAAAGTACTCCTTAAATAAAGAAAAGGGTTACTACCTGGAGGCATTTATAGTTAGTGCTCATGACTGGGCTGTGTTGATTTATGATGAAAGTACCCAAACTAATTTGTAGATTTAATTCTTTGTCAATCAACCAACCAGGGGGTGGAAACTTTATAGAACTGTTGTTGTTCAGTCCTTTCAGTTGTGTCGGACTGTACATGACATCATTTGTGGTTTTCTTGGCAAAGATACTGAGATGATTGGTTCAATAATTCTATCTCCAGCTCATTTTCCAGTTAAGGAAACTGAAGCAAACAGGATTAAGTGACCTACCCAGGTTTGCACAGTTAGTAAAAGTCTGAGGCCAGATTTGAACTCAGGAAAATGAATTTTTCTTATTGAAGGTCCAGCACACTGTACCACCTAGCTGCCTTAGAGCTAAACAAAATAAAAAAAATTGATATATAATAATAATATATATAAATAATAAAACATTATTTGGAGAAAGATAGAAATCAAGACCATAAAAGGAAACAATGAAAAATATTTGAGATGAAGGGGAAATAGTATACTATATTATAAAGAAGTGATCATGAAACTTTTATTCTGGTTAAAAAATAGAAAAGAAGATAAATGGAATACATTAGAGAAGTGATATAGTGGATAGAATGCTGAATGTCGAGTCACGAAGACCCTAATTCAAATCCTGCCTCAAACATTTACTAGCCCTTGTGATCCTGTACAAGTCATCTAACCTGTGTCTCAGTTTTGTCACAGTATAAACTGTGAGAGTTAGACTCAGTGACCTTTAGGATTCCTTACAGTCCAAAATCTACATGATTATGAATAAAAGACAATTGAACTTGGAATTAATAGGAATAACTAATTTTGCATTAAACTTGAAAACATAAATTGTCTAGGAAAGAACTCCCTATTTCATAAGAACTACTGGGAAAACTGGAGAACAGTCTGGCAGAAATTAGGTGTAGATCAACAACTTATACTATATATATATAGTAATAAACTAAAAATGAATATGTGGCCTGAATCTTTAAGATTGTACCATAAAAATGAGACAAGAACCAGACCAAGTACCTTTCACAAATGGATAGGAGGTGAATTTTTAACCAGAGGTTAAGTACAATTACAAAAGATGGAATAGATAATTTTTATTACATGAAATTGAAAACCTTTTGTATGTTAAGAACAAAATTAATACAACTAGGATAATGGGAGATGTGGTAAAAGAGAGAAAAAATTTTTGTATCAGTATCTATTATAAAGAGTTTATTGTCCAATAACCAGAAATACATAATACTAAAAGCTATTCTCCAATAGTCAAAGGCTATGAATAAATGAATAAGAAGATTTTATTAATAATTTATGACATGCCAAGCACTATCCTTAAGCATTAATGTTACAAATTGAAAATTAAGGTAGTCCTTACTTCCAAGGAGTGCATATTCTAATTAGGAGACAACACATACAATTACTGAGAGGATGCCAAGGTCTGAGAGTCCCAAGAGTGCAGAAGTAGGTCACATGGCTAGTTCTAGGAGTCCTTAGGTTTGTCTGAGGGTCTAGAGATTGTAAGACTTGGTCTTCCTCATTTTACTAGAAGGTTTGTAGTTGGTGATTCCTTGCTGTTCCAAGTGGTGTAAGCATCTATGTCCCTTCTTAGGAATAGGAGCTTGGAGGGACCTAGCCTAGGTAGTCCTGAGGATTGTGTAGAATGGAGGGTCTGGGCTCCCTCCTATCTGACTGGGAACAAGGGTGTTCATTATCCAGGAAGGCATTGGCAGTAGATTGTGAAAGAAAGAAATACACTCTATAGCACCTGCCCCTCGAGCCCTCTGATGACCAGATGGGATCTTGGGTGACTAGGGTAGAGGAAGGCAGAACAAACAGTTCTTAAAAGAAGTGCAAACACTAACAACCATATGAAAGAATACTCCATGCCATTAGTAATAAGAGAAATAGTAATCAAAATAATAAAAATTTTTCTACCTGTCCAACAAATTGCCAAAAATGGAAATAGACCATTATAGGAGGAATTGTAGAAAGACAGACCAGTGGAACTATGATTTAGTTAAACCAGTCTAGAAAGCAATTTGATATTAGGAAAGGTAACTAAAGAGTCCATTCCCTTTGAGCCTGAGCTTCCATTTTAGGGCATATACACTAAGGAGGTTAGTGATAAAAAGACATCACAGACCCCAAAATATTTATGGCAGCACTTTTTTGAAGTAGCAAAGAACTGGAAATCAAGTAGATGCTAATTGATTAGGAATAATTAAAGAAGTTGCCATACCCAGTTGTAATTGAATATACAACACTTAAGAGAATGAATATGTTGAATCCAGAAAAGCTTGAAAAGACTTCTAGGAACCAATGCAAAAGGACATAAGTGAACTGAAGAACCAATATAGACAATGGTCTATAGAAATGGAAAGAACAAGAAGAAAGCATTTGAAACAATTGTATGAGATTATAGTGATCAAGGATGTCTCCAGGAAAATAAGAGAGGGTGTGGAAGAGGTGGGGACTCTTGAGTGTGAAACAGTACAAGTAATGTCAAGACTTCTTTTTCTAATGTCTTAATTAGTTTTGCTGAACTGGTTGTTTTTCTTCTCTGATCTTTATTATAAAAATGGCTTTCTGGAAATGGGAAAGGGTACCGGAAAATGTAATTGATATAAAAACAAAAGATAATGATATATTTAACATATTATATATACATATATATAATATATACATGTATGTTTGTGCATGTGCATGTGTGCATGGTTGTGGGTGTAGTACCAAGAACTGGGGAAATATGTACTTGCACAGCTAGATGATGCAGGGTCTATAGTCAGGAATACTTGAGTTCACCTAGCCTCAGACCCTTACTATGTGTGTGATTCCTGATTAACTTAATCTGTCTGCTTCAGTTTCCTTAGCTACAAAGTGGGGATAATAATCATTTAATTTAGAGGGTTGTTGAGAAGATCACCATCATGGATATAGAGGATACAAAAGAGGGGCTACTGAACATACACTGGGCTTTATTTGCTTCCCATCCCCCCTGTCCCCCCACCCTGGACTGCTAACATGGCTTCAGTCAAGTCCCAGTGCCTATCTCTGGGGTAGGGTATCAGGAAAGCCTATTGAAAGCAGTCATTGACCATAGAGAAAGATTGCTTCATTGGAGGGGATTTCTTCTTGTTGTGAAAAGAACCTTGAACTAGGGAATCAGGAGATTTGGGTTCTTATAAATGACTCAGCCACTAATTAGGTATGGTTTCTGTCATCTATGAAATGAAAGAGTTGGACCCTGTGATCTCCAAGCTGACTTTCAGTTCTGAGAAATAAGCAATGAATTAGGGCAAAGATGGCAAACCTATGGCATGGGTGCCAAAGATGGCATGCAGAGTGCTCTCTGTGGGGTTGAAAAAAACTAAGGCCTGCTTGATTTTGGCTATATTCCTAATTTAGTTCGTGTGACCTTGGGAAAGTCACTTTGCTAATCTAGACCTCCGGTTTCTTGAGCTATAAAATGAAGGATTTGGCCTGGGTTGACATCCAAATTTCTTCCAGCCCCAGGGTACAGAAACCCCCACCCACCTTCTCTGGGAGCCAATATCCTGTTTTTCTGAATAGCAGCCTGAAAGACTCTGGAAAGGAAAACAGTCACTAAATAGTTTGCAAATATTCTGGCTTTCCTAATTTCTTTTCCGGAGCCTACTGTGGCATGTTGACCTTGCTGTCCCTTGGTTTTCTTTTCTTTTGTTAGGGGCTTTCATTCAGAAGAAAATGATGACTACTCCACCCCTCTGAGAGAAGTTATTTTGAATTTTGTTAAAAATCTTGGTGGCTTCCTTTCTTTTCCCTCCCTCTACTCCCTCCCCCAGCTCCCCAACCATGTGCTTGAAGAGTTGATCTTGTGATATTTATAGAGATTGCGGTTGGCTGACCAGGAGTTATTTTGCAATAAGAATTTCTAAGATTTCTACTTTGACTCTGTTTTCAGGCTCTTTTTTTCTTCTCTCTCTCTCTCTCTCTCTCTCTCTCTCTCTCTCTCTCTCTCTCTCTCTCTCTCTCTCTCTCTCTCTCTCTCTCTCTCTCTCTCTCTCTCTCTCTCTCTCTCTCTTCCCCCCCTCCTCCCTTCCCTTCCTCCCCCCCTCCCACCCCCCCCTCTCTCCTTTCTTAAAACATCTACTTTTCCCCCCTCTGTAATTCTTTTAAAAACTGAAGTTCTGCCTTAAGCATAATTTCTTCTCTTGCTCTTTCTATCTTTTTTTCCTCTGGAGCTCTGTCTTTCTTTGTATTTTTTTTTCCTTCCAACAGACTGAAAATATTCTAGTTCTCAGCCCATAACAAACACAACTACAAAGCTTGGTTTAAAACAAAACAAAACACCAATAATCCAGCCATCTCAGCCTGAGAACCAAGGAGACACGTGCTTTGGCACATGCTTTTGACAGTTTTGTAAGTGAGAAATAAATTCTTGGATGTTCTAAGCACTTCCCAAAGTCATTCCTGAGTACCTACTGTGTACTCAGCCCAGGACTGAATTTTCCTGCTGCCTTAGAAGCATGAAAAGTTGCAAACCCTCAGGGAGCTCACAGTCTAGTGAGCTGGACAAAGCTCACACTTAGGAAACGATAAATAACAGAAGACACAAGTATAATGGAAAGAGTGGTGGATTTGGAATTAAGGAGATCTAGGTTCAGATTCTCACTTGAAAAAAATTGCTCATCTTTTGTTTTTATACTACAGCAATTTCCCTTTGATATGTGCCATCCTTTCCTTACTACAAAGTATGTCAGTAAAGCTAGTTTACACATTGACCACTCTGATAGCATATACAACACCCATAATCTCGCAGTTCCCAACTGTATGTGTATGTCAGTACGTCCTTGTCCATCCATCCATCCTTCCCATGGAGTGAGAGATGGGAGAGGAGCAATCAGGCACACAGGGGCTGCATGGGGGGAAGGCAGGAATAATGAAACAGGTTAGCTATGGTAGACTTTCACCAATCAGAAGTCCTGGACTCCAGGGAAGCACCCAAGTGCCAGATAGGGACCTGGAGGCTGGAGTGCAGGAATAGGACATATGAAGATAATAAAGATGTGCCATCTTATTGGGAGATACTCTATATGACTATTCTTTTCTGAGACTAAGCTTTCTCATCTGTAAAATGAGAAAGGTAGACCTTATGCTATCTAGCTTTCAGGGTTATGAGTAATTCAATTTTTGAACCTTTAAGTATTCTGTTCTTTTTCTGTTTGTCTCTCTCTATACTACTGTTATTAGTTATAATATCAAGGGCTAAATTATAAAGTGAGATTGCTGTTGGATTTTAGAAAAGAGGAGGAATAGTGAAGACTAGAGAATTTAGGGGAGGCTGAGTCAGCTAGGCTTTCAAAGATTCATTCAGATGACATTTATTAAAAACCACCTGTATGCAGAATTGTGGAAATTGTATAAGGTTTAAAGTTAAAGATAAGGAGTCTTCCAATGGAGTAGGAAGATCGAATGCAAACACTTTACATGAAGGTGTTAGGATATTAGAAAACAAAATGCTTTGTGGAGTAGGCACAGAAAATTGCCATCAAGGTGGGGAATAGTTAGGATCAGGGAAGATGACTTTAGGAAAGAGATGACATCTGAGTTGATCTTTTAAGGATGCATAGGAAGAATTCAAAAGGCCTTGGCCTAATAGTATATAATAATAATACTAGTCTAATAGAGGTCAATTCCAGTCCTAGGGAACAATATAAGCAGAGACATAGAGTCAGAGGTTTGGCTATATTAGGGTGTTTTCAAAGGGGTGCTAAGGCCTAAGAGTTAAGTAAGATTGATTGATTTGAGAGATAAACATTTCAGGCAAGATAGAGAGAACTTTTGTAACTAGAAGAGGCTTTAGAGATAGTGTGAGCTAACCCATTAATTTTACAGGTGAGGAAACTAAGTTCTAGAGAGAAATGAAGTGACCTTGCCTATTTTTTAAATGAATGGGAATATAACTTTAAAATGTTGTTCCTTGACTTAGGCTATGATGTCACCAGTCAAGGTCTGGATGACTTTGACCCTTCACTTTACCTTTTCCATCTTCTCAACTGTTCAAAATACCACCCACTGAGCAGTAATAAGTTTTCCTGCCATAGGATTTTGTTGTTGTTATTGTTTTTTTTACTCATGTGGTTATAGGCCTTGAAATCTTCGCTCATTTTTCTTTTCTTTCTTTGGCAATATGATATATTTCCTTGTTTTCTAAGTCTAGGCTTCCCTGCTACTGGAGTCATTGGTCTTCTAATAATAAGAACTGGGTGGTTCATCTAATGTATCCTAGCAGAAATGGGGATTTTGTCATCCTGGTCACCCCCCTCCCCCTTCCCCTGTTAACTCTCACTCTCATTTTATATCTTTGTCCCCACCCCCACCCACCTCCCCCCTGCCCATATTTCACTCTCACCCCACCTCCCTTTCTGTCCTTCTCCCTCTCCTTCCCTTTTATAAACACATGTGCGTGCATAAGAATCAAACCCAACAGTGTGTTTCATGGGGCATTTGCCTTTGTTGGTAGAATGCCTTAATTTCTATGGGTCAAGTCCTCAGTGTTGCAGGTTTGGGACCCTGATTTTATCAGCACATACAAGGGATGAGTCAAGCATTGGGGAATTACTCCATGCTAACCAGACTCTCAAAAGATTTAGTGATTAACCAGAATTAGTTTGTATTTGGCAAGTTAGCTCATGGTCAAAGTTGCCTGCACAGGACTCACCATTTTTGGTGAATAGGCCTGTCCAGCAGACTAAATTACAGTTCCAAGGATTACTTGTAAGCATAGAATTGGAACAAAGGGAGTATGGTGGTAGCCTGAGAGATGGATGATCCTTTCTCTATCTGGAGATATTTCTGGCTAGAAGAAAAGCACTCTTTACTTCCTCCCCCGCTCCCCTACAGTGTGGGAGGTTTTAGTATTTCTGTGATCCATGAGCTCATCTATATGAGTACCTCTCTGTTAGAATAGATTGTAATCCATCTACATCTTCTAATCTTGTGCATCTGAACTGTATTCAGCTTCTAATTCTGCTACTCAATACTAGTATGTCCTTGGAAAAGCCACATAAATCACTCCAGGCTTCAATTTCCTCATCTCTAAAATGGGTGGGCTGGACTATTACTAAGTGGCTTCCAAGGTCATTACAGCTCAACATGGATGATCCTCATCCCATAGCAAGTTGGAGGCCTTTCTGCATTTATAGAATTCATTTCCTCCAGTAGCCCTTTAGCACAGGTCCTGGTATCTGTGGTTGTTGTTCAGTCGTTTCAGTCATGTCCTATGGTTTGTGATCCTATTTGGAGTTTTCTTGGCATTTGTGTGGCTTGCCATTTCCTTCTCTAGCTCATTTTATAGATGAGGAAACTGAGGCAAACAGGCTTAAGTGACTTGTCCAGGGTAACACAGCTACCAGTGTCTGAGACAAGATTTGAACTCATGTCTTCCTGACTCTAGGCCCAATGCTTTATCCACTGCACCACTTGGCATATAGTAGTTACTTTGAATAAATCTTGACTTATTGACTAGCATATTGATTCATTGACCATTAGACAAAGAATTCACCTGTGGAGGACTAGCAGTTAAATCAGTCTTTGTAAGACAGTTTATAGATGTGAGTGATTTTTAGCACTCTGCCCCTTTTCCATTCCCAAACTATGGAAGTGGAAGGAGGGCCACTAAGAGCTAAAAGCTTGTGTTTCTATCCAGAAATTCTTTTTTAGAGACTATTGCAGTCAATCCCCACCCCATTTTCTTATAACAGTGTTACCTCATGGTGAGCGTGTTACATTTAATTAGATCATGGATTATTTTGCATTACTTACATTTTATTTTCCTTGGTGAGATTTGGGAAATGCCTGTGACCTAGCAGCAACATTTTTTTCCTAGCATACCCTAATTGTAGGATTCCCATCCCCCTATATATACATGTGGATTGAATTTTTTTCCTCTCTTACCCTAAAAAATTGGTTCCCCCCTTTTACTTCCTGTTTATTTAAGCTGAATATTTATCACATATTTAATGAGTAATCTGAGTCTGAGGAGTCCTGGAGAGGCCGCACACCAGGAGGTAGTTTATGACTGATCTGGTTTTAACTTGCTCTGGGCAGTTTTCCCTGGAGTTTTCTCTAAAATCATAAACCTGGAGAGAGGAGAATTTTTCTGGAATCTAATCACATGATCTCTTTTATAAATTGAGAAATTAACTGTGCAAAGCATAACTACAGAATAAGGAGGTTGATTGTTTATGAGGAACAGGGCAGAATTTAGACAGTGTTGCCACTATCATAATGATCTCTTGGGAAGGACTGTCATTGTTTAGTTTGGGGGTGAGGTGGGATGGGATAAAGAGCATTCCCCCTTGAGAATTACCTTTAGAGTTTGTGGCCTATTTTATAAAATTAACCTGGATGGCAAATATTCAACCTTTTAAGAGAGGTTTGATTTTTTTTTTCTTCTAAATGGTCAAAAGTTATTTGACGTCATCTAGTGAATAAAGCTAATAATCAAGCTGGGTCATACAGGTTGGGGTCATAAATGAGGTGTGACTTAGCCATAATGAAATTGTTTTTCTTGTGAGTCACTCAAAAACAAAACGATGTTTTTATAGTTTTTCTTTTTTAAACTAAAGTCAAGTTGTAAGATGAACTATTTTGGCACCTTTCCATTGTAGCCTCCTTAAGAACCTTACCCAGACCTGGGAAAGTATCTACCTATAGGAAATTGTCTAGTTGACACTAGTATCAAATCACTATACCTTCTGTGTCCCAGCCAAATTGGCCTACCAATTGTCCCCAAACTTGACTGTCCTCTGTGCCTGGGATGTTAGTTACTCTCTGCTCATAGCTGCCTCTTCAGATTCCTTCCTCATTTGGTGGCTCAGATGATATGCTTCCTATTTTGATGCCTTTCCTGCCCACTAGTTGTTAATGCCCCCTCTTCTCAGATTATTATATGTCTGTATGTACATATATATATACACACACACACACACACACACACACACATACACTTGGATTATATAGATTAGCATTATATTTAGATGCTGGGGACTGCACAAAAAACCTTTAGAATTGGACCCTATCCTCATGGAGCAAATATGAGGTATGTGATAAATAAATTAAAAAGTTAAATAATACAGAGATGACATTAAAAAAAACACCTTTTTAATCTTAGACTTGATACTGAGCATCCATTTCAAGGCAGAAGAGTGGTAAGGGCTAGGCAATTGGGGTTAAGTGACCCTTGCACAGGGTCACATTGTTAGGAAGTGTCCGAGTTCAAATTTGAACCCAGGATCTCCTGTCTCCAGGCCTAGCTTTTTATCTAATGAGCCACCTCACTGTCCTCAGAGAGTTCATATTTTAAGGCAACGAGGGGTAAGGTATGATACCAGGTAGGTAGTATACTTAATGAGTGCCAAATGAATTGTACAGACAATACTGTTTTAGAACTGAAAAAGATAATTTTAATCTGGAGTCTTTCATGCCAGTCAGTTAGGGAGCATTTATTAAGTAAGTACTTACTATGTGCCAGATACTATGCTAAATGCTAGGTCTACAAAGAAGTCAAAAGCAATTCCTGTCTTCAAGGAGCTTACATTTTAATGGAAGAGATAACATGCAAACAACTATATGCACAAGATATAAAACATACAAGAGAAAGATCAGATATATTCTGTTTAGCCCCCAAAATGAGAACCAGGAGCACTGGGTGGAAATAGCAAAGAGGCCAATTTTTAGGCATGATAAGGGGAAGAAGCATGATAGAAGGGAAAGAGCACTTTCTGAAATCAGAGGACTTGCATTCAAATCCCACCTTTAATGCTTTTAATTTGTGTGATATTGGGCAAATTATTTAACTTCCTGGACTTTAGTTCTTTCATCTATAAAATGAAGGATTTGGTTGGACTAGATAGCCTCTAAGCCAGGTCTCTCCTAGCCTTACATCCATCATCCTATAGTTCTATATCAGGAAAATCTTCCTAACAATTAGATATTCCCCTTAGAGTAGTGGATTACAAACTCAGAGATGTGAGAGGGTTCTCTCTAGTTAGAGTTCTTCACTAATCACTTAGTATTGGCTGTATTAAGGTGGGGATTGCTTTCATATAGGGGTTGGACCAGATGGCAGCAGAATTTGTTCCAACCCTCAAATTCTGAGCTTCTAAGTCATTAGTAAAGATGCCTCAGAAGGGATGGAGTCTGAGCAGGGTCTTTGAAGGATGGCCACCATTTGGCTAGGTGAAGAGAAAGGTAACCATGATAAAAAAGACACCTCCTGGAATGATTTCAGAAAAACCCAGAAAGATCTTCATAAACTGATGCGGACTGAAGTGAGCAGGACCAGGGCAACATTGTACCCAGTAAGAGCCAAATTATACTGTGGTTGATCATGAAAGACTTTGCTTCTCTCATCAGTACAATGATCCAGGACAATTCTGAAGGATTTAGGATGAAGAATTCTATCCATCTCCAGAGAAAGAAGCATTGGAGTTCAAATGCAGATCAAAGCCAACTTTTTTTAACTTTAGTATTTGGGTTTTTATTTTGGAGTTTTGGTTTTATATGACCACTCACAACAATGACCAGTCAGGAAATATTTTGCATCTTATAATTTAGGAAAATGTGTGTTGAGAATTATTATTGCATATAATCAGAAAAATAAAATATAAAGAGAGAGAGAGAGTATGCTGGAGAGAGGATGAATAGGCCTATTTGAACAGAGCAAAAGAAAGGATGGTGACTTAGAATGTTGATGGGGGACCCAAAATGTAAAGGATTTTGAGAGATGAACTGAGGAGTTTAGACTATATCTGTAAGTAATGGGGATCCATTGAAAGTGTTTGGGAAAGAGATGTGATCATGGTGGTGTTTTAGGAGAATTCATATGGCAAGTGGTAGGTATGTAGGATGGATAGTGTACAAGAGATATTTATCAGATCCCTACTTCCCCCTCAGTGCCCCATCTATACACCAGGAGTGGAAGCTTTTTGGTCATAAACTGACAATGCTGTGATTTGTCAGACTTGCATTTTCTGAAAACACAGATCTCATAGCTGCTTTTGTTGTGGTGGCAAAGAATTGGAAATTGAAGGACTTCCCATCAATCCAGGAATGAATAAAAATACATTGTTGTATGTGATGGAATCCTATTGTGCTGTAAGGAATAATGAACAGGATGTTTTCAGAAAGAGCTGGAAAGATCTACATGAATTAATGCTGAATGAAATAAGCAGAACCAGGAGAACATTGTATGTAGTAACAACAATATTGAGGAATGATCAACTGTGAGACTTAGCTACTCTCAGTTATTTTTGTTTTATTTTGGGGTTTTGGTTTTATATGATTATTCTCTTATAGAAATGAACAATATGGAAAAATGTTTTGCATGATTAATACATGTATAATCCAGATTGAATTACTTGCCAACTCTGGGAACGGGAAGGAAAGGGAGGAAGGGAACCAATTTGGATCATATAACTTAGGAAAACTTACGTTGAAATTTGTTATTACATGTAATTGTTAAAATACAATATCTTTATAATAGAAAAAAATAAAAATATAGATCTCAGATTCACATCTACCTTTTTCATTTGAACCTTCAGAAATACTATATGATAATAATTTCAAAGAAAGCCTCACACTGTAGATGCACTTGGTAAAGTCTTCTTGCTTTCACATTTCTAGCTGACCTTCACAGGGTATCCTGGCTGAGGATGTTTGAATTACACACACAGCTCACACTTAAAGAAGAGGACTCAAGGAGTTGGTATTTACAGTCTTTGGACAGTTTCTGCTCATTTCCGATTAAACAGTTATTCATTGATATGCCCGATCCTGTGTTAAGAGAGCAGAAGAGATTGCATGCTTCCTGTCTTCAAGGAGCTCATACTCTTGTTGGGTAGGCAAGATGAACGCTCATGAAATAGAGAACTGCTCACATTTCTGTGATGCTCCAAGGTTTTCAAAGCACTTTTCTTTTAGCAAACCCCTGAGACTGGTAGTTTTAAGTGTTGTTTTCTCAGTTTAAATAGATCAGGAAACATGTACAGAGAGAGGTTAAATAACTTGTCCAGGGTCATGTAGCTAATAAGTATTGCAACTGGGACTCAGATCCAGTCTTTGCACTCAACGACCAGTGTCCCTCCTTCCCTCATTCATATACTCAATAGCTAATTGTCTGTTAACCACTACAGTGGTTACGTGCTTGACTTTTCTCTCTGGCTGAGAGCAGTCATGTCCAAAGGCCCCATCAACCTTTGGTCAATGCCAGCTGCTTATGACTTGGGGGGGACTCTTGGATCTAGGCCTACATCCTTTTTGCCCCTTATCTAGCTGTGGGTGAAGTCTGTAGGAACATACCTTAATAGAAGACTGATCAGGAGCAGGGATTGTTTTAACATTATGAGTAATTATAGCATGATTAACAATCTGGCTTGTGGATGAAAAGGGAATTTTAAATGAGGCTTCCAAGCCCAGAAGAGAAATCTGTCCCTATCACATACTCACCTGTGAGTGGTTTACTCATTCTTTCCCAATGCTTTCATTAATAGTAATGGTTCATATTTATAATTTATAAATCTATAACTATTTCCCTCATAACATGGTGAGATGGGTAATAGAATGATCATTATAAAGAAGGAAACTGAGACTTGCTGATTACTCAATTGACCAGCATTTATTATGTGCTAAGTCTCTTCTAGGCATTGGAGATATCAAGATGAAAACCAAACAGTTCCTGTCCTCTAGGAGCTTATATTTTGCCAAGGAAATGGCATTTGCACGTATAAACAAATAATATGCAAAGTGAATATGAGGCAATTTCAGCAGGGAGTCAGGAAGATCTTAGTTCAAACCCAGCCTCACTTACTAGCTATGTGATCATGGGCAAGTCATTCAATTCCTGTTTGATTCAGTTCCTCATCAGTAAAATAGGGGTGCACTGGAGAAGCAAGTGACAAACCAGTCCAGTACCTTTGCCAAGAAAACCCTGTGAACAAAACCATAAGGTTATGAAGAGTTGGTCATGACCAAATAATAATTAAGGGATCATCTAGTCCAGCCCCTACATTTTACAAATGATGAAACAGGTCCAGGGAAGAAAAGGATTTTCACCTAGTCACATAGTCAGTTAACAGACCCAGGTTTGAACCTTTTTTTGTGGCCTTCATATCCAGTTCTCTTTCCATTTCAACACTAGTTCTCAGGGTAACTAGAGGAAATCCCATCTTCAACTCTTCACTCAGTTGGATGGTCTATTATTTATCTTCTTGGATTTTTGCTTGGGGAGTCAGGGATTTTTATATTTGGGATTAGAGAAAGTGAAGACAATCCCCTGTTGTTACGGAAGAGTTTCTTAGTGACCTTGACCCTGGCCTGGAAGGGAGGCTTTGGAGAAGAGTAGATGTGTTTATTGATTGTATGCATGTTTCTGTTAAAGTGGAATCAGAGGGGGAAATGATTGGTTTCTTTTTACCTTCTTTATTGTGATGCTTTTTTTCTTAGAGTCTTGCTCTCTGGGGTCAGATGTCAGAAAAATAAATCGAGCATCTTTGGAGTGAGACCAGAGGAAGCCTTGAATTTTCCTGGCAGTATCTAAGTGTAACATGAGCTTTCTTTCCTCCTACTCTGGATTGGGAGAATGGGGAAGTTTGGAGTGATTCACCCATGACATTGCTGGGATCTGGGAGAGCAGTTTTAGGGAGACAGAACTCCTCAGGCATGATTGCTGATGGGTTTGGGAAACTTGCCAAAACCATGGCTGGGACATCCCTAGAGTGCCATAAGCCCAGGGCCATCCTCAGGGGGGTGCTGGTGCAGGGAAAAATCACACTATGTCCCTGTCGCTACTACTTTTTATCATGGATGAAATTTGGTGTAAAGCAAAGGCCCTTGACCTTTATTTGGTGTTGTGACACATGTTTTTGACATTCTTGTGATTCTTTTCTCAAAATGATGTTTTTTTAAATGGATAAGCTACATAGGAATCCAAAGGAAACCAATTATGTTAAAATACAGTTATCAGAACATTTAAAAACAAAATAAAAACAAAAAAGTTTATGGATTCCACATTAAGCATTGTTGCTCTAAAATTAGAGGACCGTAGTTCAAATTCCCACCTCTGACACTGATTATGTGTATGATTTCACAAAGGTTTTCTGTGACAACAGAGAATTGTCTTCAATTTCTCTAATCCCACATATACAAGTCCCTTGCTCCCCAAATGATGGCATATAGTCCATCCTACTGAGTGAAGTATTGAAGATGAGATTAAGTCAATCTGTGAGGACTACAGTGTTGAAATGGAAAGAGAATTGCATATGAAGTCCATAACTGGAGTTCAAACCCAGGTCTGCTAACTGGCTATTTGACTTGGGGTGCATTCTTTCCTTTCTCTGGACATCAGTTTCATCACCTATCTGGATCTTGATGATCCCTGAAGTCCTTTCCAACTTTAAATCCTGTCCTATAATCTTTGGGCAAGTAATGGTTTATGTGCATGCTCCTGTTGGGGACCAACCAGTGTAAAATCAGTAATTCTGCCAGATACTTCTATCTCATTTGGACAGATGGTTGAGAGTAAATCAGTGTCATCCCCCAAGACTCATTTTCTTCATCTGTAAAATGTTTGCTATGGACCTTTTTAACAGTCTGCGATCCCCTTTCTCAGAATCATTTTTTTAAATTTAATTTTGCTTTTTTTTTAATTAAAAAATTATTTTTTATTATTATATAAAACACACTTCCATATTGGTCACTGTTTTAAGAACACATTCATATAAAACCAAAACTCTCAAATAAAACTCTGATGTGAAAGACAGTATGCTTTGATTTACATACATCTGATTATTAGTTTTTTCCATGGAGCTGGATAGTATTTCCCATCATAAGCCTTTCAGAATTGTCCCAGATCATTGCATTTCTGAGAGTAGCCAAGTTTTCACAGTTGGCTTTGTACAATGTTCTCCCAGTTCTGCTTATTTCACTCTGCATCAGTTCATGTAGTTCTTTCAAGCTTTTTCTGAAATCATTTTACTTATTATTTCTTATAGCACAATAGTATTCCATCACCAACACATACCACAATTTGTTTAGCCATTTTGCAGTTGATGGACATCCTCTCAATTTCCAATTCTTTGCCATTACAAAAAGAACTGCTGTAAATAGTTTTGTACAAGTAGGTCCTTTCCCCCTTTTTTATTATCTCTTTGGGATACAGATCCAGTAGTGGCATTACAGGATCAACGGTTATGCATTGTTTTGTCCTAAATTGCCCTCCAGGATGGTTGGATCAACTCACAACTCTACCAACAATGCATTAGGGTTCCAATTTTGCTACATCTCTAACATTTATCACTTGACTGTCATATTGGCCAATCTGATATGTGTGAGGTGGTACCTCACTGTTGTTTTAATTTTCATTTCTCTAATCAAGTGATTTAGGGAACATTTTTTCATATGATTATTGTTGGCTTTGATTTCTTCATCTGAAAACTGCTTGTTCATATCCTTTGACCATATGTCAATTGGGAAATGACTTGTATTCTTATAAATTTGATTTAGTTCTCTTTAAATTTGAGAAATTAGGCCTATATCAGAGAAATTTGTTATACAAAATTTTTCCCAGTTTGCTGTTTCCCTTCTAATCTTGGTTATATTCGTTTTGCTTATACAAAAGCTTTTTAATTTAATATAATCAAAATTATTAATTTTACATCTTATGCTCTCTTTTGTTTGGTCATAAATTCTTTCCTTCTCCAAAGATCTGCTAATTTACTTATAGCATCACTTTATATCTAAATTGTATATCCATTTTGACTGAATCTTAGTATATAAGGTATGAGATATTGGTCTATCCCTTGCTTCTACCATACTGTTTTCCAATTTTCCCAGAAGTTTTCATTAGTAAGTTCTTATTCCAAAAGCTGGGTTCTTTGGGTTTATGAAACATTAGGTTGTTAAGGTCATTTACCCCATATATTGCATATCTAATCTATTCCATTGAGCATCATGTTTTTAAATGCATAAAATAAAATATATAGGATTACAAAGGATATGAATTATATTGTAATGTAGTTATCAGAATATTAAAAAAGAAAGTTCTAGAACCCCAGGTTAAGATCCCTTGGTGTAAATAAATATCTCTAGAAGCTTAGAAAAAGAGGAAAAAAACTCAATAGAGGACAGCCTGAGGTATGTTAAAAAAGACGCCTGGAAAGTGTCTGAGGCAGAATTTGACACTAGGTCTTCATGACTCCAAGTCCTAGTCCCTTTCCAGAAGTGCTTCATTCCCATTTGTGCTCTCTGTACCCTGGGGCAAGGAGACAATACTGCTTTTCACCTCACTGACCCCTTTATAGTATCTGACCATGCACACTCTAAATACCATCTGTTTTCTTGTCTTACATGATCATTCTGCCCACTCCTTTGTTTTCTTTGCTGAATCCTTATCATTCTTCTATCCCTAAACATTGGTATTATTCAAGAGCCTTCTTTCTCTACCTCAGACATTCCTTCCTTTGGTGATTTCATTCATTCCTGTGGCTTCAGTGATCACATCAATATAAATGATTCACAAATAACTACCTTCACACCTGCATCCTCCCTTATACCCCTCCCAACTGCCCTAGAATTCTTGTTTGGTGTTTATATTAGTGTGCAAACTAATAAACAGTGACACCTCAGAGTCATTTTGTCTACAACTTAGTGTCCCATCAAGCAGTTAGTTGGCCCATTAAATAGAATGTCAGCCTTTGAAGTTAGGAAGACTCGTTTTCCTGAGTTCAAATCTGGCCTCAGACAATTTGCTATCTGTGTGACTGTACAATTCTTTCAACCCTATTTGCCTTAGTTTCTTAGTCTGTAAAATGGTCTGGATTAGGAAATGGCAAACCACTTCAGAGTCTTTGCCAAGAAAACCCCCAAACAACAACAAATGTTGCTTCTGTTCCTCTCCCTCCCCTCCCCAAAACAGTGCTATTTCTCTTGATGGCACCAATATGATCCCAGCAACTCATGCTTGCTATTACTCTCTCTGTTCTCTACCCACATACCTAGTCTAATACCTATTGAGGTTTTCTGAATCATCTCTTGTATTTGTCCTTTCTTCTCTACTTTCATTGCCACCAGCCTTACTCAGGTATTCTTCTTTTTCCTCTCACTGTTGTGATTACCTCCTAACTGATTTCTGTTGCTACTCCCTTCTCTAATAACTCTTAAGAAATAAACTCCTGATCCTGATCTTCACAAGCCTTCCCTAAAACTTTTAACCTTCTTTGACCCTATTCCAGTCAAACAGATCTATTTTCTCATCATGACCTCTTTCATGTTGGCCTCCATGCCTAATATGGATTTTTCTCTATCACCAGGAGATAATAAGGTACTTTGGAAAGAATATTGGCTGTGGAGTGAGAAAACTTGGGTTCAAATTTCATCTCTGTCTCTTGTCTCCTGTGTGACCTTGGACGATGTACTTACTATTGTCAGATCTCTCCTCTTATTTAAAAAGAAGGGGTTGAACTTGACTAAGTACTCTTTTTGTTTGAAATTTGTGGTTCTGTTTTTTGAAGAGCATTTCTTTTGGACGACCCTAACTAATGTCCTTTACCCTCCAGATAGAAAGGATCATTCCCTTCCAGTTTTTTATGGTGTTTTGTATAGACCAGTCTTTTGCATGTACCCCACTCTCCCTTATATCATAGTTGTTTATATACAGATCTCTCTCCTCTCACCCTTCTGCCCCCACCCAAGACTATCATCTCCTTTAAAGTAGGATCAATATTGTCGTTATCTCCAGAGCTTAACACATTGTAGGAAATTTTTTAAAATGCTGGTTGAATTGAATTGAGCTGAGCCTTGAAGGATGACTAGGATTTGGAATGTTCCAACTGACCGGGACCCGGCACAATCTGGGTTGTTTGAAAGTCAGAAAATCTAAAGCAGAAGAGAGAACCTTTTTTTAAAATTAAAGTCCAAGTCATTCCAAGAGGCCCCCATCATACTGTAGATTATTCTGGATAGTGGAAATACAGGAACAATGCACACACAAAAAGATTTCATTTTCCCTATGATGCATCTTTACATCAGAGAAATAATTTTGCACCCTATCACATTTACCTAAATAAAAAAAATTAGGAAAGAACTAGCACAGTTGAATGATTTCTCTCTCTCTCATTTTTTCTTTTTTCATTTGCTTATTGTGAACGAAGAACTTAATATTTAGTTCCAGCATCAGTTGGTCTTTCCAGAGATCCTTTGTCATCTATGATCTCAAGCCTGTTTTGATTCAAGTCATGTGTGAAAAATGTCGATTCCCAACAGGACTCTTAACATTGCATGAGACTTTAAACAGGGGGGGAGTTTTGTTGAATTTTGTGTTGTGGCCTTACAGTTGCTGTTATGATGGGTAAAGGTGGGGGGGGGACCCAAACCGGTTGTTACCCAGAATCTCAGAAAAATCAGAATGATTTTTATTCAGCCTTAAGCCTATCTTTATATTGTTATCACAGCTACATCCTAGTTTGTTTGTTTAGATAAATAGGTTAAAAATAAAACACACTTTCTCATCATCCCTGATCTCTACAATTTTGCCTGCTTGCTTTGCAAAGGAAGGCAAACTGTATTTTTGGTTTGGTTAGGGGGTAGGCAGAAAATTCCCAGGAAATTGTCCCAAAAAATGGGAGATATGGGAATATGTAGTTAGCCTCGATCAATTTCACCCTCTGTCCTTGACCAGTTTCATTGTTGGTACCATCAGTAAATACAGGGCAACCATTTTTTCCCATTCCTTAGCAGTGAGCTAGGGATATTTTAGGCACTTCTGGAATCTTCCTTTGCTTCCCTCTCCTTTCTTCCCTCCAAACCTACCCCCACCCCCCAAGCTATTAGGACTCACTAGATAGTGCTTTCAATACTACAGCTGTCATTCAATTATCTCCATATAGATCAGGTTCTTTGATCAATTATCTGAGCTGGATTTTTTTTTTTAATTCAAGCATAGTCTCTGCAGTCCCTGGAGCTATATTCTGTGGTTAGGTTCCTTTTGACATAGATCTAATTTTCATAAGGACGTGCTACAATCTTGAGCAGTCTAGTAGTTGCAGGGACCCATGAAGCTGTTTTTCCCCCCATTGTGTGTGCATGACAAATCATTAATTTGTGATGGATTGCTTGGAATTATGGGTGCCCCACCATTCTTCCTGTAGCTGAACAGCTGTATGAGAAATGAACATATCAGTGCTTGTGAAAGATTGGAGATCTAGCCAAAGCAATTACATTGGCGCAGCCCTTCCCCCTTCTCCCTTCCCTGGACTTTCCCGTGCAATGAAGGGAAGAAATTTTTACCAGAAATTTCTCAAGTGGCTTTAAAAAAAATGAGAGAGGGAAAAAAATTATGCCTTTTTGTAATTGAATTAAATCTTTATCTCTTCATCTCTTGCAGCAAGCTTCCAATACACATTGGTCCCCCAAGTGCTTCCATTCCAGCTAGGCAAGAGAAATATTCAATAATGAAATTTTACCTCATGAATTTTTTTTTTAGAAATAAAAATTGTGATTTTTTTCTTTTTTTTGGTGATGGTGGTTGCTATTCCTTTAAGATTTCAGAAGCTTCCCAGTGCACTAAATGTGACCTCCATAACTTTTAAATTAAGAATTTATGCTGGCTTGAAATTTATGAAATATTTCAGCATGAAAGAAAGCCTTTTTCCCTCAGGAAAATTGAGCAATAAATCACAGTGCTGTGGATTTACTGCCCTACAGCCAGCCAGAGATAGGATTTTTTTTTCCTTCATTCTGAAAAAAAAAATGTAATCATATAAGACAGCTTAGTTGCCATCCTCCCACTCCCTAGAATTTTTAATTTCAGCTGTTTCTGCTTGGATTTATTTCCAATATTCCTGCTCGGCTTTTCAATTTCCTCAGTTATTAAATTTTAATTCAGTGCATTAGCATTTAAATTAAAAAAGGGTTTATTTTATCGAAATCGTTGGCTGGCCCCCATCCTGTAGCACACGAATTGCCTGTTCCTGCCATTTGCTCAAAATGTGAAATGCAGCTAATGTCTTATAACTTACATTTGCACAAATTCAGAAATAAAATTTCTGGGTTTGGAATAATATTGTCTTTCCAAGAAAACCCGTAATAAGAAGATGGAAAAGAGCAACTATGGGGCAGATTTTGGGCGGTAGGGGAAGGGATGATAGCATCTCTCTATGAACCAAATTTTAAGGAGATTGTGTGTGTGTAACTGTAGCTGAAGGAATGGGACTAGGTTCCTTCCAGGTGGGATGGCTTGATGTTCTTCTTTACTCAGGGCAGAGTAAGCAGAATAAAGGTTGTGTCTTATATACCTAAGTATATTGAACAGCACTTTCTCTTTCCAATTGGCCATTCACAGATCTGAGCAAGAGTAGTTGGTCATCCCTTGATGGGTTCCTGGAGTAGTTGGCTGTGGCTTTCTTTTGACAAATCTCTGGCTCCTCCTGGCCATTCATAGTGGGCTCATCAGTAAGAGGGGATTGGTAGTATTCATTTTACTCAAGAGCGGGGCTAAAGTTCTCTCTCTACCCTCGAACTCAGAGGCCATGATTCTCAACCTTTCCATGATTGTCATTCTTATGCTGTTGGCTTGATTTCATCTGTCAAAGAGTACCATTGAGTGTATGGGCTTTTCAAATTGAAACTAATTAAAAGTAATAACATTCTGAGAATTTTTTGCAGAATCCCTCCAGCAGTCAGCTGTATCTCTGAAGGAACATGGGGGTTGTTAGCAAAACTGGGGCTGGAAATTGCTGGGCAGAAGGTTTATTGAAGTCAGTAGTTTCCCCAGATAGACTCCGCATGCCATTCTTGGGCACAGATAAAGCATCCGCTGTTTCTTGATCTTCTTTTACGTGGGGTCCCCAGCTCTAAAGCTTAGATGTGATGGCTCCCAACAGTTGTGTCTGATACCTTGCTGAGAACACACCTGCCTTAACAAATGACTAGCAATAATGACTGAACTGAATCAGACTTTACTTTCTGGCTCAGTAGACAGTACGGTTACTTTCAAACCTTCAACTGGAAATTTCTCTTTTAAAATTTCTCAAGGTCTACCTACTTAGTCCCATATCCCAGAAACATGTACCTTGTGCTCAGGAGGAACGGGCGATTCGTTGTGAGGAAAAGAATCCCTTCTTTGCAGATAGCTAACTTTGTAACCTTTTACAAGTCTTGTGGATGGAACTTCCTGTCTTGGTTTTTGTGAGCATCAAATGAAATTATAAATAGGATTTTATCGAAATCGTTGGTTGGCCCCCATCCTGCAGCACACGAATTGCCTGTTCCTGCAATTTGCAAAGTTAAAAGAACCCTGCCAATGTAATTAATATTATTTTCATGATCAAAATATAGCCCTAGAATCTCCATTTTATATATCAGGAGATGAAGATTTAGAAGGTCAGGGGCAAGAGCGGTAGAAGATAGATTGCTATTACCTCTACATCCCTAAGAGAGAGTTGGGAAGGACCAGGAAAGTGTTTAGAGGATATAACTGTCTGAGTTTGAGACACAGAATCATAATGGAAGAACTCTTTATCTTTGTGTCTGAGACTTCAGGTGTCACAAAGCAAAGTCAAGGATTCACACAGCCCAAAAGAACACAGAGAGACACACAGAGTAAGCCACCAACAGACCCTACCAGCCATCTTGCCCCGTAGTGGAGAATTCTTACCTGGCTTGTGTCTATGTTTTCACATAGTCACATTCTCTTTCTCTCTTATCCTTTTCCTTAGATAATTAGTTTTGGAATCATATGTAGTGGAATGATCCAGGCTAGATCACCAGCCAGAAGGTCCTATTTCTTTTTGTTTCAGAACACAAGAGTGAGGCTGGTGCCTTCTTCAGAATTATTGCGAGAAGCAACTGCTTTGCTATCCCCACAGTTCAACTGTTTGGTTGTGGTAGCATAGACACACTGAAAAGTGAACTTGTTTTTCTAATTAGCTTTTGTGGAAGCACAATCTAGTGATTTTTTCTAGGCCTTTTTTTTTCTTCAGTAAATTTCTGTAAGGGCTTTGTATTGTTAAGATTATTGCTGAATGTTTCATTACTTAATGAAAGATACAGGGGCCATACAGTTTTCATTCTGAGCTCCCCGTTCAGTGCATTCTTGGTGATTAGAATGAATTGCCAAAATCAGCAAATGAGTCTTATGCCAAGCAGGGAATGAGGACCCAGGAGTCCTGCTTCTCCCATGCCCATCACCTGCCATTACCTCATCTGTTGTGCAACTTTCATTTGTCAGCATTCCAAAAAGATATTAAAAAATACCTTCCACTATCCTTGTACTTCTTGCCTGTATTCACGATGGAAGGATAGAATATTTTAATGTAATAGGATTTTTCTCCAGTTGGCAGGAATAAATCTGCTGTTCCTGTTTTATTGGAAATCCCAGCTGAAAATAAAAATGGTGCAATTCAATCTTAGATTTAGTTGGTTACTTACTTTAAACCAAGTCCCCTGGGAATCTGCAGTTGTCGGTGTTTGGGGTTTGCAGAAATGATGGGTACCAAGACAAGATTTAAAGGAACAGAACTAAGAGAGCAGTTATAGAATGGTAAAGCATGGCTCTTCTGTCTTGGTATTAGAGTTTGGGTCAGTAGGAAGGGAGTAGCAGCTTCTTCCAGTGTCTCTGTGATTAACCCTTCCAACAGAAGGAAGTTAGATACTGTTATTAGAGATAAGGGACATCTTTACTTAATCCCTGAGGCTACTTTAGTGAAATGGCTCCCACATGGGCATGCTCTCCTTGGCTAGATTGGATATTCCTGCTGGTGAGGGTGAATTTGGACTTGTTTTTGGCATCCCTTGATAGAGATATTTTCTGTTTTTTTTTTTAGGCTGAAGGGGCCAGTGCTACCGGAAGGAGGAACACACCTGGCAGGTAATGTCCCTTCAGAATTTAACTCAGCAGGCATTTATTAAGCACCTAAAATATATAGAAGGCACTGGACTAGACCTAAGGGATCCAAAGACCAAGTGAAAAGCAGTCTGTATCCTCAAGGATTTTGCATTCCACTGAGGATGGGGGCAGGGGTGTGTGTAGCAGGGTGATCATATGGAGTGGAGAGAAGAATGAATACAGCCTATGTACAGAAAGGACAAAACAAGACAATTTGAAAAATTAGGGAATACAAAACAGTTCCTCCAGTGCCCTGGCCTGATTGAAGGATGGTACTAAGAAGGCCAGGATCACAAATTAGATAAAGACACATCTGTATAAAGAAAAACTTTAGTTCCTAGGCAAATTACTCCCATAGTTATAGGCATCTTCTTTATATATTTACATATTGTTAGAGACTGGGAAGAAATGTCCTCCTAAACTTTGGTGGTCTTGTATAAAAAAGAAACCTCTGTTTCAGACAGGGGGACTTCATTTGCTGAAGAATAAAAGAGGAAGGAGAACACATATGTAGAAACAATGATGCTACTTTTTTTTGTTGTTCAGAATTTTAACTTCAACTCAAACCTGATCCATTTTTCAGCCTTCTACATCCTTCCCTTTTGAAAAAGTCACATTTTGTAATGCGCAAGCTCTTTCATAACAGATGAGAAGCAAAGGTTCTTCCCTCCACCCTCCGCCTATACCTTCTGTCTTAGAAGAGCAGTAAGGGCTAGGTGATTGGGTTTAAGTTTTGTATAGCTAGGAAGTATCTGAGGTCAGATTTGAACCCAGGATCTCCAGTCTCCAGGCTTGGCTCTCTATCCACTGAGCCACCTAGCTTCCCCCAAAGAAAGGATTCTTAAAACTCGTTTTGTGTCATTCACCCATTATGGCATTTTGGAGAAGCTTTTTCTCAGAATAACAGTTTTAAGTGCATAAAATATTTATAGGATGACAGGAAACTAATCGTATTGAAATATAATTATTAAAAAAGTTTTTTTTTAAGTTTATAGACTGAGGGCAGCTGGGTGGCTCAGTGGATCGAGAGTCAGGCCTAGAGATGGGAGGTCCTAGGTTCAAATCTGGCCTCAGACACTTCCCAGCTATGTGACCCTGGGCAAGTCACTTAACTCCCATTGCCTAGCCCTTACTGCCCTTCTGCCTTGGAGCCAATACACAGAATTAACTCCAAGATGGAAGGTAAGGGTTTTAGAAAAAGAAGTTCATGGACCACAGTTTAAGAAATTCTGCTTTAAAATCTCATTCATGTACGAGTTTCCAGAAGAAAAAAGACTAAAACCTCAACCAACCCAATCACAATCTAATTTATTCTCTCCTTTATCAGGCTATGAAAATGGAATTAGCAGGAACCCAGCAGTGTAACCCAAAATACCCTTGTGAAGCGATAAGGAACCTTTTGAATTATAACATACCTCTCCCTGCCTGAACCAAACCGACTATTCTTCCTTCCCATCCTCATTTTCTTCAGGCATCTTTGCTGTTCTCTCCCCCTCCAAGGAAGATTGAATAAATAAGTCCATCACTTTTTGGGAAGGATTAATTTGTGGGAAGTTTATCCACATTCTGGGAGAAGGGACAGGAGCCAGGGGGAAATAAGATAGGGATGTACTTTGGCAAACTTTTTTCCCCACTCTGGGCTGGCTTCCTGTGGAGAGTGATCTGGTAGATATTCCTATCCGTATTGATGGAGCATAGAAAGGTAGCATGGCAGAGGGAGAAGAGTCAGTGTGCTTAGAGTCGGGACATCTCCGTTGGATTCTGGACTTCACTATATATTAGTTGAATGATTTTGTTCAAGTATGAACCTTAAGTTTCATTGCTAAAATGGAGATTATCTTACTTTGGCTACCTGTTTCATTGTGTGTTAAGGATCACTTGAGATAATCAATCACTGGGCTTTGGAAATGTGGCCGTTATTTCAAGGGAACATGGGGTAGGATTGAAGTGGTGATAGAAAAGAAGTCTGCTTATTTGTGAGAGGGAAAATCTAGTATTGGGAGGTATTGCTGCCAGGGATACTAAGGAACAGGGAAAGAAGTTATAACTGGAAAAGGTTGGGGAAAATGGGAATGGGAGACAATATATTTTGTGTCATTAGTAAACTTAATTTCTGTGTGTGTGACATTTCTAATGCTTATACTATAGCTCTTAAATGACATATCTGATTCTTTAAGGGTTCTGATTTCTGCACTCAAATATACTTTTTTAACTCCATAGGGTACACAGTAGCTCTGAGACTCTTGGTCAGTGGTGATGCCAGGATCATGTGACTGTGTATACTATTTAGGGCCATTAAAGAAAAACAAACCCTTATTTTCTGTCCTACTTGCAGTTCTAAGACAGAAGGACAAGGACAAGACAAATAGGATTAAGATATCTAGCTGTCTCAGGACCATGTCTTCATGGGATTCTTGAGAGTTTCTAAAGCAAGGGTGAAAAAAATGTTTATTGTAATGAATTAAGCCCCAAATTTCTGAATGTCTGAGAGGTGTGGAAGAGACCCACGATTTGCTCATTTCACAAACGTTTATTAAATAGACACTATATGTTAGGGGATTTAAAGATGAAAAATGACTGTTCTTACCCTCAAAGAGCTGATGGTCTGTCTTGCATGTGTATTGTGATGAAAAGTAAGTAACATTACCTCCTTTGAAAACACTGAAGTCAGTGTTACAATGCAGAGACACATGAGGGCACTCTAAGCAAATATCATCCTGTTCAGCATAATAAATCATTTAACTATGATATGTGGGTGATGTGGGGAGGTAAGAAATATGGCCTTTGGTTACTGACTTTATTTTAGAAGTGGCAAATTTTGGTGTGTGTGTGTGTGTGTGTGTGTGTGTGTGTGTGTGATAATTTGGCCAAGACCTTTTGCATATGTGGGAAGTATGATAGATAGATTTATTGAATGCTCTTGATATTCCAGGCACTGTGCTAATTATAAGTAAGAGGGTCTCTGCCCACACGGTGCTTATATTCTAGTGAGGGAATACATCAAGGGGAACTGGAAAAGGGAAGTATGTATGCAGGGCAGTATGGTATGTAGATAACTGAGAAGTGACCTGAAAACCTATTCATTCAGGGCAAGATAAAATGAAAGCTTACTTGTCAGAACCGTAGGATCTAGGGATGAATCCAGGTTACTGGTGGAGGGATGGGAAATGGAGTGAGACATGGAAGTGATGGTCTGAGTAGAGAAGACATTAGAGCATAGAATGTAAAATATTAAAGTGGGAGGGATCTTAGAATGTGGAAAAGTGGGAGAGACCTCAGATTCCCTCTCTTGTCATATTATGGTGTCAAGGAACTCAGGCCCCCAGAAAGCAAGAAATAGAGCTGGGCTCTTGTCCTGGTCATTGGCCACATGACAGACTGCTTCACCTTTGTCCAACTTTTTCCTTTTGGCCCAGAGTGTGCTTGTTTGATCTTTCCCCAAAAGGCCTCTGGCCAAAGACCAAAACCAACAACACAGGCTACTTAGGAATTAGAAGACAGGAGGGATTTCTGGTGTTTCTGATCCTAGGAAACAACTTAATGTGGTTTTATTTTACTCCCTTGCAACCTAAATGGGGCCAGTTTTATATAAGTTTAGCATCATAGGCACTTTGGGTTAATGTAGAATCTGTTCAAAAGCTACAAATTACCTAAGTGCACATACAGCCAAACCTTCCTCATTCATGTACATTGAAGGGACGCATCTGAATTAGTCAGAGGCTTCAATTTTAGAAGATTGCAGAAGAATTGGTATTTTCCTATTTTTAAGTATATATAAGTATATATAATAATATGAACCAATTAGGTCAACACAAATTTGCTACATGCACATATTTGCATGTTGGGAAAAAAACATGGACAGCTTTTATTATGTTAGCTTTTCTTTCATATTATTATAGCTGGTGTTGCCTCAGTTTTCCCATCTATAAAAAGCAGGTGTAACAATGCTTGCTTGTTTATCTCAGGGTAGTTGAGATGATCAAAGGACAGAAAGTATTTGGAAATATTTTGTAGACTCTAAAGCAGTGTAGAAATGGAAAGCATTATTATTACTTCTTAGCATAATTCCTGCCAGTTCTCCTTTACTGAAGAGACAAGGGCCTTTTGGGTTTATCGCATTGATTTATAACAAGCAGTAAGCGTTCTTGATGTGCCTATCATTGTGCTAGGTACTGTGAAGCAGACAAAAAGTACAGGATGTGATCTCCTTTATTTGTGGACATATCAGATATGACTATAAAGTACCTGTGTGATTTGGGACAAGTGTCCCAGTCTTCAGAGGCCTCAGGTCTAGCCTCTGTAAAATGAGGGGGTTAGACTAGATGGCCCTTTTAAGGTCTGTGCCAGCTATCTCCAGAGGTCTTTTATTTTAGGAGGGTGTGAAAACAATCTGATATCTTAAGGAGACTGAATACTACTCCTGCATCTTCTTTTATACTATTTATTTGCATAGTAAACCATTTTTTCATAGATAATTCACAGGGAAACCAGTTCAGTTCCTATCAGAGGTACCACAAATATGAATTAGTATGGACCTAATTAATTAGTTTCTACTGTAAGTGATTTAGGCTTCTTGCCTAAGACCACAGATTTTCTTCAAGCCAGAAGGTGCCTTCTAGTTGGAGTTAATTGAAGTGTGCGATTGATCTCTGTCTGTGTACATGTGTGGATGTAACTTATCAATGAAATATGGTTAATATAAAAAATGGTAGGTTGATAATTCTTTTTTTTTTAAAGTTTACTCAACAGGACTTAAGAAAGGTTATCTTTCATATCTTTGAAATGCTTATGATTCCTTATGTATAATTATTTAGTGGCAATCATCGTATTGTTGTGTTCTTTAAAAGCCCAAGCCTCTATGTATTATTAAGACTAGCTAGTCAAAAATTTGACTTTCCTATGTTTTACACACACACAGTGTCTGTATGTAGTAGCACACAATAATTCTCAAGTTCCCAGGAATTCTGAGAAAGCAGATAAGAGATTCCAAAACTCAGTAATGCTGCAAGAAATATCATAAATGCATCATAAAATGGAGACTTTAAGAGTTGAACGGCATGCCAGAAATCACCTAGTCCAAGCCCTTTCTAAAGCAGGATCTCTTCTACAACATCCTTAGCAAATGGGCATCCCTTTGCCCGAAGAGAGAGGAATTCTTTCCTTCTTTTCATTCAGTTTATTGGTATTTTTTCTGTCTAGATTCTGGGCATAATTACTTTGGGGGTTGTGCCCATTGTAGTCATTTAGGAAGAAATGTGTAGATGTGAGTTTGGAAATACAGTGACTGGTAGGATATGTTGAAGCCTGCATTGATTTGACAGCCTGGTGAAATTTTGTTTGAAGTTGGAAGAATCTTCCATTTGTAGACCTTTGCCTTTCCAAATATATTCCAAATAAATATTCTATTCTACTTCAGACAATGTTTATTATGTGCATATTGGGGTAGACCAGTAACCAGTGGAAGTCTGTAGAAACTGTAAAACTGTATCATTTATTATTATATGTGCCACCATTAGGTTCTTCATATCATGCTTCAACACTTGGTCCCAATTCTCAGTAGGGAAGGTTTTAAATTTGGACCATGTGTTAATAAGTGTATGGCTAGGGCTCAGGGGGACAATGCAGAAGAATCAGATGGACTGATGTATGCTGAAATCAATAGGACTTTTTAATTTGTGAATTTAAAGCAGGAATTCTCTCTTAAAACTTTTTTCTTTTTAAACCCTTACCTTCTATCTTAGAATCGATACTATGTATTGGTTCCAAGGCAGAAAGGTGACAAGGGCTTGGCAGTGGGGGTTTAAGTCTGTTTTTATTTTGTTAATTATTTTCCAATGACATTAAATTCTTAAACACTTTTAAATAAATTTTGAGTTCCAAATTCTTTCCCACTCCTTGATAAGATAAGCAATATAATATTGATTATACATGTGAAGACATGCAAAACCTGTTTCCATCTTAGCTTTGTTGCAAAAGACCCCACTCCACCAAGAAAAAAAAACCTGAAAGAAAAATGCTTCAGGCTACACTTAGACTTCATCAGTTCTCATTTTGTATCCTTGTATCAATCAGAGTAGTCTTTCACAGTTAAATTATTGCTGAAATATTGCTGTTACTGTGTATAATATTCTCCTGGTTCTGCTCACTTCATTTTGTACCAGTTCACATAAGACCTCCCAGGTTTTTCTGAAACAATCCTGCTCATTCTTTTCTTATAAAAGTATTCTATCACAACCATATATACGACAACTTGTTTAGCCCTTTGCCAGTTGATGGGCATTCCCTCTGTAAGAGAGGAAAGCAGCTCCAGTTGGTCTTCTAGCATGATGAGTCTACTTTCCTCTCTTACACCTCCTTTTCCAATTCTTTGCTACTATAAAAAGAGCTGCTACAAATAATTTTAAAAGTATACGTCCTTTTCCTTTTTTGGTTGTGAGGGTAGTGAGAAATATCTTTGGGATACTGACCTAGTAGTACTATTTCTGGATCAAAGGGTATATCCAGTTTTATAGCCCTTTGAGCATAGTTCCAAATTCTTCTTTAGAATGATTAGACCACTTCACAACTCCACCAACAGGGTATTATTTTCCCTATTTGTTCCCCACATCTCCTCTAGCATTTGTTATTTTTCTTTTCTTTCAGATTAGCCACACCTATTTGTGTGATATGGTATCTCAGGACTATTATAATTTGCATTTCTCTAATCATTCGTGATTTATTATTATTTTTTAATTAAAAATTTTTTTAAACCTTCACCTTCCATCTTAGAATCAATACTGTGTATTGGTTTCAAGGCAGAAGAGCAGTAAGGGCTAGGCAATGAGGGTTAAGTAACTTGTCCAGGGTCAAACAGCTAGGAAGTATCAGAGACCAGATTTGAACCCAGGATCTCCCATCTTTGGACCTGGCTCTCCATCCACTGAGCCTCTCAGCTGCTCCATCAATAGTGACTTAAAACATTTTTTCATATGACTATTGGTAGCTTTGATTTCTTCTTCTGAAAACAAAGGCAGGAGTTCTTAACCATTTTTGTGTATCATGGGCCCCTTGAACATTCTTGTGAAGTCTATGAACCCCTTCTCAGAATAATGTTTTTAAATACATAAAAGAAAAGACATAGTATTACAAAAGAAGCCAGTTATATTGAAGTACAATCATGATAATATTAAAAACCAAAAATCTTCCCACAGTACCCAAGTTAAAAGCCCCTCATTTCAGGGAAAGCTACATGGCATAAGACAAGAATATCTAACAGAACATAGAGAGGGAGGCAGGGGAAAAAAGGGAAGGAATAGCATGCCCATCCCATAAACAAGAACATCAGCTGATACTTCTATAATGTGGATAGTGTGCTTTCTCCTACACTGAAGCTTGAATGGTCCCCTCCAAAGCCAGATAATAAAGGAAGGGATATACTCCAAAAATCTCAAGCATCATATAGCCTTTGGGCTAATCCAAAATGGTCTTGAAAGAGGCTTGTCCTCAGGACTTTAAATGATCTCTCACCAATTCTCTGAAGGGTATTGCTATGTCCATCTTCACACTATGCCTCTGCTAGGCAGCTCAGGGGTCAAGGCAACTTGAGGCAGCTGAAGGAGCTTAAGTGCTTTTTAAGAAGAGGTAGAATTTCCTTTGTCTGATTGCTTTCCCAACCTCTGAAATTGCAGGAGAGAAGTCTCTAATTAGCCAGGAAAGTGGAAGTTAACTGACATAGGAAATTCTAACTGTATAAAGTAGGGAAAGGAGGTTTATCAGAATGAAATAGGAGAGGAAGGAAGAGGGTACCAGGTAGGAGAGGATTTGGCTAGGGCAGAGACAGATTGGGCCTGAAAAAAACAGATTTTTCTGGGCTGTGCTATAGATTTTATGTAGGCTAGAAGTCTGACAGGCAGATATGGGAGTAAAAGATCTAGGGTCCTGAAGCGATTGGTCAGGGCAAAGAAAGATGGGAATATTAAGATCAGCACATAAGCATTTTTGGGTGGAAGTCACTAGTGCTAGGCAGCATTGGATATTATTGAGATGAATAAGAAGAACCTGGATACCCAAAAGATACAGTTGCATGTATGCTAGGTTCTGCAAATAGTCAAAACTAAATACTGGAGGAATTTCAAATGAAGGAGAGCTTGTTGTCTAGACATGGAAGACTTCTTAGAGGAGATGAAACTTAAGCTGGGCTTCAAAGAAGGAGTAGAATGAGTTCCTATTGGCCTGATCAGCCACAGACAGACACACTTTACATTGACCCCCACATAGTGATGCCATTTTGGTCCTCTTTTAATATAAAGGACAACAGCCACCAAACAGGATTTAAATGAAGAAGAGGACAATCTATGCAGGTGAGAAAATTACATGCAAAGTCCCATGGTCAGAAAAATATATGACAATGTTTGGGGAATGTTTATACCACTTTAGTTGGAGAGGAGAATGGAATAAGCTATATAGTGCTTAATGTATACCAATACTTTTATAAATATTATCTCCTCTAATCCTCACAATGACCATGAGAGATAGGTACGATTATGACAGTTTTATAGCTGAGGAAACTAAAGAAAACGGGTTAAGTGCCTTGTCCAGGGTCACGTAGCTAGCTAGTAAATGTTTAAGTAAGATTCAAACTAGACCTAATACAGTATCCACTAGACCACTAGTTGCCCCCAGAGAGAAATATTCACATTGGAGAGTGGGAAATAATTTAGGTCAAATTAGCAAGCATTTATTGAAAACTTACTATGGGCCAAGTACCTTTTTCTAAGCTCTGAAAATATTAGGAAAGGCCAAAAATAAGATAGTCCCTCCTCTCAAGGGGTATATTCTAATGGTGGAAGACAACACATGAAAAAGAGCTGAAAAAAGCAATGAGGAGTTACCCAAGTGAGGAAGTGAAGTTGGGAGAGTGAGGGGTAGCTAGTCTGGGCCCTTTTTCAAAATGGAAGTTCCAGGAGGAATTCTGTAATGGGAAAAAGGGGCTTCAAGGATAGAAGAAAAAGGAAACAGAAGCATGGTGGCAGAGTTTGGAGAGTAACACATTGCTGGTCTGGATCCTTCCTCAGAGTTAAAGTCAAACTTACCCATGGGATATAAGATTATTGCACAATTATAAAGGGTCTCCGAATGTCAGACTAGGGAGTTTAGATTTTATTTTTGTAAATGGTAAGGAATCATTAAAGTTTTCATGTTTTGAAAGGACATGGTCAGATTGAAGTTTTAGAAATATTCATCTGGCAGTTTGCATAGATGGGAGGTACTAGACCCAGGGACACATCTAAGAACTTATTCCAGTTGTCCAGCTCTGAACTGATGATTGGAGAAGGTTGAAGACTGGTAGATGTTGGTGTCATCTGGGTTGCTGAAGGGAGACTTCCCAGCCCTGGGAGGAAGGCTTTGGGTGAAGGTAGCTGGAATGGCTCAGCTCTTATTCTAAGAAGAAGGAAGGAATGGAAAAAGATAACTTGGACCTTAGGGCAAGAAGGTTGGAGAAAAAAGGAGGTTACTCATTTTCCAGCTTTCTTAGAAGAGCAATTAAGGATACATAATAAGAACATACATGTCTTTCACAGACTTTATTGAGCTAGGGGCTTTGAACTTGGAATAAAAAAAAAACCCTTTCAAGTTAAAATGTTTGCCTCTCAAAATAGGTATGGATGTGGGGGTGACAGAGTCTCTGAAAGACTATATTCACATCTTTAGGTGGCTGGGGGGGATGACTGTCCTTTGAGTCTGGCAAAAGGAGTGATGGACATCAAGGACTGACTGACTAATTTGAGGCTTATGTTTCCAGGTTCTGAAGCAGCAAGGGGCAGCCAGGCTCCTTAGAAAGGCTCCAGACAGGGAGTTTGCTGACCAAGGATGTGATTCTGGGAAAATCCCTTCCCTTCCTATAGCCTTAATTTTTTTTCATATTTAAAATGAGAGAGTTGGGAACAACTAGGTGGTACGGTAGTTAGATCACTAAACTTAGATTTAGGAGGACACAGGTTCAAATTTGGCCTCAGATACTTTCTTGCTGTGTAGCCCTGAGGAAATCTAATCCTGTTTGCCTAATCCTTGCTTTCTGTCTTAGATTTGTTACTACGACAAATGTTAAGGGTTAAAAAAAAATTAAGATGGCTGATGAATAGTTCCTTCCAGCTTGAAAACAAACAAAAAACCTTCAGAAGTCCAGAACTCTATAACTGTAAAGAGTTTAATAATTTATTTTATTTATTTGTCTGCTAAATGAATTTTTGCAGAAAAGGTTCATCAACTTCGATTTAAAGCTAGAAGAGACCATTTAATCTAGCGCTCTCATTTTACAAATGAGGAAACTCTGGCCCATAGAGGTCAAAGCAACTTACTCAAGGACATAAATGAAAAGAAGAGGCAAGATTTGATCCCAGATTTTTCTGTCCCTAGAGCCAATGTTCTTTCTTTCCACCATTTCATACTTTCTTTCTCAAGTTCAGGGCTCTGTAATTTTATAGATGTTCAGTGAATTTCTGTAAGGAAGGTATGATGAGATTGCATCTTCAGAGAACCATGTGTGTTGTGTTACTAACTAGACGGAACTGTAGCACTGCCAGAGACATGGAAAAACTAAAGATATTTCTTGGAACGACGTGCTGTTAAGTGTAACTTGTAGTTAAGGACACAGAGTTGTCTCTCGGGTGCCAAGACAGCTGGAATTGACGTTTATAGTGTTACACAGAAAGCTCTCACCAGCCAAATTTTGGAGTTTATCCATTGAAGGGCTGCCTGCAGAAACTGCCTTTCATTATTTATGAAATTAACTAGGAGATTAACTCTTAATAGCTAAATTTCAACTTCCCCTTCCCCTCTTGTAATATTACATTGTGTTGTGGCTGACTGATACCATACATAGGAGACAATTAAGTGTATAAGAATTGTTTCAGACTAATGATGTATTTATATACTGTAGGTTATTTTGAATTTCTGAACTGTTAAGAGTTGTTTTAATAAGTTAATAATTTTAATCCATTAATCTAATCTTTTATATTTGACTATTTATTAAAATATATCAGCAATATATGACAGGAATGAAAAAGGAAGATAATTTAGAAGGTTGTTAAAGAATGGGTAATGCCATGAAGTAAGGAGACATGGGCAGAATTGTAAGGGGAGAGACTATTTATGGTGGCTGGATTTGTGGTAGCTGTGAGATATGCTTATTTGTACCCAGGTGGTAGTAACACTATTCACATCATGATTCTTGTCATAGTAGCTAAAGACAGACTGTAATACTCCAAAAGTATATTCACCACCACCCACTTAGTCTGAAAGTCAGACAGCCTCAGCACCCTGGAACCTAGCTTTCAACCTAGAAGCTGTGAAAAGAGGCTTCCACAAGGCAAATCACCATCACAAAGCTCATGTGCTTCCATTTGTTGGGAGAGAGACCTGCCTTCAGTCCTGAGACAGATTTCTTTATGTAAACTATTGGCATAGGATACACAGAAATGAAAATGAAAATTGGCTCTGGAGGATGCAACATATATACTCATTGACATAGATGCATGTATGCATGTAAGATAGATGGATGGAGGGATAGATAGATAGATAGATAGATAGATAGATAGATAGATAGCAAATTTAACACTTGCAGGGTGAGGAAGAAGAATCTGACAACTGGGAGAATTAGGAAAGATCTCTTTAGAAGATGGCTTGTAAGCTGAGCTTTGAAGGAAGTTAGAGATTCCAGGAAGAGCTGAGGAGAAAGCATTCCAGACATATGGGTGTCAGCCTATGAAAACTCTTGGAGTGGCCCTAGGAAAGGTTTCTCATAGAGGACTAGGCAATTTGTCTGGACCTTCTATGTTTGGGGGTTAGAGAGGAAGTAATCTGAAAAGTTAGGTTGGTACCAAACTGTGAAAGACTTTAAATGCCAAAGGAGTTTGTAAATCCTAGCCTCAGTAAAGAGACACTGAAGCTTTTAGATGGGGAAACATGAAGGCAATCACACCTGGGCTTTAAGAATGCTAATTTGGTGGAATAGATTAGGGGCTAATTACAAAACAATCTAGTGTTAGATGAACCCAAAGATCTGCTTTGGGGATAAAAATTCAGTATTTGACAAAAGCTTCTGGGAAAACTGGAAAACAGTATAGCAGACCAGTATCACACCTTATACCAAGATTTGTTCAAAATGGATATATGATTTAGACATAAAGGGTGATACTCTTAAATTAGGGGAACATAGAATAGTTTACCTGTCAGATCCAAGGAGAAGGGAAGAATTTATGATTGATCAGAGAGCATTACAAGATGTAAAATGAATGATTTTAACTTTATTAAATTAAAAAGTTTCTGTACAAACCAAACCAATGTAACCAAGATTAGAAAAGAAACAACAAACTAGGAAAATATTTTTGTAACATTTCTCTGATAGTCTCATTTCTCAAATATGTAGATAACTAAATCAAATTTATAAGAATACAAGCCATTCCCCAATTGACAAATGAAACAGTTTTCAGATGAAGAAATAAAAACTATTAATAATCTTGTGAAAAAATGTTCTAAATCACTCTTGCTTAGAGAAATGCAAATTAAAACTAATTTGAGGTACCATGTCACACCTATCAGATTGTCCAATATAACAGTGAAGGAAAGTGATAAATGTTGGAGGGGATGTGGTAAAATGGGGACACTAATGCATTGCTGCTGGAGTTGTAAACTGATATAACCATTCTGGAGGGTAATTTGGAATTATGCTCAGAGGGTTATAAAACAATGCTATGTTTGATCCAGTGATAACACTACTAAGTCTTGTATCCCAAAGAGATTTTTTAAAAAGGGGGAAAAGACTTACTTGTACAAAAAAATTTATAGCTGCTCTTTTTGTGGTGGTAAAGAATTGAAAATCGAGGGGAAGTCCATCAATTAGGAATGACTGAACAAATTGTGGTATTTGATGCTGATGGAATACTATTGTGCTATAAGAAGCATTGAGCAGGATGATTTCAGAAAGAGCTGGAAATATATATGTATATATGAACTGATACAGAGGGAAATAAGCAGAACTAGGAGAACATTGTACACAATAATAGCAATATTGTGGAATGATCAACTGTGAAAGACTTAGTTACTCTCAGCAATAGGATGATCCAGGCACTTATCTGAGGGTCTTAGGTCAAAAAATGCTGTCTACCTGCAGAGAAAGAACTATTGGAGTTGAACCAACGCTGATCAAAGCATATTAATTTTTGCTTTAGTTTATTTGGGTTTTTATTTTGGAGTTTTGGTTTTATCTTAGTATTTTCTCATGAAAATGGACAACATGGAAATATGTTTTACATGATATTGCATATATAACCCAGATCAAATTGCTTACCAGCCCTGAGAAGGGAGAGAGGGAAACAACTTAGATCATAGAACTTAAGAAAATTTATGTGGAAAATTATTATTACAAGTAATTGGCAAAATAAAATATCTTTACAAAAATGAGGTGGGTAAGGAATACGAATTTGGTAGCTTTGTGAAGGGTAGATTAAAGGTGGGAAAGAATAGAACCAGGGAGACAAGTAGATTTGTTGTTCATTTGTTTCATTTGTGTCCAACTTTTTGTGACCACATTTTGGGGTTTTCTTGACAAAGATACTAGAGTAGTTTGCTATTTCCTTCTCCAGTTTATTTTGCAGATCAGGAATGGAGGTAAACAATATCTCACCCAGAGTCACACAGCTAGTAAGTGTCCAAGTCTGGATTTGAAATTAGGAAAGTTGAATCTTCCTGATTCTAGGCCTTGCACTCTATCTACTGTTGCACCAGGCCAAGTGGAAAGCTATTGGAATTGGCAATGAGAGCCTGAACTATAAGGTACCTGGGAGAATGAAAAGAAGGGTATAGTTTAATAGATGTTATGGAAAAAGAATTTACTAGATTGGTAATTGATGAGACCTGGAGATTAAGGTAGAAGGAAGAGTTAAAGTTGACACTGAAGTGTTAAGTTCAGGTGATGAGAAGAATAGTGATGCTCTTGGCAGAAATAGGGAAGTTTTGAAGAAGGATGGGTTTAGGGGGGAAAGTATTGAGTTCTCTCTGAACATGTTGAGTTGGAAATGTCCATGATTCATCCAGATGGAGATGTCTAGCAGGTAGTTTGCAATTGGTGTGAAAGAAATGAGGACTGGATTTATAATTGTGGAAGTCATCTGAATAGAGATAATTGAACCCATGGGAACTGATGTTCTCACTGATAAGAGTGTACTGAAAGAGGACAGAGCCCTGGGATATATAAACCTATGCATAGGGCATGGGAGACAAAAGACAAGGAAATGCAATCAAGCTGGATAAGAGAGAATCTCTAGAAGACAAGGTGGTCAACAGTGTCAAATACCATAAAGAGGTCAAGGATGAGGATTAAGAAAAGATCATCTAATTTTGTGATTCCAAAATTGTTGGGCCAAGTAGATGTCCATTGATTAAGGAATTGTTAAACAATCTTATGAATATAATGGAATGTTACTCTGTCATAAAAAATGATCAATATAAAGAACAAGAAACATAATAGTTAATTGAACTGATATAAATTGAAGTAAACAGAATCAGGAAAATAATATACATAATGACTTCAATCATGTAAACAGAAATTTTAAAAAACTGACCTGTTTAATTACACTGATTAAGTTGAACCTGAAGAAGAGATGAGAAAATGTCTCTCTCCCCTTCATTAAGAGATGAGTGACTATGAGTGTGGAACACCGCATACATATGTCAGCTTTGGTTAATGTGTTGATTAGTTATGCAGAGCTGCTTTCCCTTTCCCTTTCTTTTCTTTGTTATTCTTTGTTATAAGGGAAGGCTTTCTGGGTTGGGAAGAGAGAAGGTATATATGGTACAAAAGCAATGTAAAAACAAAAAGGCATTAATAATTTTCCAAAGAGATCTTTGGGAACATTGGAGAGAACAATTTCAGTTGAATGTGGTGTATTGGAAGTCAGATTAAAGGAATTGTAAAGTGAGGAGGGAAATGAGGGAGTAAAGCTGAGGAGTATAAAATGAGACAGCAGAACATAAGCAGTTCATAAAATAGAGAGGACCCATGAGCTTCCAATAGAACTATATAATAGAAGTGCAATTTGGGGATATTTAGTGAAGGGGCAAATAGTCCAAGGCACCTTTATGGCTCTTGAGAAAGCATCTCTCTGTTGAGTATAACATTGAAAAAAAAAACCAAAAACTTAGTAAGTCATGCAGTCCAAGCTCATTTTACTGATAAGGAAGCTTAGGCTGGAAAAGGAGAAATGACTTTTTCCATGGTCAGGCAGATAGCAAAGTTTCATTCATAAAGACAATCCTGAGCCTTTAAGAAAAGCATTCTATGTTCAAAAGCAAGAAACGTTGATGCTTCCTAGAACTACAAACATACATATAATATACATATACATATATATGTGTGTGCACACACATACAGGTACATACACATCACCCTTGTTTTTAAGTACAGAATGCTTTTCTTGAAGGTGACGTGTGAATTGTTATACATAAAAATTAATCTTGGAGGTTTACTTTATATACTACACATATGTAAATATATATGTGTGTACTTGTGCATATGTAAATATAATATTTTCTCTCTCTACACATGTGTGCATGCACACACACTTTTTTTGGAAGGAGGGGATAGCCCATACCTATGATTACATTGGTGTAGAGAATTCCTAGTGAAGAAACTTCCTCTGTAATAAAGATCAACAACTGGGTGTGTCTTAGAGCAAAAAGGTTCTTAATATTGGATTAAAACAAGTCAATAATTCTATTTCAATATAATTGTCTTTTTTATAATCCTATGTATTTTATTCACTTAAGAACAATATTCCGAAAAGAGATCCATAAATTTCGTTAGACTGCCAAAAATATTAACAAATTAAATTAGGAACTCTTGTGTTAGGGTTGCCTGGTGACCTTGAGAGGTTAGGTGACTTACCCAGAGCTTCATAGTTGATATATGCTACAATTCTGACTTGAACCCAGGTCTCAATGTCTCTGAGACCAATCTTTTGTACACTATACTACATCACCTCTATAATAATTAACATTCATTTTAAAAAAAAACTTTGGACACTTCTGGATACAATAAGCTTAAATTAGAGGGGAAATTCACTTAGAAATAAATTGACAGCAGCAGCAAATACTTCTATCAAGAACTTACTATGTGCATTGTTTCAGATAAAAGTAGTATGTATTGAAGGTTTATTTCCCTCAAAAGAAAATGAAACCAAATGCTGTGACTTTTTGTGGTGACTCAGGCCACACCTCAGACATTCACAAAGGTTTTTGTGGTTGGTATATTTGTTTCATATGATAGTGAAGAATGATTATCCCAGGGGAAAGATGTAGGTTCTAGCTGCTTCTAGAAAAGATTTTACCTGTATTGACTGTGGCAACCCTTTCATAAGCTGAGGTTTTGTGAGCTAATTTTCAAGAGGAAATAAAGCCGTTGAATTCAGTGCAATTGAACAAATACTCATATGTAACATCTACTATGTGGGAGTCACTCTGCTGGGCTCTGGGGTTAGAAAGAGGGAGTCAATAGGACCAGGTCTGGCTCTTAAGAATCTCTCATTCTAGTGGAGTGACTGAGAGCTGTGGGAATAGTCGTAATACCAGGGAGACTGCTGCAAGTGCTGAGGGAGACCCAAGGAGAGTGCCATCAAAACCTCCAAGAGGGAATAATCTCTTTTGGCCTAAGGAGTTAAACGTCCTGAAGGAGCTGATCTCTGGGTCAGAACTTGGAGAAAAGGAGGGAGGGGGTCAAGGGAGACCACTTATCTAGAAAAAGTGATGGTTGTCATGGAACAAGAGAAGGAAAGGCAAGGGTCAGGGACAGACTGGAAAGTAGAGAGCCTCAAAGGAAGCAATTTAAGATATGGCTAGAGAGATTGATTAGAGGTATATTGTAGAGGGTCTTGAATACTAAAGTGAGAAGTTTATGCTTGACTCAGTAGGCACTGGAGTGGCTTTTGAGTAGAAGAGAGGCATGTTTATAGTGAAATTTTAGGGGGATTGATTGGGGAGTGCCAAGAATGCTGGACTGGAGAGGATGTTGACTGGAGACACAAGAAGACTAGTTAGGAAGCTGTTAAAGAAGATAAGCAGAGTAGTGTCTCACCCAGAAAGGGAAGGCTAGTCGAGTTTTGAGTTAAGAATACTGAGACATTTGTTTATAAATCCAATTTTATTGTGATAGAGAAGATAGCCACTAATTTAAAGTAATGGCCAAAAGTGGTTTGCTGAGTTGTGGTGGTGGCAACCTATTTTAATAAACTGATTGAAATAATTTGTAATTAGCACATTATTGGTATAACTAAGCTCTACTGAAACTTGTGAAAACGTTTGTTCTTGGCTAAAGGTTGAGCATCTTTCCTGCAGCCCTGTGTATGCTGCTAGTCTTGTTAGGATAGCACATTTCCATGGGATATGGAGTGGCCCTGTGATCTCAGACCAGTCCAGGTCAGCCTCTTCTTGGAAGCTCCTAGCTTTACTGAGGTGCCTCCTGCCCCCTTGGGGCCTAGAGTCCCACTGCTAGTGTAGGTCCGAGGCAGGACTGACTCCAGGTCCAGGTCCACACCTTGGCTCTTCCTAATGGAACTGACCACCTTTTCAGAGGTGAAGCCACACTGTTTCTGAATGTCAGAAAACTCTTTTAGACCTTTTGAGGATGAGAGGATGGAGACCTAGGCCCTCTGATATTTGATTCAGAGTGAGTGACAAAAATGGCATTAGTTGGTAAGCCCCACATCTAGCTGTGCTCACTTCATTTAGTTCAAATTTGAGCTCAGATATTTCCTAACTGTGTCACCCTGGGCAAGTCACTTAATCTTGTTGGCCTATTTTCTCACTATAAAGTGAGCTGGACAAGGAAATGGCAAACCATTCTGGTATTTCAGCCAAGAAAACCCCAAAATGGGTCATGAAGAGTCAGATATGACTGAAAACATCTGAAGAACAAAATTATTATTATTATTATCATCACTATTACTATTGTTATATTCAAATCCCACACCCCTGCCATGGTCAGATTATACTTTGCTTTGTGCTGACAGGATAATTGAGGGGGGCAGAAGGAGAAAGCCAACACATATGGAAAGAAAAGATCAAAGGAGACACTGTGCCTTATTAAAAAATGAGAAGATGATGTTACCCCACCCCATCCATCCCTGATGACTTCTCAAACCCATAATCCCACAGAAGCAAATGGCCCAGTTCCCCTCAAAATTTACCCCCTGCTCTTGCCCTTTTATGCTTCACTTTTGATTTTCCAGCAGAGTGTGACTCAGGTTAAATATAAAATTCATAGCATATCTTGAGCAACTATTTTGTAGTTATCTATATATAAATCTATTTTACAGCGACGCAAATAGAATAGATTATGGAATGTCAGCGTGTAGATAGATTCAGAGTGCTTTTTCACTAATATACCTAATGATTCGTGCTGAGAATACCCAAGTACTGTACTGTACATTTTAAATGGATATAATTAAAATAATGAGCTCTATTTTAAAAGTGATATATGAAAAAAAATTTAAAAATGGAACTAGAAGTATCTGCACTACTAATTCAAAGTGATATAACTACTTTGTGGTGCCTTTGTTATTAGGATACCTAATTAAATGCAAAAATTGGGAGGAAGGCAACATTTGGGTTGTAAATTTAAAATGCAGAAGTCAAGAAATAGCTGCAATAGCAGGCCCTCCCCTCAGCATGGTGAGGACTCAAGGGCATGGCATTAAAGAAGATGACTAGTCGTGTGAAAATAGAACAGGTGTGCAACACAGGTGACAGGATGGTGACTCTGAAGCTAGGATGTGTCTGATTCTTCTTTGGTGGTCATTGTGTTGACTGGAGGACTTGACACTGACTTCTGGGATTGGGGGGAGTAGCTGATGACCACCATCCTGTGTGGGGGAAGCATTCACATTAGGCCAAGCAAAAGCAGCCAGCTCTGTGCCAAAGATCCACAGTAAAAATGAATCCATTTCCTTCATTGTTCCCTCAGTCTGGCTCTGTAGCCTCCAGAGGCCCACCAAGTTGCCTCCTTTGCCCTGCTTCCCTTCTTCCCTTAAGTATATTTCCTGTATACCTGCTGTCACCCCATCCTCAAACTATACCCTGCTTAGAGCAGAGGATCCAGATTTGGTCATTTAAACCTTCATGTGAATATGAAATAAGTTTTCCCTTCCCCAGGCATTTTAGGCTTGATGTTTCCTTGCAAACTTAAAAATTATTCTCCTATTAAATAAATTTCTGGCATTCCCTAAGAGGCAGGTGATTATTGGGAGGTGAGGAGACACAGGAGCCTTCTTGAGAACTTCTGCACTCATGCCTTGTAAGTAGCCCATTGACTGTACAGGGCAGCTAGGTGGTGAAAGCTGAGCAACAGACTTGTCAGAAGTCTTAGTTTTGGAATCTTAATAGCTTCATTCCCTAGAGCAAATAACTTAACCATTTTGACCTTGTTTCCTCACCTGCAAAATGGGGATAATAATAGCATCTACCTCCTAGAGTTGTGTGAAGATCAAAGAAGATAACATAAGTAAAGGTGTTACAAATTACTTAAAGGGCTGCATAAAATGTTAGTTGTTATTATTGTTATTACTATTGTTATTGTCATTCTTTCCTGCTTCCTCACAGGAGCATTCCCCTAGCATGCCACAGTGTTAATTTTGGGCCTGGATTTAAATCCTGACTGCCCTCTTCTACCTGCATGGCCTGAGCATATCCTGACACCCCTGGGGGGTATCAGACTCCTCATCTGTAAAATAATGGAATTGGACCTGGGGAACCATCAGGGCTCTTTCAGATCTAAATCTGTAATCTGAGGTTGTCACTCTCACTGCCTGCTGTTCTTGTCTTCTTCCTACTCATAATTTTTGGTGAACTTTACAAAGCTTCCACCTTCCTTAGAAGCCTCATCATAACATACCAGAGCTGGGAAGGATATAGTTCAGCCCTTATTTTAGAGACAAAGGCCATGAGAACCAGTAACTTAGCCTGTCCATTCTTGCTTACCAGTCTCACCCACTGTCACCAGCTTTATCATTCAGCTGCAGCCTTTGGCTACAGGAAAATCAGGGTTAATGAGAAAACACACATAACACACACACATACACACAAATCCAGTTGAGAGAAAAGAAAATATAAATCTAAGTTTATATAAGATATTTTATATATATATATAAAACCACATACATGTAAAATATATCAACATATACATAAATAAATAGGCACATACACACATTGAGCTTTTGTGTATATTTTGTGTAGAAATGCAGAGAGAAAGAGAGGAGAGGAAGAGAGACTATTAGAGAGAAAATATAAATTGATCTCTAGATATACACACATATACTTTGTTTATATAAGATAATATATATACATATAAATATATGTATATATGAATCTACTATATGAAACACACACATGTACATGAAATAGCCTCCTGGCTCTTTACACCCTCAGAGTTTTTGTCTCTCAAGCCTTTGAGTCTGACCCCATCACCAAATTGCTTATCTGTTGCTTATTATCTGCAGGGCCCCTTGTGCTGCCAGGTTCTTTTCAGCTCAGCCTCGATTCCCTTGGAAACAGCCAAAGCTCAATCTATGTCCCTATTACACCCAATTAAGAGGGCTAATGATGCTAAAGCAAATATGTAAATTGTGAATACATGAGTGAATTCACATTATACATTTTAGAGACTTAAAAATGGAGTCCCCATGATTCAGTCTTAGGATCACAGAATATGAGTGTTGAAAGGGACCTTTAAGATCATTGTTAATGGTGGTATTTTCGACAGGTAGTTCTTTAACCCTGACACAAACCTCTCCAGACCCATCACAAGGCAGGCCATTCTCTCATTCAGCAAGTCTAATTATTAGAAGTTTCTTCCTTATATTGAACAGAAATCTACCTGCCTATAACTTTTTCCCACTGGTCACTTGTTCTGCCCTCTGATACCCTGCAGAATACATCTACAAATTAATTTCCTCTCCCATGTAGAAAACTCTATCATCTTTTTGCTCATTTTTCTTTTCTCCGAGCTAAACTTCCCTGTTCCTTCCATTGATTCTTCTAGGACATTTTTGCATCCTTTTCCATCCTGATTTCCTTCTTTGGGGTATATTCTAGTCTGTCTTAAAAGCTTAAAAAGCTTAAAAAACTGGTACTCAAAATTGAAAACACTATTCCTAATGTGGTCTGGCCAGGACACAGTGGGACAATCTTCTCCTTATGTTCTTATATTAAGACAATTTACGATCGCATCTGGAAAGTTTGACATAATCAGGACAATTGTCATTTGAAGACAGGAACATATTGGAGGGACTCTGGACGTCTTTTAGAAGGAATCCCTTTTCTATTCAGTCTCAATGCTAGATCTTCACTGTGAGGGTGGCAAATATCTTTGGCCAGCACATGCCTTTCTGTTTAGTGGCACTCAAGATGGTAATGGAGTCACAGATCATTTGAGAGGCCATGTTGTATATGGTGGGCATGTAGAAGCAGAAGAAGCAAGCTACTAGCAAACAATTGCATGAAAGAAGCAGTGCAAAAGCTGTATTAAGAGAAATAGTTGACTAAAAAAGCGGGTGGACCAGTTCCCTGGTGAATAAGGGATACTCAGTGAACAGCCCATTTGCTCTGTTGGTGTCCATGCAATGTCAGGAGATGAAGACCTCTTGTATGCTAGCTAGACAGGAATTGCTCTAGATGAGAAGGCATGATCTTTGCCACTGAAAAGAGTCCCCATATCATTGAGATCACAGATTGCTTCACCTACCCAAGGAAGGTCCCATTAACTTTTGTCATTGGCTCCTCATATTAAGCTTATAACTAACTAAAAATCTTTAGATTTTTATCACATGAAATAGTAATTTTCTTTCATTGCTATTGCAGTAGTAATAATAATAAACATTCCTATAGTGCCTTAAGATTTGGAAAGCATTTTTTACATGTTAACTATTAATCCTGATGCCAGCAGAGAACAAATCCAGAAATGAAAATTAGTTTTAGAAAAAAAAAATTAAGTTGTTCAGCAGAGAAGAGAGATGAAAAAGGTAGCCCACTCCTCATTAAGCCTATGTAAGTTTTACCTTATACAGAATTAAAATAAAGTCACAAGGAAACATCAGCTGATTAAATGTAGTTTAATCTGTAACCTGACTTAGTCTACCTATCGAGTTTAATTAAGCTTATTTCCTAGGGGGTGTATGAGATTATGACACTGCTTAACTAAGTTTGTATGAATTTTATAATATTGAAGGAAACACGGGTTTGTAAATCTGTCTTTTTCTTAAGAAAATTTTTTTGGTGATCTTAGTCATATATGTTTTTTCAGTGCCTGGGAAATCTTCCAGTATTTTGTAGAATACTTATTTTCCATTGCCATCTTTAAGTTCCTTGATTTATAGTCCCTGCTATTTCCTCAGTCTGATGCCTCTGAGTTGCCACCAGTCTGGTCCATACCCCTCAGTAAAGGAATTCTATGAAACTCTTGATAAAATGAGCAGTGAAGGGGATACCTCCACTGACTTGAGTTACTTCATGTGGCTCTTTGCTTCTGTATTTGTCCTTTTAGCAGTAAAGGAATATTGGACTTCAGAAAGCTCCAAAGGGGGGAAACTCTAGGAGAACTTAATTGCATTGTTTGAACATAGTCCTGTGTGGCCCAGAGACCAGACTTTTTACTTAGAGATCAGATTAATTTAAAGCTTAATTTAGGGCATCCAGGTTATGCTAACCCCCCAAACCCTTTTTTAGGGAACTGAAGATTGATGCAAGGAAAGGAATGTAAGGGATTTCTGCTTCTTATATATCTTGAGCATATCATATCTTTGACTAATTGGCAGGTAAAAAATGCTGCCCCTGACTTTCCTGTTAGGAAAGATTCTTTAAGCCTGGAGGGAGTCAGCATAATCTGGATGTCCTAAATTAAGCACTAAACAAATCTAGTCTCTTAGTCACACTAGGACTAGATTCAAACAATGCAAATTACATTGTCCTACATTTACAATAATTCTGGGTGGTAAGTGTTATTATCCCCATTTTATAGGTAAGGAAACTGAGGCTGAGAGGTTAATTAACATATCCAGGTCATACAACTAGTAAGTGTCAGAGTTAGGATTTGAATAGCATCTCCCATTTGTGTCTTTTTTCAGTTCCAGGCCCATAGATGCTACCGTGTTATAGGCCTGCTGTGCCTCACTCTTGGAATATTATAATAACCAGCCATTGATCTCTTTGCCTCAAGTCTCTCCTCTTTAGTCCATCTACCACTCAGTTGGCAAAGTGATCTTCCTAAAGCCTAAGCCTGTATTACTTCTCTCTTGAATAAACTTCAGTGGCTCCCTCCTTCCTCTAAGATCAAGTATAAAAAACTGGTTTGCTTGTAAAACACTTTCCAGCCTGGCTCCTTCTTACCTTTCCAGTTTTAGAAGACTTTCCCCTGCTCTATGTTCTCTGTGATTCAGTAGCACTGGCCTTGCTGTTCCTCATATCCTCCAACATTGGATGGCTGGTCTTCCATGCCTAGAATGCTTTTCCTTTTCACCTTGGCCCCCTGACTTCCTGGCTTCCTTTGAAACTCAAAATCCCATCTTTTGCAAGAAGTATTTTCTGGTCCATTGGCCCCCCTTACACCTCCTTTTTCAAACCCATATCTTCTGTCTTAGATTCCATATCAAGTATTGGTAAGGGCTAGGCAATGGGTGTTAAGTGGCTTGTCCAGGGTCCCATAACTAGGAAGTGTCTGAGGGCACATTTGAACTCAAGGCTTCCTGATTCCAGGCTTGGCTCTCTATCCACTGAACCACCCAGTTGCTCCTTCTGGTCCCTTTAATTCTGGTGCCTTCCCTCTGAGATTTACTCTCTACATATTTTATGTACATTGTTGCTAGTATGTTATCTCCTCCATTAAAATTTAAGCTTCCTGGGAGAAGGACCTTTGTGCCTTTCCTTCTATCCCCAGTGCCTATAACAGTTCTTGGCAAATAATAAGGACTTAAGAAATGATTCTCATCTTGATACCACCAAATCCAAAATGCCTATAAAATTTGTGTTTTGTTTTTAAAGTTTTTTTTTTTCTGGATCCCAAAGGGCACTGGTGGTCTTAGGCTCCTCTTCACGTCAGCCTGGTGTAATTGACTGTACCAGGTCTCCACTTCCCCTTAACTGGGATGGTTTATGTCCTCAGCCAACCTTTCCGGCTTGATCAATAGGACTTAGGTGTTCTCTGAAGTTAAGAAGAGTGGTCTTGATGTAAGTGAAAGGGCACTGGAGATGTTACAACATCAGATATTCTAATCCTATATCCATTACTAACTTGCTAGGCAACCTTGAGCTGGGTAGCTGGGTTTGAGAGCCAGGCCTAGAGAAGGGAGGTCCTGGGTTCAACTCTGGCCTCAGCTACTTCGCCACTTCCTAGCTATATGACTCTGGGCAAGTCCCTTACCCCATTGCCTAGTCCTTATAACTCTTTTACCTTGGAATCGATACTTAGTATCAATTCTAAAATGGAAGATAAAGAGCTTAAAAGTAAATAATTAAATATAGTGGTTTTAGTTAGTAGTAGTAGGTTCCCGAGGCTATTGTGAGAATCAAATGAGATAATTCATGGGTATGAGTTTGCTTTGTAAGAGAAAAAACAATATAAACTAAGGCAGTTTCTCAAAATTGCAAATTAAGCCATAATTTAAAAAAAAACAACAAACTGATGAGATTTTTATTGCATGAATGTCTTAGAATAAGAGTTTCACAACTTAATTCCATAGGCTATTCCAAGATATTGCAGGAAGCCAGAAGAAATATTAGGGGCCAGTCATCTTGTCCAGGTTTCTCATTTTATAGATGAGGAAACAGAGGCAAACAGGATTAAATGATTTGCCCAGGATTATACAGCTAGCTAGTGTCAGAGGTTGGATTTGAACTTGGGAAGGTATCTATCCAGTGTTCTATCCACTGTGTCACCTAGCTGCCCCAACTAACTAAGTGGCAGAACCAGGTTTTAAATACAAGTAATTGTGGAGATTAAATGATTTGCCCAGGATTATACAGCTAGCTAGTGTCAGAGGTTGGATTTGAACTTGGGAAGGTATCTATCCAGTGTTCTATCCACTGTGTCACCTAGCTGCCCCAACTAACTAAGTGGCAGAACCAGGTTTTAAATACAAGTAATTGTGGAGAGCCCTCTCTTATTTTAATAATACAGGCCTCTTCTTTTTTCCTTTTTCTAATTTCTCTTTTTTTTTCTTCTTTCTTCTGCCTCCTTACTTGGTCTATTTTTTCCCCACTCTCTTTTTTTTGCCCCTGTCTTACCTATACCCATTAGCAGTCTTCACCCTGGATCATAGGGTTTGGAAATAGAAGGGGATTTGAGAGATCATCTTGTCCCACTCCCATATCATCATGTACCCCAGAAGGGGCTTGAAGAGACTGCTGAGTCCTGGCCCAAGGTCTTGAATGTGCATGAAGAGAGGAGTTAGGAGGTCGATATGGACTATGGAACAAATGCATTTTCCTGTTTCCCTGTTGGGAAACTGGGAATTTGGAAGAGGCATCTGTGTCACTATTTGGATAGTAATGATGTCTCTCCATGGCTTCCCAGGGTAATGCTGTGTACCTGAGAGTGCTGTTTTGTGGTTTATGGTTCTTATTACTGCTAAAAATGTTCTCTGTTAAATCTTACTGGGGCCTGGTGATTTCCATTCAAGAATGTATTTTAGGAGAATGAGTCCTGCTTTTAACTGTCCCATGCTGAGTCTATTCCATCATTGGGGGGGGGGGAAGAAGGAGGGGAAGGGAGGGAGGGAGAGAGGAGGGAGGGAGAGAGAGAGAGGGAACACATATTTGATATTTAGAAGTAATTCAAATTGGTAAACATTTATACAGGATGCCTCTGAAGGCCAGGCCTTCAGATTCATGGAGTAAACACTTAATCACATCCTCAGTGCAGTAGCCAACATTAGGTGCTAGAGAACCTTATGATATTGATCTACTCTCAAGGGGCTTATATTCTTATAGGAAGAATACAAGTAATTGATATAAGGGAGAGGTTGATACCTAGCAGGGAGGTATTTGGGCTGTGAGAAATTAGATGAGAGATTACTTTTGGGGTGAGCGGGAAGTTATTTTCATCAAAGGTTCCAAGAAGGAGGGGATGGGACACTTAGTGCTTGAAAGAAAGAAGTTCTTCCTTTATCTTGGGCCCAGAGAATACTTTGAGCAAAGGCACTGAAACAAGAGTGAGAATGGACTGTTTGGACAAGAATATAGAGAATATGAAGGAATAATTTGAGTTTAGGCTGGAAAGGTAATTTAGAATCAGACTGTGAAGGGCCTTGAATAATCAGTTTTTTAAGTATATAATTTAATTTGTAAGTATTAGAAAGCCACTGGAAATTTTTGAGTAAAACATGACTTGGAATCATAGATTTGAAGGAAAGACCTTCACCTTAGTCAAATATAGGTCCTCTAACTCCTTATTTAGGGGCTAATTCTGCCCCCAAATCAGTATTTTTGTCTGTCTTCCTCCCTGCCTCCTTTCCTCCCCCCAAATTAGTTCAGATCTCCGGATTATAAGCCCAACAGATCTTTTACTTTTAAACATGCCAAGTGGGATCCACTTAGAACTCTGGAGCTTTCCATCTGGGTTAGGTGAATAGGATAGAGATCAGGACACTGATCTGGGGCCAACCAGTGGGAGCTTTTTGAGCTTATGTAGGTGAGCATTGTGTTTGACTGAAGTGTGATTCATCTGGAAGTGACCCTGATCTTGACTAATGTTGTTTATCGAGGGGAGGTCAGGCTTTATCCCCTTTGTTGTCCTGGTAGGTTCCAACCCTTGGAGATGAGAGTGACTGAGAAAAAGCTGAAACTGCTCAAGGCCAGCCAGACCCAGCTGTTCCTGTTCATTTGCTCACTCACTGACTTACTCATTCACTCACTCATTCATCTTTTTTGCCATTAAGGAAACAGAGTGGTTTGGCGAGTTGCTAAGGAGGTGGAGGGAGGGAATGGAGGGGCTTGATGAGTTGGCTGTGGGGTTGGCTTCAGGAATAGTGAGCTATTAATCACACTTCTCTTTTCCTCAATGAACAAACAAGAGATGAATACTGTAAGGTCTGACAGCTCTGACGTGGCTGACCCACTTGGAGAGGCTTTGTGCTTTCCTTGTAGGAGGCTGGGCTGGAATTGTTACGGAAGACACTTCTCTATTTCCCTTGTCTTTGGCACTCTCTCTCTCTCCTACCCCCTGCCCTTTTCCCCAGGGTAATTCTTTTTCCTTTGCCTTTCTAAGGAAGATCTCTATCCACTGCCAGTTGGCTGGGGACTTTGCTTTCCTTTCCCAGTTCATTCCTTCCAGCTCACTCAGGAGACAGGATCCTTTTTTCTTCCTATTTTGGGGAGTTTTAAGAACCACCATCTCTTAGAAAAGAACTATGGATCAGTCTGGAGCTTATGAGAGGAATCTTTTTCTCAGACTTTTTACTCCTTAGATTTAGAGTGAATCCAAGAGGCAGGAAATGGCTCAAGGCAGATAATAGACTCATAGCCCCATTAGCTCATAAGTTTATAAGATCCCTGTCACCATCCTCATCATCATCCATAAGCTTTTATTAAACACTTTATGTATATCCTGCCTTGTGTTAAGCTCTATGTGGGACAGAGAGGACTTATTCTAAGAGTTTAACATTCGTTTAGGAAAGCAGGAGATAAATCTATGAATATGTTTTTAGGGACAAAACTTTAGAACTGGAGGGCACTTTAGAGGTCATTTATTTCAGGCCCTTCATTTTGCATAGGTGCAAGCTGAATGTTAGAGAAGCAAATGATACCCCATGATTACTTAGGTAATAAATGGGAAAGCCTAAATATGAACTACCTCATGGAAGCTCACCTTCATTCTTAGGTTGACTGTAGGATAATTAATTTGGGGGCTGTATCTGCTTTCCTAGAACTGGCAGAGAGTGGTTTTAGTGTCTTTAAAGGGAAGGAGGACCCCCACTCACCAACTTAGATATTCTTTAAATTGAAGTGAATAAATTATGCTAGCTAATTAAATCAGTCTGTGCTTTAATTAATTAGAATGATCTGTGTTAAAACTTGCTTATCTAATGGACTTTTTTGTTCTTTTAAAATATATTTTATTTATGTCTCTTGTTTTTATATTGCCTCTGTTTTTCAATGTATCCCTTCCTCTTTCCCCCTCCCAGATAGTGTTCCTTTATAGAAATAAGGATAGAGATTGAACCTATGATTTAATTGGTATAGGGAACCCTCAGGTGAAGAAACTCCTACTGCCAGTGCCAGTTGGCAAAATTTCTACCACCTATAATCTCAAGAGTTGCCTAGTGAGAAATTAGGTTGTAGAAAATAAAGTAAACAAAGAATTTTTTTAAGGGAAAGAAATGGTTTTACAAAACTAGACAACACCATGAAAAAATTTCATTTAATGTGGTATTCCACAACCATAGTCTCTCCTACCTCTGTAAAGAAGCAGATATGATAGATATCTTCTCATATTTCTTCTCTGAGGCCATACTTGGTCTTTAGAATATCTTAGTATTTTGTTGTTCTTTATATCAACATTATTATAGTCATTGTGTATAGTTTCTATGATTCTGTTTACTTCATTTTGTATCATTTCATGTAAATCTTGCCATGAGTTTATCATATTCATTGTTTCTTATAGTGTATTATATTCTTATACTATCTATTCAGCCATTTCCTGATTGAAGGGCATCTACTTAAAAAAAAAAAGAATACTGTTTGGGGGTAGAAGGAGAAAGATGGAATGAAGACTGCTTCAGGTACCATCTTGTCACCCCCCCCCATTGGAAATGCATCTTATTTTATTGGGTTGTGTCTTCCTGTATCTTAAAAAGGTGCACTATTATGCTAAATCCACTGTTAGGTGACTAGAGGATTGAGGGATCTAAGATGTGGGAAATACAACAGATCCTATACATAAAGAGCTAAACTAGTCAGATGTGGGATGCCATTTGTAAATGAATTCAGCTTAAATAAGATATACATCAAAGGTCCTTGCCCAAATACAGAGCAGCCCCCTGATCTTTTTCCTCTTCCTTTGCAGGGAGAAGCTGAAAAGGAACCAGAAGAGTCCCAAGGCAGAGGACCCCAGTCCTGTGCCAGTGGAGACCTCACAGTGTTCAGAGGAGGAAAGGATGACAGAGGTGAAGGTGAAGACAGAGCTTCCTGATGACTATATCCAGGAGGTGATCTGGCAGGACGACGCCAAAGAGTCCAAGAAGAATGTCAAGGAAGGGTCAGGGGATGTGCCTGCTGAGATCTGTGTGGTGATTGGTGGTGTTCGGAACCAACAGACCCTCGGTGAGTAGCCCAGAGTGAATGGCAAAGGTGGGAAGTTCACCTTCCTATTGTCTCTTTGCCTTGAGTAGGGTGAGCTGTAAGTGAGAGGGTATGGGTTGATGGGGCCAGGGCCTTGAGGAATAACTGTTTCCTGTTTAGCATCCTAACCAAAACTACCTGTGTGTCTTCTTGCTTCTCTGATGTTCTTTTCTCTCTGGGCCTCCTTCCTCTACCCCATACTCATCCCTTGGTTGCTCTCTTTGTACTGGGAACTCTTGGGTTAGTTGGAAACAGGTTTCTGAGCAAATCCTACCCTGGCTCTTGAGCCAAGAAGGAAATGTGTTCTTAACTCCTATAACCCTATTGGTAGTTGGTTTTGGTATACTGTCTACCACTCACTGAATAACACACAATAAAACTGCTCCTCATCAGATTGCTTCCATCTGTCTCCTTGGTCTCCTTTAGATTGCCCCCCCCTTTTTTTTAATTAATTGATTTAGAATATTTTTTTCCATGGTTATATGATTCATTTTCTTTTCTTTCCTTCCCCCCACCCCTGAGCCAACAAGCAATTCCACTGGGTTTTACATATATCATTGATCAAGACCCATTTCCATATTATTAATATTTGCAATAGAGTAATCATTTAGAGTCTACATCCCAAATCGTATCCCCATTGAACCATGTGATCAAGCAAATGTTTTTCTTCTGCATTTCTACTCCCACAGTTCTTTCTCTGGTTGTAAATAGCATTTTTTCTCATAAATTCCTCAGAATTTTCCTGGATCATTGCATTGCTGCTAGTAGAGAAGTTCAGGATGTTCTTTTAGCTTGTTGCTCTTTATTATAGTATGCCTTCCTCCTCCTGGCCTCTCTTTCTTTTCCTACTTTTCTTTCATCAACATCCCAGTGGGATTATGGTTGAGTACTCACCAGGAGCATAGCCTTTCCCTTCTCAAAGAAACCTGTCTACATTATTTATGGCAGAATATTCAGTGACTCTCCATTGCCTAGGGGATAGACTATAATTCAACATCCAAGACTCTTTTGGGGGCAATGGAAAAAACAAGTGCTAGGTTTGGAGTAAGAGGAACAAGGTTCAAATCCTAGCCACTTCCCCAGGTTAATTATAAAATGAGGAGATTTGACTAAATGATCTCTGAGATCCCTTTCATCTCCAAATCTCTATCCTTTGTCCCTTCAGAGTCTCCTTTCACCCTCTCTTACCCTGCTCCTTGTTGTCCAGAATAGTTCCCTCCCAGGCTCAGGAAACTACTGTTCCCATGACTCTCTTATCTGGATAGCCTATATTTAAGGCCCAACTCAAGCCCCACTCTCTTCATGAAACCTTCTACAACTGCTCTAGTCTGAGTTGGTCCTGAACCCCTATGGCACTTAACCAAATCTGACCCACATACCTAGTGCCAACACTAACCAAGGAGTGCCTTTAATTAATTATTTTTTCATGTCTTGGTGTCTTATTTCCCCAACTATAATATAAACTTGAAGGCAGGGACTATGTATGGAATATCTTTGTATCCTTTTCTTCATGAGACTTGAGTACTTTCAAAGTAGGTCCTGAGGAAAGCCTGGTGAACTTAAAGAAAGCCATGCTCTCTGCTTTTCATTTTTAAATGTTTTTTTTTAATAAAGTTTTTTTTATAAAAGTTTTTTTTTATAAAAGCTTTTATAAAAGTTTTGTTTCTGAGTTTTGGCTTTACATCATTTCTAAACATACCCTCCTACCCAATGAGCCCTTCCTTGGTACAGAGGTGAAAGGGGGAAAACAAATCCAACTGTTCAACCAAAACACCCAACATATTCCTTGCAGCATAGACAGTTTTGTACTTGTATTTCCCCACTTTTTCAACAAAAGGAGGGAAATGGATTTTCTCATCTCCTTTTCAGGGCCAAGCTTGGTCATTATAATTTTATAATATTCCATTTCATTTTTTGTTCATGTTATTGTTATCATTCTATATATTGCTTTCTTGAATCTGCTTATTTCACTCTGTATCAGTTATACTTATCCCTCCATGTTTCTCTAACATTCCTCATTTTAATAATTTATGGTACAGTTATATTCTATTACATTCACCTTTCACAGTTTACATTCTCTAGTCTTTAGGTACCCACTTGGTTGCTAATTCTTCACTATTACAAAAAAGTGCTTACCTGCTTTTGTTTTTTAAAAATTGCTGATACCTTCTATTTTTTTTATATCACATTCATGTCCAAATATATATCCCCATTGGATATGATTAGGGATGTAGACTCTAAACAACCACCCTAGTGCAAATATCAATAATATGGAAATAGGTCTTGATCAATGACACATGTAAAACCCAGTGGAATTGCTATGGGGGGGATGTGGAGGGCGGAGAAAGAACATGAATCTTATAACCATGGAAAAATATTCTAAATTAATTAAATAAATAAAATTTTCCAAATTAAAAAAATACACACACACACACACATCCCCATTCCCTATACTGGTAGCAAGGACTACTGTGCCTCATTTCCCACCCCTACCCAGTGATCCTTTTCCTGTAACAAAGATTTTTTAAAAGAGGAGGGGAAAAAGCTTTTGAGCCAAACTAACCAGGACATTAACCACATCTGCTAACATAGGCAATATTCCATGTCCCACCTTTATTTTAAACAGAAACTTTGATTCAGTGACTAATCATTAGAAAGGGACTGAGCTATGAAGCATACATTTGTACACAGGACAGAACTTTGAATAATCTGCCCGAATGCCATCCTCAGTACAAACTCTAAAGGCAGTGGGATACTTTTGCCCATACACAAGTGAGGTGGCTGGTAGCCTAGAGATTCCCTGCTTCCTGGATGAACTTGCACTTTTGTTTTCAAGGAGGACCAGTGACATCACACATCTTGACTTGCACATGAATTGGATTTAAGTGACGCAGAATTGCACACAGTCATTGACCTCACTCTTTCTTCCAGTCATCATAGTATATAATTCAGGGGTCCCCAGGCTTTTTATACAGGGGGCCAGTTCACTGTCCTTCAGACTGTTGGAGGGCCGGACTATAAAAACCTAACCCTGACCGGGCAACAGTACACACAGTGCGGAATCCCCCTCCCCAGATCGCCACTTACCATACTGATGTCTTCCATTGTGCAGCCACATAATCCTTTGTGCAGTGCCTCGTTCTTGTTCAATTACTTTCAGAAGAAGGCGCTACACAAAGGATTATGTCACTGGAAGTAGTTCTGTACGTGAGCGATGCCACACTTTGCGGTGCTGCCACATACAGTGCTCCTCCCACTGAAAAAGGTGCCCCTTCCGGAAGTGAGGTGGGGGCTGGATACATGGCCTCAGGGGGCCGCTTGTGGCTCACAGGGGTAGTTTAGGGACCCCTGGTCTAGTTCTTACCTTCTGGAGGAAGAGAAAGTTGGCTAGACTCTCATTGCCTTCACTGGGAAGGTTGTTGGGAAGGTATGCCTGCCCCCCCCCCCCCCCCTTGCTGCCCTGGGAAAGTATGGGAAGAGACCTTGGGTAGGAGTGAGAAGACCTAGGCTCCAGGGTTGGTTCTTTTCTGTTTAGCTGAGTGGCTTTGGGTAAGTTACTTGGCCTCAGTGACCTTTGTAGGAGATAGATTTCCCTGATTACCTCAGGAATGTTTTGAATAAATAGTGAGGATAACATCTGGAAAACCCTGATACACTGATAAAGGGACTAATATTATCTGAATTCCAGCACTGTAGTATACAGAACTGGGAATCAGGAGACTTGGTTCCTAGATGTAACTCTTCCACTCATTCAGTGGGCACCAGGGACCAGTTATTATCCCTCTCTGAGCCTAAGCTTACTCATTATTAAAATAAAAGGGGAGCCTCTTCCCAGTTCTGACATTTGATGCTTCTAAGGAATTTCGGAGGATCTTTGTGTGACCATTTGTTTATTTCTCTGGCTTCCCATTTATTGTCTGCAAAGGACTAGAGAATCCGGCCACCCCTTCAGTGGGAACCTGAAGAGAGGGGAATTGCCATTTTGGCCAGATGCAGCAAAGTGAGGTGGGAGCTCCCTCTAGTGGCCAGACCCTTGTATTGAATAAAACCACGATTCCAGGGCTCCCTGTGGAGAAGGTAGCAGGCATTTCTTCTGAGCTCAGAACATGACATCTGCCTGGTGGAGAACCATTTAGGTTTCAGGAATGGACCAGGATTAGGGGCCAGGGAGAGCAGACATCTGAGCAGGAGGTAAAGCAGAAGCTGGAGGTGGGCCCTGAAATAATGTTTTATTTTTATATATGTATGAATGTATTGACTATAACACCTTCTAAGCCCTCCAAAACTCCCTGGGATCCAGTAGGAGGAGACTGCTGGCCAGCACTTCCCCTTTTCAATGAAAAGTGTTTCATGTCTTAGCTGTTGGGAAGCCTCTGGAACCGGCATGATCTAGAGGCAGTTGGCAATTAGTGCTCAGTTCTACAGAGTAGAGAGGCTCCTAAGTGTTCCTATTCATTCAGCCACTTGCATAGTGCTTGTTCAATATTGGAAGCACAGAGATTGGCTCTGTGGATGAATAGCTTTCCTATTTGATCACTCGAGGCTGCACTCTGTTTGAACCAGAGCACCCGGATGCCTCTTCCCTGGAGCTCCCTCTTCTCCTCTCTGCCTTCCTCCTCCCACTCATCTCCTCTCTAATAGCCATCAAACAAACAGTGTTCCCAAAGCTGCAAACATTATCTGTGTAACTTCCCCTAGTGGTGTTGGCCTGAGGGCTGAGGTTCAGGGTTGGCATTTGGCAGCTTCTCTAGGGAGGGGAGAGGGTGGGAATGTTGCCTTTGGAAGCGGCCTGTATGTTTCTGGAACAGCTGGGGGTACTTTGGGCTGCTTCCATGGCCTTCACTAGGGAGTAGAGGCTGGCTGGCACATTGGCTGCTGACACAGCATCCAGGAATTAATCATTTGATGAGGGTTTCCCCTCAACTCTGTTCAGAATGTGTACTAAATAGAACTAGTGTGGAATAGTTCACTGGGAGGCCAGGAGAGAATCCTTGAAAGATCTTGATTTTCTTCCTTTGGCAAGGACAGAGTGACTGATGTTAAAGATGGTGGCTTTCATTATTGGGCAGAGACCAACAAGGCAGGCATTGAGCCATCTTTCCTTATCTGCTATCAACTTAGAGCAGTGATGGTGAACCTATGGCCATTGGTTCCAAACTGGTGCCAAAGATGGCATACAGAGTGCTCTGTGGGCACTTGACCACCCCCTCCCCCCACCTTCCACCCTTAAAAGTCTGTTACTACAAAGGCAGAGGGACTTGGGCAGAGCTGCTCCCCTCCCCTGACAGTTTTTTCACATCCCCTACCCCCCTCTGCCCAACAGCCAATGGGAGTACATAGCAGGGAAGGTGGGCAACTCACAAGCAGCAGAGCTGGAGGGGAGCAGAGCTTGGGCCACCCCCCCACACACACTCATTGAAGACATTCCTCACTTTACCCTCCCTTCTACCCAGCAGCTCAGTGGGAGTGCTTTCTCCTTCCCCTGTGTAGGGTAAAGGGTAGGGCATGGCACAAGGTCTCTGGGGTGGGATAGTCTGGGGGGGTGGGGTGAGGGCAGGACCCAGCACTCCTATCTCTAAAGGTTCATTATCACTGACTTGGAGGATGACTTTGGGCCTTCAGAATATCTGATAGTGTCCTAGACAAGAGTTGGCTGAATGGCAAAGCCATTAGGTAGAGAGGCCTTGGGGGAAAGAGCTACACAACTTAAGAGTTAGAAATCTTGCATTCAAGTTCTGGTTCTGATGCACACTAGCTGGGAAATATTGGACAGCACATTTCCCTTCTTTCCTCATCTGTAAAATGAAGGAGTTGAACTTAGATGATCTATAAAGTCTCTTCTACCTTTTATGTTCCCCAAAGTTGGTAAACTGCAGTCAGGGGATGCTACTACAAACAAGACTTTCACTACTGGACTATTAACATCCAGGTCCTCAGGAATGCCCACTGGTGAGAAGTAAAACTTTTTAGTTGGTTTTGAGACCTTGGTTGAACAGGCAGGTAGCCCTTGTCTTCCATCATTGCTATCATAATCAGCATCATAGTCATCAAGAAAGCAGACAGAATGGGAAGGCTTATATATTCCTATTCTAAATATCCCAAGATGAATAATAGCTGACATTTCTGTATTGCTCTCGGTTTGCAAAGCACTTTAAAAGGCTTCCCTCCCTTGATCTGAATTCACAGCAACCCTGTGAAGTAGGTATTATTTTTACTTTCATTTTACAGATGAGGAATCGGAGGCTGAGAAAGCATCTGAGGTAGGATTTTAACTTAAATCTTCTTGACTCCAAATTCAACTTTTCATCTGGAGATTATGAAGTCAAGGCTTGGTAGACTAACAAATCACATCTACCTTTTTTGTGTCATGGACCCCCCTCCCTTTTATATTTTTAAACTTCACCTTTTGTCTTAGTATTAATTCTAAGGTAGAAGAATAGTAAGGTCTAGGCAATGGGGTTAAGTGACTTGTCCAGGGTCACATAGCTAAGAAGCATCTGAGGCTTTGGATCCAGGACTTACTGACTCCAGGGCTGGTGCTCTATCCACTATGCTACCCAGATGACTCCATTTTTCTACTTTGATGAAGCTTATGGATCCCCCTCCCCCAATGTTTTTAAGTACATAAAAATTCATAGGATTATAAAAGAAACAAAAGGTTAGTAAATAAAATAGTCCCCTTAGGGATCTGTGTATCCCAGGTTAAGGAGCCCTAGCCTGCAAACGTACACCTGGGACTAGATGAACAGTACTGGCCACTGAGATCATCATGCCCATCCATAGTGTAGGCATAGGGTTTATAGTGATTATAGATTAATTAATGATTCAATTCAGCCAACATTTTTTTCCCTGAACTCCTGCTATATTCAGTTTAGCTAAGGACCACAGGGGATACAAAAGCGACTAAGACTATATCCTTGCCCTCAGAACTTAAGAAGGACAGAAACATAAAGAGAAAGGAGAAGAGCACATTCTGTAGGAGAGGGAAGAGGAGAGAGAGAGTCATTAGAGTCATTAAAGAGTTTTTGGGGAGGGAATAAAAGGATGAAGAATGCTTTAGTAGAAAAAGCCCTAGTTTTGGAACTGGACCATACTGGGTTCATCTGCCTTTGATGCTCATTACTTGTATGACTGTGGATAAGTGACTTAACTTCTTTAGACCTCGATTTTCTCATCTGTAAAGTGTGGGGGTTGGTCTAGCTGATCTCTGAAGCCCTGCCCAGCCCTAGATCAATGATCCTGTGATTCCAAAGAGTGCTGAAGGGGCAGAACCAAGATGGTTGCTTAGTATCAGTAAAAGCAAGAATCCTCTCAAACCAAAGAATGCAGAACCTGGAGTCACTGGACTGGAGTCCAAATGACAGTTCTGCCACTTGGTCCCTGTGTGACTAACCTCTCAGGGCCTTAGTTTCTCATCTGTTAAAATGAGTGGGTTGGATCAGAAGACCTCTAGGATCTCTTTTAGCCCCAGATTTATGATCCTAAACTCAGGGAGGCTTTTAGCACCTGACACAGTCTCACACAAAGCAGCTGCCCAAATTGATATTTGTTGAATTGTAGTGAAATGACATTAGCTAGGGAGTTAGAAGACTCATGTGCCAACCCTGGCTCTTCTTGTGAGCCATCTTAGACAAGTTATTTAGTCTACCAACTTCCCTCAACCTCAGTTTCCTTTTAGGTAAAATGTGGGGGTGGACCTCTGAGTTACTGACTAGCTTAAAACTTAAAGCTTTTGATTTTGCTGGGTAATCAGTCTATATTTAAAAAGTGGCTAATAGGCAGGATCTGGGCTAGACTCATGGTTTATTTAGATAGTAAGTGGTTTAGATGGATTAGGGTGAGGGGACTTAGGAAAGGAGGAATTTGAACTAGACTATGAAGAATGGTTCAAATGAATGGAAAGCCTTCCATAGGGGTTAGAAGGAGATAGTGTGGGCACACTGGAGACCGGAATACACACACATTACATTGAGTATTTATTTAGTGGCCCTATGAACCAGGGCAGGGCTGCAACATTAGGAATTTCCTTTACCAGTGAGAGGAAGGGGAAGTGCCTGAGGATCCAAGAGGGATGAGGTGGACCAGAAGCAGCTTTGGAGGGTGGCACAGAACCATTTGGATGAAGCCCACGTGGGTTTTTCTGCCACAGAGCCAATGGATGGCATGTGACAGCCGGCGGTGGTGGCTGGGCCAATTCTTCCTTACAGTGCCTGCTGACAGTTTTCAGTTTCTCTAGCTCTGTTGGCATGACAAGGTATGTAGAGTTTGCCAGAGTCAACACATGGCTTCCAGCTCTCTGCCTCATCTTCGCTTGCCTCTTAGAAGGCTGCAGCTCCAGGAAGAAGTCCTGACTATTCTTGAGGACCTTCTTGATTGCTGCTGCCACCACCGCCAGGTCCAGTGTTCAGACACCAGGTGCATTCAGAGACTGTAAGGGGAAGTAACTCTTGGCAAAACACTTCTCTTTGCTAGTTTTTCAGTCTGTCAAATGGCAGTCATGGTAATTGTGCTACCTACTTTTCAGCGTTATTAGAAAATAAAATGAATTGATGGATAGGAAGGAGCTAGACAAAAAGGCCCCAGAGAGTGCTAAACAGATAGGAGGTTTTTATGTAATCCTAGGGTTGGAGCAACACCTTGGAAATGAAGGCTGTGTATGATTTTGGGATTGCCTTTCACAAATTTTTTCTGGCTTGCATTCCATCCAGGGAAACCCTGGAAACACTCAGCATCTGGCTTAATTTGAAAATCCCTCTGGAATGTGCTTTGTCCAGGGAAATCCTGGGGACCTCAATATCTGCCTCATTTAGCTTCCCTGAAAGGGTTCTTGGCTCCCCTGCAAGCACTTAGATGAATATGGCTTTTAAACCTAGAAAAGCTTTTTATTTAGATAACAAAAATGTGGGAAAGATATACCTGAGTTAATAGTTAGGGGAGAAAAACTCTCCATCAACTTCCTGTTAAGGCTTTGATCATCTTTTTGACTTAGATATTCTCCTGTATGATTCTGGGTTATTAGAGTCAATCTTCCCTCCACCCTCTTTTCCCCCAGCAGACAGGCACATGATTCCTGGGACCAGCAGAGGGGAAGGTCCAGCTTGGTGTTCCTCCCCATTGTGGTTCTGTATCTCATTGGTTCTTGATTCTAGCTTTTCTCCTGAACCTTGTTTTCCTGGCATCCTGCTGCTCTGATCTATTGCCCCTCTCCAGCATGCCTCTGCCAGTTCAGTGGCCATGTAGACTTTGCACCTTCCAGCACATGCCTCTCTGCAGGCTTGGGTGCAGGCTTCCATCTCTATCTTGTATTGGCCACTTCCCTTGAAGGGCCAGATGGGTGCCATGGCCCTGAGCAAATCTTGGTACATCCATCCCTTGGTTTCTTTTGTGTCTGGCCTGCTACTGTCTCACTGTATGTGTTTGCACTTTGTAGCTCATATGTTCCCTTTTACATGGAAGCCCAGGACTCCCCTGTACATGTCAGGAGGTGATTACTTTCCTCTTTTGGGGGGGGGGGCACATGCCTACTGCATTTATCTCACAGATCTTTGATTTCATTCACGTGGTTAGTATTTTATTGCATTCTTTGTGGCCCTAGCTAGCCAATATTTATGTATTTTCAGGTTTATGAAATACTTTATTTAACCCTCATAACAACCTTACATTCTGTAAGGTAGATAGTTTTTTATTTATTTTTTTTTTAACGTTTACCTTCCACCTTATTGGCTGGATTTGAACTCAGGTATGTATTAAATGCTTGCCATATGCTAGGTACTCTGCTAAGCACTGGATATATTAAAAATATATCTATAGCTCCTGCCCTCAAGGACCTTATAGTCTAATGGGAGACAACATACAAAAAAATTGTTCAGAGAAGTTATATACAGTGTAAATGGAAAATAATTCTCTATTCCTATTGAGGTACTCACCATCCTTCCAATTATCCAGAAAGACTGGGAATTATACCGGACATCTCACTCTCCTTTACCCCAAATATCCAGTCTGGTGCTGCTTTTTGCTGAATCTTCCTCCATGAGATACTCTGTATCCCTCTTCTGCCAGCTCCCAGGGCCACCACCCTTGTGCAGCGCCCTCCCCCCCTCCCCCACCATCAACTATTTCCTGGCTTTTACAACCTAACTGGTTCTTGGCCTCCAATCTCACCCCTCTCCAACATGTCTTCCACAAATATTTTTAAAATTTTTTTTTCCTCTGTGGCCTATCCTCTGTAAAATTTTTTAGTTGAACTGGATATTTAATTTGGTGGTCTCCAGGGATTTAATTTCTAAATCCCAAAATGAATTACTGAAGTAAAATGTAATTTATTGGTAGTTTATTTTTACAATAGAGAGAAGATATTGAGGAAAGGGGAGAGAGAGGGAGAGAAAGCTCTGGCTTCCTCAGAGCCAGGTAGAAATTCTAAGCTCCGGTCAGGGGAAAGGAATCTCAAGATGGGCCTTCTCAGAGATTCACACCTCCAGAAAGGGAAGGAAAGAATTCGGCCTTCATACTCACCATGGTGACTGTCTAAAAGGAAAGGAGGAAAGGCAGTCTGAGGTCTCCTGCAGGAGCTCCTCCAGAGATCCAGTTCCACAGCCAAGTGTCTTCACTACAAGTCTGAGTGTCTGTCTTCCAGTCTCTCCTCAAGTGTCTGTCTTCCAGTCCCTCCTCTGAGGGACTCTTCTTTATTCTTGATATCTCCCTGTGCCTGTTTCCTCTTTTTAAAGATCTTTATCTCTTGTGTCACTTCCTCTAAATTTTACATCTAACAATGACAGCAGATGCTCCTCTTGAGGACTGCCCACTCAATGTATGAAATGGATGTTCACACCTTTTTTAGTTAGTTATACCTTTTGTGGTTAGTTAACATCTTTTTTGGTTAGTTCACCTTTTGTAGTGTGGTAGAGGCATGGAAAGAAACTGAGAGAACCCCCAAAACCAAGTCAGCTCCACCAGGGTCTTTCAGCCAGCTAAGATGAGTTTAGGATTTGTTATTGCGGGGGGGGGGTGTTAGAGTATATCTCAGATAGCAAACAGTTAAGATAGATAGGATTATTATTATAAGGTATTATGGAAAAATGCAAGTTGCATTTTTTCCTAATAAAAGGGGAGATTATGGTAGAGGCATGGAGAGAAAATGAAAGAACTTGTAAACCAAGATGCAAGAACCAGGGTTCCAAATGGAATGTTCCCAGGAGTTGGCAGTTTGAGCTGACAGGGGGAGGGGGCTTGGACTCTCTCTCTCTCTGGAGATTGGAAGCTGGCTGAAAGACCCTGGTGGAGCTGACCTGGTTTTTGGGGTTCTCTCAGTTTCTCTCCATGCCTAGACCACAATAGTTAGTTAACACTTTTTTGTAGTTAAAATGGGTAGATCTACTTTAAATACTGAGTTAACACTTTGGGGATTAAAATCTAAAGATAGGATTACAATTTTATCTTCACTGTTAAGGAAGAGCTAAGTAGCTTCATTGTTACAATCAGGAGATATCCAAATCCAATCTTCACTCCCCCCTTTTGTGGCTACCTCCTCATGCCTAGAATTCACCCCTTTTTACTTCCACACCTTAGAGTTCCTAGTTTTCTTCAAAGCTCAGCTGAAACATCACCTTCTTCATGAAATCTCTCCTGATCCCTCCCTAGCTGCTGCTTCTCCCCCAGCCCCCCCCCAATAACTTTGGGGGGTACCTACTTATATTTGTAAATCGGGTCTGCCCTGATTGAATGTAAGACCCTGGAGGGCAGGGCCTATTCATTTTGGACTTTCTAACCATAGTGCTTAGCACAATGACTGGCTCACAGGGACTTAATACTGATTGATGGAATGATTGATTGATACAAGCAGTATAGATTGTATTTCTGCCAGGTTATTTCCCCTTATTTCATCACATTCAATTTGAGTAATACTGTTTGACAGTCCAGAGCTTGTGGGCATTTGTGGCTCCCTGACAGGCAGGGATCAACCAGTTGGCTTGAACTTTTAAAAGTGAAACAGAGATATATTCACTTTCTCATCTCTGCCTTTTCTAAGCTAATTACTTTCCTAGGAGAGACACTGGCTCTTCCTTCTCCCCCCCCCCCCCCCCACCCCCCCTCTAGGATTGGCTGGAGTTCCCTTCTGGGGCTTTGGAATCTGTCCTTATTCTTTCCTGTGTCTTTAAGATGCATGCCTGTGGAGCAAAGAAAATGTCCTTATAATGCCTCATAAACACTATAAGCATACATTAACTAGTGTGCTCATCTGCTGCTGGCAATAATGCTGACCCAGGGTTCCCACAATCGCGGCTGTACCTTACTCCAGCTGTGGATGTCCAATCTTGTCTTCTCTATCACCTTCAGTACCATGCCCTTGGACCTCAGTGAAAAAGCTTAGTGTCCTGGGTCCATGATCCAGAGAAATCTTTGGATTTGAGCCATCAGAGATAGCAAGTTGGCCCCACCCACCTTTGGAAGTGCTGTAGAACTAATAAAATCACAGACATTCCTCTTCCCCCTCCCCCTCTTTTCCCTCTCTCACCTTTCCCATTTCCCTCTCCTTTTCTCTCTCCCTTTTTCTTACTCTTTCCCCTTCCTCTCTCCTTTTTCTCTTCTCTTCCTCTCCTTCCACATTCCCCTCTCCTCTCTCTTCCTTCTTCCCCTCCTTCTCTCCTTCTTTCTCTCCCTCTTTGTTCCCTTTGCATTTTACTTGCCTTCTTCCTTGTTCCTCTCCTGTTCCTTTTCTCTCTCCTCCCTTTCCTTCCCCTACTTCCCTCTCCTCCTCCGCCTCTTTCTCTGTCCCTCTCTTTTTCTCTCTACCTTATCCTCTCTCCTTTCTTCCTTCCTTCATCTCCCTTTGTTACCACCCCCCCTCCCCCAACTTTTAACCTTTTCACCAAAAGATGTAATTGTGTCTTCTTTTAGGACTCCTGTCTTATATCCCTGGAAGATGTCTTTGTCCCAAGCTCACCTGGGAGGCCCTCTCCCCAAGATCCTAGTGCCCCTTCTTCTAAGGTTATGTGTGTCTTGTGTAAATCTATTTATGGACTTGTTATCACCCTTGTTAAAATATAAGCTTCTTGCGGGCAGGGGCTATTTTTGCCTTTGATTGAATCCCTGGCACTTATCATGTTGCCTGGTATATGAGGGCATATTTTATATTGATTGGTTAATTGGACTTAGAATCAGCTTTTTTGGAGGAATTTCTTTTTTTATGGTATAAATATGAGCCTCAGTTTCCACATTTCTCAACTGAGAAGTTTAGACCAGATACATGTGAGGTTCCTAAAACCTAAAAAAAAAAGTGTTTTGTGTTCTAGTATTTTCTGTTCTGAAGATCCTTGCAGCTCTAGCATTCTGACATCCTTATATTCTGTGAGCCATTGTTTCAAAGAGTCTTATCATTATTTCTAAGACTGTCTTATCAGTCCCAGGAGGATGGTGACCTTCCTCCTAAAACTGATCCCTACGATTTTATACCTGCTAGTCTTGCTTACTTTGAAGGAAAAGCATTGGCATCACCCTGAGGCTGGGAACCTGGCCCCTGAGTCATGCTCACCTTGGAATCTGGAGGGCTAGGAAGTAAGTAGTCTTACTGCTTCCTGGTGGGTGGCCCTCGTCTGGGCTAATCACTCTTTTGCAACAGCAGTGGGTCCTTCACTTTGTTGATGTGAGTAACTAATTAGCTCAGCAGATAAGAGTATCAGACTTGAGAGTTATAATCCTTCCACCTTTTAACCTCTGTCTCTTGGCCCCTGTTTCTTCCTCTGTAACATGGGGCTAATAATGACACCTACCTCTGTATATGTCAGAACTTAAAGCACTATAGAAAGGTTAGCTATTAATATTTGTGCCAAAAGCAAAACTCCTCATTTTGTGAATAAAGAAATTGGGACTCAAGAATAAGAAGAAATTTGTCCAAGGTCACACAACTTGTCAACAGCATAACTGGGACTAGAACCCTGATCTCCTAATTACTAGCTCAAGGTGGTTTTCTCCCAAGCTTGGAAAATCCCTTTATTTTAGAGCTCTTTTTTAATTTCTTACTCTATTTAGATGGAAAAGCAATTGAATGCAGTCCCTGTAATGGATCTGAGGGGAGTCAGTCTTGCATTTTTGAACATTCATTGAGATACTTATCAAGTATGTGATGACTAAGGGTATGACACTTCAACTGGGGGCAGCATGAGGATTGGGGTGGGGTGGGGTGGAGCTTCCATTGGTTCAGCAGTTGACAGATGCTTGAGGCAGAATGTGCAAGATGATTTAAAGGACAAAGTTCTTTAGCTCATCTTCCTTCTATTACATGACTAACAGAGCACTGTATGACCTCTCCTCCATAACCTCCCTGCCTGAAAGGTGGTGCTATAATTGACTGATGCTCTGAGTCCACTTCATGCCAGTATTTTTCCCCTTTGCTAGGCAATGAAGAGAAAGGGACTAAGTGTTTATTAAGCACCTACTAGGTGCCAGGCATTGTACTAAGCACTGTACAAATATATTGTTTGATATTTATAACAACCTGTAAGGTAGTTATTGTTATTATTTTTATTTTACAATTGGGGAAACTGGGGGAAACAGAGGTTAAGTGGCTTGCTCAGGGTCATATATCTAGTAAATGTCTGTAGTCAAATTTGAACTTAGGTTTTCCTGATTCCAAGCCAAGAGCTCTGTCCTCTGTGCCATGTAACTGTCTGGGAATTGTATTGCACTTAATATAAGACCTCCTACGGGTTGGACCCTGTTGCTAAGTGATTTTACAACTATCCAATTTTGATCCTCACAGCAACCCCACAGGAGAGATGCTATTGTTATCCCCATTTTTTACAGTAGAGGAAACTAAGGCAAACAGAGACCCTGTGATTTCCCCAGGGTTACACAGCCAATAAGAGTCTGAGGCAGGATTTTAACTTGTGCTTCCTAATCTCTAGTCCTATCCATTTTATCATCTGACTGCCTAATGATGGAAGTCCGTAATGATGGCTATACAGAGACTGTGATCCAGGAACCTTCACTCTTAAATCTATATTTCTGCCTCAGAGTCTACCCAATGTTTAGAGACAGTACTTTGTGTTATTGGGGTAAAAAGATAAAAGGAATATGTATCCATAAGTTTATGGAAGACGGAACTTGAATTTAAGATACTCCATAGTAAAAAGTACACAATTATGTCACAGAATCTCAGAATGGGAAGATTTCTGAGACTTGACCTGACCCAGTCTGTATCTGAGCAGCAATCTGCTTTGCAAGTTATCTAGTTTCTGTGGCAAAGAGAATGATGTGTAACCTTAATTCCCTTTCTCCTAGTTTCCTTCCATTGAGTCCAAACCTGCTTCTCTACAGCTTCTACCCATTGATTTTCATTCTGCCCTTGGGGCCAAACAGAACAAGGCTAATCTCTCTTTCTCATGGTAACCTTTGTTGTCTTTTTCTCTTCTTTATGACAGCCTTTCATATATATCCTTGAAAGCAGCTGTCATTCCACTATAATCTTGTAGCTTAAACATCCCAAAGTTCTTTAAAAAAAAAGAAAGAGAAAAAAATCCTCCTGAGGCTTGATCTCCTGTCTCTCTCCTATTGTCTTGTTTGCTTTCTTGTACATAGTATGGTTTGCCATTGTCCACTCAGAATTGATCACCCTGATCCAGATATAGCCTTCCTGGAGAAGAGTGCAGTGGGAGTACCTTCTTTGATACTTCCCTTTATTAAATTATACTAAGATTGTTTTAGCTTTTGGGGGGCTGCTATATTATATCCTTGATTCATGCTGAGTTTATAGTCTATTAAAATCTTTGAATCTTTTTCAGATAATTCTTTTTTTTTTTTTTAAACCCTTACCTTCCGTCTTGGAGTCAATACTGTGTATTGGCTCCAAGGCAGAAGAGTGGTAAGGGTAGGCAATGGGGGTCAAGTGACTTGCCCAGGGTCACACAGCTAGGAAGTGTCTGAGGCCGTCAGATAATTCTATGTATCTATGTATCTATTTATCTTTCTATCTCTCTATCTGTCTCTCTATCTCTCTCTAGCCACCTCCTTTGATAGCACATTTGATTTTTTTTGACCACTTTTATCCCCATTAAACTTCAGCTTATCAGATTTGATCAGTGTTTCAAATTTGGCCATTGTTTTAGGTTATTGAGATTTTTAAAAAGATTTTGACTTTGTTTTAATTAGGTCTCAATTTTCTTTTTTCTTTTTTTTTAAACATTATTTTATTTGGTCATTTCCAAGCATTATTCATTGCAAACAAAGATCATTTTCTTCCCCCCTCCCCACCTCTCCCATAGCTGACACGCGATTTCACTGGGTATCACGTGTCCTTGATTCGAACCCATTTCCATGTTGTTGGTATTTGCATTAGAATGTTCATTTAGAGTCTCTCCTCAGTCATATCCCCTCCACCCCTTTAGTCAAGCAGTTGCTTTTCATCAGTGTTTTTGCTCCCACAGTTTATTCTCTGCTTGTGGATAGTGTTTTTTAGATCCCTGCAGATTGTTCAGGGACATTGCATTGACACTAATGGAGAAGTCCATTACATTCAATTGTACCACAGTGTATCAGTCTCTGTGTACAGTTCTGTGTTTCCTGGTTCTGCTCCTTTCGTTCTGCATCACTTCTTGGAGGTTGTTCCAGTTCACATGAAATTCCTCCAGTTCGTTATTCCTTTGAGCACAATAGTATTCCATCACCAACATATACCACAATTTGTTCAGCCATTCTCCAATTGAAGGGCATCCCCTCATCTTCCAATTTTTGGCCACCACAAAGAGCGCAGCTATAAATATTCTTGTACAAGTCTTTTTCCTTATTATCTCTTTGGGGTACAAACCCAGCAGTGCTATGGCTGGATCAAAGGGCAGGCAGTCTTTTAGCGCCCTTTGGGCATAGTTCCAAATTGCCCTCCAGAATGGTTGGATCAATTCACAACTTCACCAGCAATGCATTAATGTCCCAACTTTGCCACATCCCCTCCAGCATTTATTACTTTCCTTTGCTGTCATGTTAGCCAATCTGCTAGGTGTGAGGTGATACCTCAGAGTTGTTTTGATTTGCATCTCTCTGATTATAAGAGATGTAGAGCACTTTTTCATGTGCTTATTAATAGTTTTGATTTCTTTGGCTGAGAACTGCCTGTTCATGTCCCTTGTCCATTTATCAATTGGAGAATGGCTTGATTTTTTGTACAATTAATTTAGCTCTTTGTAAAATTGAGTAATTAAACCTTTGTCAGAGGTTTTTATGAAGATTTTTCCCCAATTTGTTGCTTCCCTTCAGATTTTAGTTACATTGGTTTTGTTTGTACAAAAACTTAAATTTGATGTAGTCAATTTTATTTTACATTTTGTGACTCTTTCTAAGTCTTGCTTAGTTTTAAAATCTTTCCCTTCTCAAAGGTCTAACATGTATACTCTTCTGTGTTCACCTAATTTACTTATAGTTTCCTTCTTTATGTTCAAGTCATTCACCCATTCTGAATTTATCTTGGTGTAGGGTGTGAGGTGTTGATCCAAACCTAATCTCTCCCACACTGTCTTCCAATTTTCCCAGCAGTTTTTTATCAAATAATGGATTTTTGTCCCAAAATCTGGGGTCTTTGGGTTTGTCATAAACTGTCTTGCTGAGGTCACTTACTCCCAGTCTTTTCCACTGATCCTCCTTTCTGTCTCTTAGCCAGTACCAAATTGTTTTGATAACCACTGCTTTATAGTATAATTTGAGATCTGGGACTGCAAGTCCTCCTTCCTTTGCATTTTTTTTTCATGATTTCTCTGGATATCCTTGATCTTTTGTTCTTCCAAATGAACTTAGTTATGGTTTTTTCTAATTTAGTAAAGAAGTTTTTTGGTAGTTCAATGGGTATGGCACTAAATAAGTAAATTTATTTGGGTAGGATTGTCATTTTTATTATATTAACTTGTCCCACCCATGAGTTTTTCCAATTGTTTAGATCTAGTTTTAGTTGTGTGGAAACTGTTTTGTAGTTGTGTTCATCTAGTTCCTGTGTTTGTCTCGGCAGATAGATTCCTAAGTATTTTATATTGTCTAGGGTGATTTTAAATGGTATTTCTCTTTCTAATTCTTGCTGCTGAAATGGGTTAGAGATATATAGAAATGCTGATGACTTGTGTGGGTTTATTTTGTATCCTGCAACTTTGCTAAAGTTGTAGATTTTTTCAAGTAACTTTTTGGTTGATTTTTTAGGATTCCTTAAGTAAACCATCATATCATCCGCAAAGAGTAATAGCTTGGTCTCCTCATTGCCAATTTTAATACCTTCAATTTCTTTTTCTTCTCTAATTGCTACTGCTAGTGTTTCTAGTACAATGTTAAATAATAGAGGTGATAATGGGCATCCTTGTTTTTCTCCTGATCTTATTGGGAAGGCTTCTAGTTTATCCCCATTGCAGATGATGTTTGCTGATGGTTTTAGATATATACTGTTTATTATTTTTAGGAAAGGCCCTTCTATTCCTATGTTTTCTAGTGTTTTCAATAGGAATGGGTGTTGTATTTTATCAAAGGCTTTTTCTGCATCTATTGAGATAATCATGTGATTTTTGTCAGTTTGCTTGTTAATATGGTCAATTATGTGGATGGTTTTCCTAATATTGAACCATCCTTGCATTCCTGGTATGAATCCTGCCTGGTCATAGTGGATGACCCTTGTGATGACTTGCTGGAGTCTTTTTGCTAGTATCCTATTTAAGATTTTTGCATCTGTATTCATTAGGGAGATTGGTCTATAGTTTTCTTTCTCTGTTTTTGACTTGCCTGGCTTTGGGATCAGTACCATGTTTGTGTCGTAAAATGGTAGAACTCCTTCTTGGCTTATTCTGTCAAATAGTTTGTTTAATATTGGGATTAGTTGTTCTTTGAATGTATGATAGAATTCATTTGTGAATCCATCTGGACCTGGGGATTTTTTCTTAGGGAGTTCTTTGATGGCTTGTTCAATTTCTTTTTCTGATATGGGATTGTTTAGGTAATTTATTTCTTCCTCTTTTAGTCTAGGCAATTTATATTTTTTTAAGTATTCATCCATATCACCTAGATTGCCATATTTGTTGCCATATAATTGGGCATAGTAATTTTTAATGATTGCCTTAATTTCCTTTTCATTAGAGGTGAGGTCTCCTTTTTCATCTTGGATACTGTCAATTTGGTTTATTTCTTTCCTTTTTTAAATTCGACTGACTAGTACTTTGTCTATTTTATTTGTTTTTTTTTAGTACCAGCTTCTAGTCTTATTTATTAAATCAATAGTTCTTTGACTTTCAATTTTATTAATTTCTCCTTTGAGTTTTAGGATCTCTAATTTAGTCTTCATCTGAGGATTTTTAATTTGTTTGCTTTCTAATTTTTTAATTTGCATGCCCAATTCATTGACCTCTGCCCTTCTTAATTCGTTAATATGTGAACTCAAGGATATAAATTTCCCCCTGAGTACTGCTTTGGCTGCATCCCATAGGTTTTGAAAGGATGTCTCATCATTGTCATTTTCTTCAATGAAGTTATTAATTGTTTCTACGATTTGTTCTTTAACTGGTTTTGGAGAATCATATTGTTTAATTTCCAATTAATTTTCAATTTACCTCTCCATGTTCCCATATTAATTATTATTTTCATTGCATTGTGATCTGAGAAAGTTGCATTTATTATTTCTGCTCTTTTGCACTTGTTTGCAATGATTTTATGCCCTAATACATGGTCAATTTTTGTGAATGTACCATGTGCTGCAGAAAAGAAGGTATATTCCTTTTTCTCCCTATTTGTTTTTCTCCACATGTCTACAAACTCTAATTTTTCTAAGATTTCATTCACTTCTCTTACCTCTTTCTTATTTATTTTTTGGTTTGATTTATCTAGTTTGGATAGAGGAAGGTTCAGGTCTCCCACTAGTATAGTTTTTCTATCTATTTTGTCCTTGAGCTCCTCTAGTTTCTCCTTTAGAAATTTGGATGCTATGCCATTTGGTGCATACATGTTGAGTACAGATATTTCCTCACTGTCTATACTGCCTTTTATCAGTATGTAATTACCTTCCCTATCTCTTTTAACTAGATTTATTTTTACTTTGGCTTTGTCAGATATCATGATTGGGACTCCTGCCTTCTTTTTGTCAGTTGATACCCAATAGATTTGGCTCCACCCTCTTACTTTCACCCTATGTGTATCTACCTTCCTCATGTGTGTTTCTTGTAGACAGCATATGGTAGGGTTTTGCATTCTAATCCACTCTGCTATTCGCTTGCGTTTTATGGGTGAGTTCATTCCATTCACATTCATAGTTATGATTACTAGCTGTGTATTTCCCAGCATTTTGATTTCTGCTCCAGTTCTTGCCTTTTCTTCTTTCACTATTTCTTTCTACACCAATGTTTGCTTTTAAACAGTCCCCCTTGTTCCCACCCTTATTTTACTTCCCTTTCTACCCCCCCTTCTCCTCCCCCCCTTATTTTCCCTGTCATCTTTCTAAAATTAACCTCACCATCCCCTCCCTCCCTCCCTTGTACTGCTTCCCTCCCCACCAGACCTTTTGTTACCCTTCTACTCCCCTATAGGGCACAAATCTATTCTCTGCCCCCAATGGATTGGATTGTTTTTCCCTCTTTGAGTCAATTTCAAAGTAGTAAAAGTTGAGTATTTCCCGTCTCCAACCTCTTTACCCTTCCAATGTATTGATGTTCTCCCCCCTCCCACCATGAGCTTCTTTGTGACATATAAATTTACCCCCGTTTGTTTCTTTTCCCATTTCTTTTCTTGTCCTTTCATCCTATACAGTTTGTCGCTGTTCCCTCTAAGTGTATTTCTTTTTGCTGCCCAGGTAATAACAACAGTTTTTAAGAGTTACCAATGACCTCTTTTCTTATAGGGATACATATCATTTTAACTTATTGAGTCTCTTAAAATTTTTGTTTTGTTTTGTTTTTCTTTTTTCCCTCTTTTTTAATTACCTTTTGATGATTCTCTTGAGTTCTGTGCTTGTACATCAAATTTTCTGTTCAGGTCTGGTCTTTTCTTTATGAATTCTTGGAATTCTTCTATTTTGTTGAATGACCATACTTTCCCCTGTAAGAATATAGTCAGTTTTGCTGGGTAGTTGATTCTTGGTTGTAGACCTAGTTCCCTTGCTTTCCAGAATATCATATTCCATGCCTTTCTTTTTTCAGTGTGGATGCAGCCAGATCCTGCATTATCCTCACTGTGGTTCTGTGGTATCTGAATGACTTCTTGGCAGCTTATAATATCTTTTCTTTGGTCTGATAGTTTTTGAATTTGGCTATAACATTGGCTATAACATGTTGTCAGTTGGGGATTAAGTACAGGAGGTGTGGATTCTTTCAATCTCTACTTTTCCCTCTTGTTCTAGGATATTGGGGCAGTTTTCTTTAATAATTTCCTGTAATATAATGTCCAGGCTTTTTCTTTTGTCATGGTCTTCTGGTAGACCAATGATTCTTAAATTGTCTCTCCTTGAATGATTTTCTAAATCCTCTTTTTGTGAATGAGATGCTTCATATTTTCCTCAATTTTTTCTTTCTTTTGGTTTTGTTTGATAGTGTCCTGCTGCCTTGTGAGGTCACTTGATTCTAGTTGTTGTATTCTGGTTCTTAAAGACTGGATTTTATCCTTGGTTTTTTGGTCATCCTTTTCCTTTTGGTCTGATTTTCTTTGGAGGTCATCTTTCATCCTCTTTATCTCATCTTTCATCTCCTTTTTCTCATCTTTCATCTTCTTCAGTTCATCTTTCATCTGTTTTGCCTCATCTTTCATCTCCTTTGCCTCATTTTCCAGCTGGTTGATTTTGGCTTTCAAGACACTATTTTCTTGTTTTAGTTCAAGTGCCTCTGTTTCCAGATGACTTATCTTAGGTTTTAAGTTCTTTTCCCAATTGTCTTCAGCCTCTCTTAATTGTGTTTTGAATTGCATTTTGAGTTCTTCCAAAGCCTGTATCCAATTCGCTGGGATTTCTGATTTTTCCTTTGCTGATCCCTCCCCCTCTGTTTCATTCACTCTTTGCTCATTACCTGTGCAGAAGCTGTCTATTATAATTTCTTTCTTCTTTTTCTGTTGTTTGCTCAAGATTACCCCTTCTTTGCTCCCCGTATTTGTCTGTGCTCTTGGTCCTCTCATTTTTTTTGGTTTTGGGGCTGTCAGTCTCCCCTCTTGGAGCTTTGTCAGATCTCTTGGTACAGTCTCTAGGGGAGGAATGTTAGCTTCCCTGTCCTCTGGAGGCTTTTGATCGGTTTATGTTTGACTGGGTTGGACTGTATGTGCTCTGAGGCTGAAGACTCCTGGAAGGCTGGGCCGCCCAGGCTCTCTCCAGTCTCTCCAGCTGCTTCTCTGCTGTTCGTAAGGTTCCCCAGTGCCTTTACCCACCCCGAGGTTCCTCTCCTTGCCAGAGGCCCTGCACTCTGGGGAAAGGGGGTGGGGGTGGGTCCTGAGCCTCTCTGAGCTCTCAGGAGTCCTGATGGGATTAGGTTCAACTGGATTGGTCTAGATGTGCCCCGAGGCAATGGTGAGTCTGGAGCCAGATGGAAGGACCCAGCCAAAGCCCCAGTCTCTCCCTGGCTTCCTCCCCGCTGTCCACGCTGGAAGCTCGAGCCCGGCGCCCCGCTGCTCACAAGGTAGACCCTCCAAACCAGCACCTTTGCCCGCCCAGAGGTTCCTGCTGCCGCTGGGGGCTCAGCACTCTGGGTTGGGGGCGGGGAGGAGTCCTGGGACCTTCCCTCTGCCTTCCCCTTAGACCCGAGTGTTCTCGGATTCTGGCTTTTGGGGGGTGTACCTTTTGATTTGAGTCCAGAAGAAGGGTTCCCCGCCTCTGTCCTGTTCTTAAGTGTGAATTTCAGTCCCCTAGGAGCATTCAGTTTGTGATTGGTAAGGAAGGGTTTTCAGAACTTTTGCTGCTTCTAAGCCGCCATCTTGACTCCGCCTCCCAGGTCTCAATTTTCTAATCAAGTCGCTTTTGTCTTGATTAAGAGAGACAGTATTTGTAAAGAGCTTAGAACAGTGCATGGCACAAAGCAGGAGCTTAATAAATGCTTATTTCTTTCCCATCCTTTCTCTCTCCTTTTATCTCCTCCTTTCTTTCCTCCCTCCTTTCCCATTAACCTGCCATTATATATTCTCAATGAAGCCATGCTATCTTCCAAACCATCTCTTTAATAATGGGTTCTAGGATATTGCCAAAGAATTGAAATAAAGACTTTCTGACCTAGCATATGCGAACAAATACTTTTCCTTTTATCTTTCTTTTGGAAATTCAGGCCATTTGTTTGTCTCCAGTCATGTATCACCTGTCCAATTAGTTACAATTTTTCCAAAATTACTTATAGTGATTCTGTTATCCTGTGTGCGCATCTTTCTGTACTGTGGAATATGGTTTATCTGGGGACTTACTTAAATGAATTCAACAGATGCTCTTATCCTTCCTCACTTGTCTTAAGGAACCATTTTTGTTTCAACTTCAAGAGTTGAGTAGTTCTACATTTCCTGTTGTTTTCATATCACCTAATCCACAAGGTGATCTCTCGTCTTTGATGATCTTAAAAATGCTTTTCTTGGTGGTTATTCCTAGCATTCATTGTCACAGCCTGACAGTATTCTGCTTGTCCTGCCACTCATTTGTATTGTATTCATCTTCAATTATTTTCTTATGAATTAATCAATGAATGTTTCTCCTTTGAGATTACCTTTTTATCTATTCTGTATGCATGTGGTTGTTCATAAGTTGTTTGCTCCATCAGATAGTGAGCTCTTTGAGGTCAGGTATCATCTTTGCTTTTCTTTTATCTCTGGCACTTAGTACCTTGTCTAGGATTTAGTAGGTACTTAAATGTTTATTGACTCAAGAATGGTAGCATCCATACCAGCCTCTTCTCCATAGCTCCTCTTATCTTTCTCCATAGAGTTTTTCACATTTGCATTGTTAGAATTGTCTTCTTAAGGATTTCCCATTTCTTTTCTCTGGGAATTTTTAGATCATAGAATCCAAGCCATTTTTTCTATAATATCTTTGAAATCTTTCCTAAACTCTTGGTTACATGCCTCCTCCTTTTTGTTATCATAAATTATAATATGGAGTGGTCACTTCCTCCTAAAGTTCCTATGATTTCTAATTCAGTAACCAGCTCCTTCTTGTTGTCATAGACATAGGTTAATAAATGCTGATGTAGCAGAGGGGAAGGGAATGACTAGTTGTGTGATTAATCTGGGAATAATTCCTGAAGGGGGAAAAAATTCTAGAAACCAGGATGGTAAAGGATCAGTAAACGAAAACATTTCAGGAATGTTTTTAGGGATGGGAGTTGTTAGTTTAGTTGTTTGGTGGGGAGAGAGGGTAGTTACAATTCTTGTCTTCAGACATCTGAAAGGCTGTCATGGAGATGAGGGATTAATCTTGTTCTGTGTGGCTTCAGACATGAGAGGTAGTGGGTGGAAGCTAATAGGAGTCAGATTTCAGCTTCTTGAGACAAAACTTCCCAATAATGAAAGCTGACCAAAGTGGATGATGGTGTGCTGTCATCACTGTAGTTATTCAAGCAAAGTGTGGATTACCATCCTTTGGGGATGCTGGGAAGGGGATTCTTGCTTTGGGTGGGAGGTGGAACCAGATGACTTTTAAGTTCAAGCATTAAGGTTTCATGAGATGTTTTAAGTGGGACACTAAGAGAACACTCAGAATGGGTCCCAGAAGATACCTGCAGTCATAGATATGTTTCCTAGCAGCTCTTTTTAATTGTTCTCACCTTTCTAGATAAGACCATAGAATGGCTGACAGGACTTGGTATCCTTTCCTTGGCATGAATCTTGGTTGACCACCTAGAGGGGATGGACTACTCACTAGGAAGAAGGGCACTGCTCTGTCTCAGAGAAGCTTTGGGCATACCCTATCTTGTCTGGGAAGAATTTTTGGAACCTCCAAATGTTGGAAGGGACCTCAGAGACCCAAAACTGAGTGCAAGGAAATTATATCCCAGGTTTCTACTGTGTAATTTATCACTGTGGAATTCAGTTAAAAGGAATCTTTGACATCATCTAGTTCAACTCTTACTTGAAATAGGTGTTGGTTTTAGAGTGAATAAAGGTGTATTTATGAGGAAGGGATTCTCAAAGGAATGCAGGGGTTGGTAGGTGGTGGAGGCTTTGTCAGAAACCATGAGAGAAAGTTCCCCTCAGTTCCCTGATTGTTGGAGAGACACTCAGGCTAGGGGCTTTCAGCAATGGTACAGGCATCAGATATAGGGAGTCTGGGTTTGGGATGGTGCAATGATGATTTCTTTGATCTCAGTTTAGCTGCCTGGCTCTGAAGCCTGTGTTTGGCAAACCATACTCCCAGAGACTCCAGGATTGCCAACACAGATGGAGCATCAGCCAACTGGGCAGGGGGATAGGTGCCCTTTATGACACCTGCCTATTCCTAGCTGGCCGGCTTCTTGATTTCCATTGGCACCAGTCTTCCACTTCAGCCTGTGCCTGTGGGCAAGAGCTCTCCAGCGCTAATGTCAGGAAAACTGTTCTAGCTAGTGCCTTGGCTGAGATCTCAGTTGCCCTAGAATCAAGTTAATGGTAAAAAGGCTAAATCTCCAGTCTTTCAGATTCCTTTTGTAATGCAAATGTAAATCCATAATCTATTCCCTGGTTCAGGAAAGGGGTGTGGTTTGTGGCTGTCTTTTGTATATTAAAAAGATGGCCCTGAAGTCAGCTCTATTTTACTTTTACTTGCCCTGGTTGCTTTTTCTGGGGAAACCTCAGTATGACCAGGTTCTAGAAAACAAGGAAATTGGCTTGTTTAACACATAGACCCTGAACAAGCAAGATGTTTGATCTGAGTTTTGTTTTTTCTTAAAGAACAGAGAAAAAAAATGAAATATCAATTTGAGCTTTTGTTATTTATCATTTCAGAGTAAATAGAAGTACCTAAAATCTTTAGGTTCTTTAATGCTTGACTTTGATGGATGGAATTGTGGGAGTGAAATTAAGAGTTCTCTTCTTGCCCAGAAATTCCCTTGGGGAAGGTAGGCACTGTCTATAGGTGTTTACATTCTGGTGGGTGGAATTGGACAGGATACCTGCACCATCAAAAGACATTGAATAGCATTATTGAATATGAGAGCTGGAAGGAGCCTTTGAGAATATTCAGCCTAATCTACTAATTTTTGCAAAGCAGGGAAATGGAAGTCCAGAGAAGTCCTAGGAGCTAGGACTATAACAACCTCGGTTCCAGCTGACTATTTCCATCACATCTTCAGTCAATAAATATTTATTAAATGCTTGCATTGTGCTTAAGCTTGGGTTACAAAGTGAACCAAAAGACAGTCCCACCCTGGGAGAGGTAATCAGGCTTCCATGTTCTGAGGTTTTGGACCTGATACCTCAAACCCAAATTGTGGAAACTCGGGTCACCTGACTTCCATATCAACGATTTCTGGAAGAGCCTGAGATGTGGCCAAGCTACTTAAAGTTTCTTGGGAAAAGCACCAATGAGTGAATCCCCTCTGCTTGCTTCCCTGAGAGTGTCTGAGGGCCTCAGGTAGTATCCCTCATAGCAACTCTGAGAGGTGGGAGCTATTATTGTCCCCAGTTTATAGATGTGGAGACTGAAGAGGTTTCAGAGGTTAAGTAACTTGTCTAAGGTTATAAAGCTTTTAAGTGTCTTGAGTCAGAATTTGAGTCTTCCTGACTCCTAATCTGGTGGTCTATCTACTGTGCCCCCTAGTTGTTGTTAATATGCTTCCCATGCCATGGTATAAAGGGTCTTTTTACTCTCCCTGTGGGTCCAGAGATGACTAAAATCTTCCGTGGGGTGGGAGGTGTGGGGGAAGTATAGCAGTAAAAAGTAGGAAAAGAGGACCATTGAAGCCTTTTTTTTAAATGCATAGAAGATTAGTAGAAAGATGAGTAGGACAGCTCTGAATATAGCATGTTGAATTTTTGTATATTGGAAAGAGAAACAAGCTGGAAGATTGGCAACTATGTGTACAAGCTGTATGGAATTACTTATTTTATTTGATGGTTCTGAAGTTCACAATGAGACAGAGACAGAGAGAGGTCTCGGAATTCATGGGATTGCCAGCATCTCTTGAACCTCTTCTTTCCTCCGTGTCTGCCTCTTTATATGAATAGGACTCATTCTTTCAAGAAAGTGTCTGGGGTATGGCTTCAACCATCACTATTGTGTATTTTTCTGGCTCTGTTTTGTTTGTTACCTTAGTGAAGATTTGCTCTTTGTGCAGTTTTAGCCCTGATTGACTCCTATGGAGAAAACTAGTCTGAGATTTTCCTGACTCCTAGCAAAAATGAGTGTTCAGCATTTGTAGCAAGGAGTCCATTAGAAAGAACTTTCTGTTTTTTCCTAAATGATGGGTGTCTTTGGGGCCACAACATTAATAACAAATGACAATATTTTGCATTTTTACAGGTTTTTTATTTCTTTTCAGAGTGATTTCACATTCCTGATAATTTTTAAAAAATATTTTATTTTTTCCCAGTTACATATAAAAATGATTTTTAACATTTTTTAAAATTTGGAGTTCCAAATTCCCTCTCTCCTTGGGACAGCAAGAATTTTTTGATAAAAGTTACATATGTTTAATCATGCTAAATATTTCTATGTTAGTCATATTGTGGAAGAAAATATAGGTGCCCCCCCCCTCCCCAAAGCCCCAAGATAAATACTGAAAAAAAAAATTAAAGTATGCTTTGATCTGTGTTCATCAGTTATTTGTCTGAGATGGATAGCATTTTTCATCATAAATTCTTTGGAATTATCTTAGATCATTGTATTATATTGCTGAGAATGATTAAGCCATTTATACCTGGTCATCATACAATATTGCTGTTACTGTGTATAATTCTCCTGGTTCTGTTCATTTCAATTTGCATTAACTTATGTATAAATTTCCATGTTTTTCTAAAACCATCCTGGTCATCCTTTCTTAGAGCATAAAAATATTCCATTATGGTCATAACAATTTATTTAACTATTCCCCAATTTATGGGCATCCCCTCAGTTTCCAGTTCTTTGGCACCACAAGAATAACTGCATAAATGTTTTTGCACATATAAGTCCTCTTTCTTTTCCTTTGTTTGGATATCTTAGGGATACAGACCTAGTAATGGTATTGCTAGATCAAAGAGTAAGCATAGTTTTATAGCCCTTTGGACACAGTTCCAGTTGCTCCCTACAACTTCATGAATGTCAGGGTTCCAATTTTCCCATATCTCCACTAACATTTGTCATTTTCCTTTTTGGTCATATTAGCATGATATTTTAAGGTGAGGTGGTTAGAGTGGCTATTGTGTGCTTGGAGAGGGAAATGAAGTTAAGAGACTTGCCCAAGGTCACATAGCTAGTTCATAATGGAGCCAGGACTAGAGATTCTTGTATTCACAAAAAGAAATATAGCTTCAAACAATATGAAATGGGATCAGAAAAAAATAATGAGTGAACCCCAACAAGTTTACATGCATTTTTGTTTGGAGCATTAGGTACTTATCTTACCTGCAATGAGATTTGTATATGTTTGCCCCCCATTGTGGCCCTTGAGTTCCTTCTGGCTGGGCAAGGAAGGGATGCCAGCTAGGGGAGGAAATCCCAGGCCGATGCTGACAAAAGTCATCACCTACAAGTGGATAACAGGTTGAATGTTCTTAAAGTTTGTTCATGTATTCTATGCCTAAGTGAGCCACATAGTCTGGGGACTGCCTTGTTCCTGGAGCCCCTTCCAGTGTGGAAGAGCCTGCAGGATTCCTGGATCAGGTCATTCTCAGTCATCCTCTTGCATTTGGGCCTGGCAAAAAGAAATGACCTATCCTTTCCTTTGCTGTTTTCCAGGGTCCTACGAGTGTGGAATATGTGGGAAGAAATACAAATATTATAACTGTTTCCAGACCCATGTGCGAGCACATCGAGGTAGGAAGCTTTTCTGTAGCCTTGGCTTCAGGCTTTGATTGGTGCAAGAAGGGAGGGGGTGGGGTGAGGTGAGAAACTGGTTCCAGTGTTTCCTTCTCCCCTTCTGCTCTCATCTCTCACCACCTCTCCTTTTGACTCTGTTCTGGCCTCAGACTGACTCCAAGCTGGGCAAAATAAATGTTTCAGAGCTTTGATTTCTATCTGGGAGAGGCTGTAGAGAATGTAGGGTCCCTTGCAATGGGGAGAAAAGAGCCTGCCTTGTTCTGAGGCCTATAGAGGGCAATGAAGGTAATGGACTGAGGAAACTCAAGGTTGTTAAGAGGGGGGGAGTCAAATGACCAGCTTCGTGACTAGCAATCTGTCTGGCTTAACTAGTAACTGGTGCAAATCCTGAGTTTGTCAGAGTCTGCCTGGGATGCCCTCAGATTTCCCATTTATGGGTGCCTGATTGGACTGACAGACAGAGTAGTCTTGTTAGGTAGGTCCTACTTGTTGGACATTTAAGTAATGCCAGTGGCCTCTGTGATTTTGTATCTCAGTTGCTTACTGTATGGAAGCTCCTTGGGGGCAGGACCTATGCCTCCTAGTACAGAGCCCTTCCGGTCCATAATATGATAGGCTGATAACTCAATAAACATTTGAGCCTAGTGGTGCTCCGAGGCCAGATTGGTAACGTGACTTTTTGGGGCTGTGCTTTCCTGCTAAACTCATCCCTATATTTCATGAGAGGGATTCAGGCCTAGAGCCTCTGGACAAGGACATTACCTGTGATTGAACCAGGGAAGGAGATCTAGGAGAGTCAGATTCAGACCATGGAAAGTGGTCTGATGGCAGTGGGAAAGTGATCTGCTCTCACTTGTCAGAGCAGTGCCAGCCACATTCCCATGTGCCTCTTTCTTATGCCTCAGAAGCAGCTTTTCTAGTCTTCTGCTCCCTCTCACAGAGCAGAGTGTGTTCTCTCCTTGCATGGACTCATCTGCCATCCCCTCTTCTCTTACAGACACTGAAGCAGCCTCAGGTGAAGGAGCTTCCCAGGGCAGTAAGTATCTTGCTGTCTAAATGGGGAAGGGGGTAGGGGTAGAGTGAAGACTGCATCAGGGAATCCACGTGAGGTTGGTTCTAGGGAAGGTGCTGGGTTCACTCTCTCCTTTCTCTGATCTTTACCCTTTGCTTTGGAAGGAGTAGTCTCAGGATTTAGGCCTGCTTATGTGAAGAAAGTGGCTTCCTTTGGTTAAGTAATAGATTACAAAGAGCAGTAGCCTTCCCTTTTGTGGTGGGGTTTAGAAGAAAAAGCACTGGATTTAGGATTGGGGGTTGGGGGAAGGGTGTGAAGGCCAAGATCTACTGCATCTCTTTAAGTCTAAGACCTTGAAATAGGTTGCTGTTTTTATTTTTATTTGTACCAATTACACACAACAAATTTCCACATAAGTTTTCTGATCCAAATTGTCTCCCTTCCTTCCCCCCTCCCAGAGCTGGCAAGCAATTGGATCTGAGTTATACATGTATTATCATGCAAAACATATTTCCATGTTGTTCATTTTTGCTAATAAAATGTTCTTATAAAACCCAAACCCCAAATAAAACAAGTCCAAGATCTTGAACAAATGGTTTTCTCCTTCTTGGCCTTTGTTTCCTCCTCTACAGAATGAGAAGGTTGGACCACCTGATCTCCATGGTCCCTTCCAGCTCTAAGTCATAGGAAGGTCCACAGCCTGTCCTTTTAGAGCTCAGTGAGGGCATCTTCTGCTGTCCTCAGCCTATAGTTGTCCTCCCTTCTTTCAATAGCTCCCTTCTTTTCTTGCTCTCTTGATTTTCCTCTGTGTGTATTTAAAGAACTTTCCCATTTAATCTTTCCTTCCTTTGCTATTTTGGGTCACTGGTGCCTTTCCAGCCCTCCTCTCAATGGCCTGGTTTGTACGCCTCTTGGCTTCCTTTGTGTGGAAAGACGCTGGTTGCTGTGGTCTTTATGGCCAGGGATATTTTTACCTCCTCCATTGCTCTTCCCTCCCTCAGCTCAATGCTACTCATTTTTTCTCCCCATGCTTATTGCCCTTTTTCCCAGGGCCTGCCCCACCTCAAGCAAATTACTTGGGGCCAAACAACTGCTGCCAGCTTTCTACCCAATCACCTTTACTGCAGAATTGATCCAATGGGCTGGTCATGAAGTTTGTTAGTTCTATAGTAGAACTTTGCAATGTTAGGAAGGGAGAGAGGGAGGGAAGAAGAAAGAAAGGAGGGAGAGAGAGAGGAAGGGAGAGAGACACACAGAGAGAGAATCTGTCTTTCTCTCAACCATTTATATAAAAGAAAATTTGTGGGTTGGATAAGAAGGTTGAAAAATCTGGAGATTGCCAGGGAATATGCAGAAGGGAGTGTTTTGCCCAGGGTTGTAGGTCTAGATTGCAGCAGTGTTTAAGACTTCTTGTGACCCTTGGCTTTCATCATCACCAAGCAAACCTAGTCTCCATCCCCTCAGTGGGTCACCACAGCCATAGCAGTTGCCTTCCAAGCTCAGAATATCAATCGGGATTGGAACTATTGGCTCCCCACATGTGGAACAATTAGTCTCTTCCCTAAGTGTTTGCTAAAGCACTCAAAGGGAAAGACTGTAACTGTAATGTGCATATGAATAATGCACTCTCTGTTCCTAAGTTCAATTAATTAAGAGGCAGATAGTCTTTCCTGCAGAGAAAACCGCCTGGTCACCTGTAGCATTTGTGGTGGGTGGCAGGTGGGTGGCTTGGCATGTGTTTGTGGTCACTGGCTATTTCCCGTGAAAGAAATGGGCATTTGAGAGTAAGGGGACCCCTGAGAATAAGGCCTCATAATGAGGACCTGAAAACGGCTACTTGGGGGAGAATCAGTAAATCTTAAGGAATCATCTAGTCCAAAAGCTTCATTTTTGTAGATTAGGAAACTGAGGCCCAGAGAGGGGAATTGACTGATGCAGAGATAAAGAGGAGCTGGGGATTATGACTTGAGTCTCCTAACCATTTGTCAGAGGGGCAGCTAGGTGTCTGGAGACAGGAGACCCAGAACTCAAATCCAGCCTCAGATACTTAATGAACTGTGTATCCCTGGGCAAGTCACTTTACTCTGTTTGCCTCCTTTTCCTTATCTGTAAAATATACTGAAGAAAGACACAGCCAATAAAACCCCAAATGAGATCACAAAGAGTAGGTCACAGCTGAATAACAAAATCACTTGTCAAATGTTCTTTCTTCTATCCCTTTATATTTTGCTTCCATTTCATAGATGAAAGGAAACAAGCTAGGTAGAGGGGAAGTGTTGGTGAGTTAGTTTCCCATCCTGTAGCTTCTCTTCAGACTCTGCTTGAGCCTCTCCCTCCACAAAAATCATGGAAACTTGGTTCTAGAGTGTTCTGTTCCCCTCTTCTGGGAAACCTTCCTGATCAGTCTGAGCTCCAATAATCCCAAATAAATTTATAGCAACTGAAGTCTCTAATACATAATTCAGAACTTGATTCCAGGGTCTCTAATAATAACATCAATAATAAACTATGATTCATATAGTGCTTTGATATTTGCAAAGCATTTTATAAACATTATTTTGTTTGACCTTAACAACAATTCTATGAGATAGATTCTCTTTTTATCCTCATTTTCTAGATGGGGGAACTGAGGCAAACAGAAGTTAAATTACTTGCCCAGGAGCACTTAGCTGATAAGTGGCTTAAGTACAGATTTGAACTCAGGTCTTCCTGACTCCTGGACCAATGCTCTGTCAGCTGCCATTTAGCTGTCTCTGATTTGTCTCGTATTTTTCTTTCATCGTTTGTTGACTGTGAGTCTTGCTCTTTCCACATAGACTGTGAAGTCCATGAGGATAGGAGAAGATCTCTGGGCTGATAGTTTTCATTTAAAAAAGAAAAGAAGCTCAGTAAATTCTTTTAGATTTAATTGCCTGTTCTTGGTTTTTCAATAGCATTAAACAGCTGCTTAGGAGAGAATAGGATTCAGTAGTCAAAGGTCAGCACAACATGTAAGGAGAGTGATACCCTAATATTCAGTTCCCTAACACAATGGGGACTCTTTCGTAGGACTCCTAATTCAAGTAATGATGGGTATAGCTTAGGGCAGTGGTGTCAAATTCAAGTAGAAAGGGACAGCAAAACCATAAAGACTTTTTGCAGGTTGCATATTGATTTAGAAAACCACATATTAACATTATCTGTGTTCTATCTGTGTTTTTTGTTTATTTTGTTAAATATTTCCCAATAATATTTTAATCTGGTTCAGAGGACACTCTAGAGTCCCAGGTTTGAAACCTCTGTATGGTAAAAGAAATGCTGGCCTTGCAGCCAGAGGACCTAGGTTTGAATCTTGGCTCTGCCCTGCTCTAGAACTTAGTTTCTCCATCTATAAAATATTTGCATTAGTTTAGTTGCAGTCCTTTTTATCTCTGAAACCTATAGTCTCTCAGAATAACTGATATTTACCTGAGCCATTCCTGTCTGAGGTCAGCCAGCCTGCTGCTCTTATCCCTGAATAACCAAGAAGATTTTCACATTTCCTGTTTTCCCTCCACTGCTCCCACAGACAACTTTAGGTACACATGTGATATTTGTGGGAAGAAATATAAATATTACAGCTGTTTTCAGGAGCACCGAGACCTGCATGCTGTGGATGGTGAGTCCTATTCCTGCTTCTGGGCTTCTCTGGGGATTATGAGATTGAACAGGAAGGATTTAGGAATGCCACTTCCCCACCCCTCTTTCTTGTGCAGGGCTGTGGGCTACTCATAGCCTTTCTCCCTTATATCCTCATAGAAAAGTTGCTTCCTTACAGACTCTCTTCTCTCTTTACCTTTCTTCTTTTCTGTCTCCTTTCTTTTTAATTTTTTTTTCTCTTTCAGTGGGCTCAGTGGTTATTTCTTGAAACCATCTCTCCCCCTTCCTCCCTGCCCCATGACAGTTGTTGAATCCTGACCCAGAACTCAGCCTTGGCTCCAGGCCAAGACATAAATGAAGATAGAAAAGACCCTTCTCCCTCTTGAGTGATGACCACAGATAAATTAAACAGTCCATTTGTTATGTCTGTGGGGTACAAAGTGATGGACTGCTTGGGACTTCTGGGCACATGCAAGGGGACTGTGAGTGTGATACCCCCAGGAAGATCTATGTGAGCTTGATGGGAGTGCCTTGAGAGCATCGTCATCCCCTGATCACACCTCCCCTGGGCCTGGTATATTGCCTGGTGGGCTGAGTAATGGAGATGACTGTCGAGACAGGTCCTGGGGAAGTGGTTTGGTGGGACTCTTTCTGCTACTCTATTTCTCCCATCCCAGTTTTCTTGGCCTCTGTTTAGGTAGCTGAGTGTTGCAAGCATGCTAAGGTTCCTAAGAACAGGTTGGTGGTGGTGCTCCAGGTCATTGGGGTGAGGTCAGAGCTCTTTCCCTGGGTTGAGCTAATAGCACTCATTTGCTTCCTTCCTTCCTTTCCTCTATTATTGCCGCCACCTCTTATCCGGGCTCAGTGTTTAGTGTCGAAGGAGCTCCAGAGAATCGGGCAGGTAAGTCCTAGGCCTCTTCTTCCCTTGTTCCTTCCCTCTCCTGTAACCAGGGATCCGGCCCTCCTTGGGAAGCTAAATGACATTTGTTCTCCTGCAGACCCTTTTGATCAATCCGTTGTGGCTACAGATGAAGTAAAGGAGGAGCCTCCAGAACCATTCCAGAAAATCGGGCCAAGTATGCTCACTTGGGAGAGAGGGTTCAGGGGCACAGCAGGGACTGGGTCCCTGTGAACACGGAGTTGTCTTGCCATCATCCAAAGACTGTTCTGGGACATGTGGCATAATAGCTATTAAAAGAGATATAGGGAGGATGAGGGGGCAAGGCAGGCTAACAGGGTTCAGTACTAGGTTTGGCTCAGGTCCAGGATCCCCTGCTTCACATTTTCTCAGTCTTCCAACTGGTCTAGTCATCTTGTCAGTGTAAGGCACAGGCCAGTAGATGAAACAGTTGGGACCTCAAAGAGTTATTCTATTCCATCTCAGTTGTTTTCCTTATCTTCTATCTTCAAGTGATAAGTAGATAAAAATGAAAGGGGGAAGGGAATGAAAAGGAAGGGAAGGAGGAAAGGAAGGAAAGAGAAGGGGGGGGATTGAAATTTTGAAAAGAGACCCAACTTTTGAGATCTCACCACCTGGAAGTGTGGGAAGGAAGGAAGGAAGGAAGGAAGGAAGGAAGGAAGGAAGGAAGGAAGGAAGGAAGGAAGGAAGGAAGGAAGGAAGGAAGGAAGGAAGGAAGGAAGGAAGGAAGGAAGGAAGGAAGGAAGGAAAAGAAGGAAGGAAGGAAGGAAGGAAGGAAGGAAGGAAGGAAGGAATTCATTTTATCAAGTGCTTACTATGTACCTGGCACAGTGCTAAGGACTATGGACATTCAAATACATGTAAGTCAGACTGGCACTGCTCTCAAGGAGCTGACCCTAATGAGGACAGACAGCATGTGGTATGGAGACCTGACTCCAAGACAAAATTAAGTTTCTTCCATCAGAGGTTCTGGGAATGGAGGAGGTAAGGGCAGTGGGCACAATGGCCAGAGTGAAGGCAATATGACTTGGAGTCCCAGATTCTCCTTTAGAAGGGAGTTAATGAGGAAAAAGTGATGGCTCTCCCAACCTGTTTTCATTCTTTTCCACAGAAACTGGTAATTACACCTGTGAATTTTGTGGCAAGCAGTATAAATACTATACCCCTTACCAAGAGCATGTGGCCCTTCATGCCCCTATCAGTGAGTATCTGCTAAGGATGGAAGGTGGGAGGGCTAGCGGGGTATGGATCAGTGTTGTGGAAACCAGCAAGGGCTTGGGAATATGTGTTGGGTGGCAGCTGCTGGTGGCTGGTGTCTTAAGGTGAGAGGGCTTCTAAGGCCAGCTCTCGGCATCATCTCCTCCTCCTAATTATGCATGTGTCATAGAGCCACCTTGTGGCAGCACATTGCCATAGCTGTCAAGTTCCAGTGCTGTGAATTCTTCTCTGACCTGGAGCACCAGCAACATGGTGCTGTGGGAAGAACACTGGGTTTGAAGTCAGAGGACCTTGGTTCAAAGCCTGGACCTACCACTCTTAACTCTCTGTGAGACTCTGGGCAAATCTTTGGATTGATTTCAGTTTTCTCATTTGTAAAATGAGGAATTTGGACTAGATGACTTCTCAGATCTCTTCCATTATCCTATCATATGAGCTCTTTGCCTGGGAGGCTGGATGGTTGAGGGACCTCGGGAAAGGAGAACCCGGACTATGGACTTTTCTCGGGCTTGTGGGGAGAGAGTCACCACAGGACTTATACACTTGGTCTGACTCACTCTGGGGAGTGCATCTTTTTCTCAGTTCTTTGGGTGTCTTTAGCTGCCCAGCTATTTAACAACATAGCCCCTAGAGTTCAAGGGCTATGGGGTAGAGGTGGTCAAGAGCCCTTAAGTCCTAAAATCCCAAGTCTGGACTGTCTCATGCTGTCCAAAGAGGTGACTTCAGAAGTCTCCTGGGATGATGCCCTTGGCAGCCTCTAGAAGAGGTCTCATAAGATCTCAGAATTGAAAGAGATCTTAGGGGTCATCTAGTCCAACCTTGTGCCCCCATGCAGGATATCTCTCTGACTCCTCCCAGCTGGTGATCATTGCTTCTAGACCATGTGATGGAGGCGACTTAGCTCTCTAGCTGGGTTTGTGGTGGGCCTTTAGGTTTTTAAGGTTTTTCTTTCTTTCCTTTCCTCCCCTTCTTCACAGAAGCTTGAGCCACAGTGGGTACAGTGCAGAGGTAGGATCATAGGTTCATAGATTGAGAGCTAACAGGAACCTTAGAAATTGCTAAGTCCAACCCTCTCATTTTGCAGTTGAGGAAATTTAGTTTTGCAGAAGTCAAGGGATTTGCTCAGGACTGCACAGCTAGTATCTGAGAGAGAATCAGAAGATAGGTCTTCCTAATTCCAAACACAGTGACCTTTCATCTGAACCATTGCATAGTCAACATGATATTCCAAATCCCTTTAAGTACCAGGGCTCTGTAAACTTGTGCAATGGCTTCTCACTAAATGGAGTAAGGGGGTAGTTTGTCTAAGTAGAAAGGACATTGATGGGCAAGCAGGGGCCCTGTGCTCATGTCCTATCCTCTGCTCCTCAGTTGTCCTCTATCTTTGAGTAAGGCCTTTTTCTTTGCACTTCAGTTTTCACACATGTAAAATAAAGGATGATCTTGAAGATCTTTTCCATCTTTTAACATTTTGTGATTTCCTTTTCTTCTCTTTGGCCTGTGTTTGATTGTTTAGAATGGCTGGTCCCCATAGTAGCTTCTGATTCATTAACCCAGGGAAGGTCATTGGGCTTGAAAATTCCCTCTTTTCTCTTCCAAAGTGTGGGTTCTGACTGCAATGTTCTACCCTTTGGAGCTCTTGGACATTGACTAGTTCTAAATTTCCATTTCTGACAAGTATCCTGCATTAGATCTTTGTTCATCTTTCCACCTGGCTCCAGGTCCTCTTTACCATTCTCAGTCAGGGCCACTCAGAGTGTCTGGAACCTTGCATTTGGTGAGCTCAGGCCTTGTTAACACAGTAAAGGTATACCCAGTTGTACTTGGGCATCTAGAATATACCTCTCCTATGCAGATTATTGGGCAGGAGAGTGCCTGGCATTTTCTTCTAGAGCTTTGAGGAGATTGGCCCCCTAGTTTCCCCACCTTCCTTTACTTTCCATATGTGCTAGCTCTAGACTCCTATGTGGGTAATACCATATAGGTATAGACGTGTTGGGTGGGGATGGAGAAGGGTGTGATATCTTCTCTCTCTCCAGGGTAGCCTTTGTTCTATGACAGAGTTGAGAAGGAAAATTAGAGATGTTCACCAGGTTGAAATCTAACCTTCTTGGAGTGTTGTTTTCTGGTCTGCTACGATACCCTTCATAGGCTGGGGCCAAGGGCTGTGATCTAAAGGTAGTGAAACCAATTTCTTTACCTTCCATAGCAATGGATTCTCCAGACCAAGCCTGGGAGAAAGTAGGGATAACTTCCCAAGAATTCCTAACTGTTACCTTCAGATCAAAATCTTTTCACTGATCTGGATGGGCAATACCTGTGAGCCTTTAAAAAGATAGCAAACGGGGGCAACTGGGTAGCTCAGTGGATTGAGAGACAGGAGGTCTTGGGTTCAAATCTGGCCTCAGACACTTCCTAGCTATGTGGCCCTGGACAAGTCACTTGACACCCTCACCCCCACCCCCAAGTGCCTAGCCCTTACCACTCTTCTGCCTTGGAATCAATGCACAATATTGATTCCAAGATGGAAGGTGAGGGTTTAAAAAAAGAAAGGAGAGCAAACAGAGGCTGTGCACAGGGTGGAGGGCCATGGTAATCTGGGAACAGAAAGCCTAGATCCCTCTGCAGAGGGTGCTGGATGAAACCTAGAGGTTTATAGAAAGAGTACTGGGTTTGCTCTAGAGGACTTCTGTTGGACACCCAGCTTACTATCTGTATGACGTTGGGCAAGATACTTGACTTCGTCATCTATGAAAGAAGGGGCCACCAGTGATGGTTTAAGGCAATGTTGATGAGCCTATGGCACGTGTGCCAGAGGGAACTGGTCCCATCCCCTTCTCCATCTCACCTGAGGACATTCTTCATTTCACCTGCCGTTCTGCCCAGCAGCCCAATGGGAATGCTTCCTCCCTCCCCTGTCTAGGGTAAGGTGGGGGCTCACAGGTGATGTGAAGGTTGCAGTTTGGACACTCAGTTTCTAAAAGGTTCACCATCACTGGCCTAAGGGCACTTCTAAGACCAAATCCTATGATTCCCCCACTCCCCCACTAGTCAGTCCTTTCTGCTGTATTCATTTCTTGAAGGACCCATCCATTGCAATCATGGGCTTGTATCTGTAACTCCTATCTGTTTTTTCCAAGAGGAAAAGGCAAAAGTCTATTGGTCAAGTTGTGCTTCAGATTCAGGGAAGGGAATGAGAGGAATGGATAATACAGAGCCAAGGGCCATGGGTGGCAAAGATGAAAGGGGCCATCTGGTGAGGATGGTACAGTAAACTAGCTTCTTTGTGTATGTATATAAAGGCACCAACACTCATTTGTGTTTATGTATCAGGGTTTGCTGGACAGAAGTGTGCTGTGCCTGTGTATCTCAATATCCATTGAGCAGAGGTCATTTGTGTGTGTCATTACTTACTAGAAAGTAGGAATTGGTATATCAGTCAGTGCCTACTGGAAAGAAGATACCTGTCAGTGCTCAGAATTCAGAGGATATCTGTTGGTATCAGTTTCCATGAGGAAGGACATCTGCCCATACTCACTGGATAGAGGGCATCTGAGTGTCAATGCCTACCAGTTAGCATAAGTATATGCCAGAGACTACCCAAAAGAAGGTATCTTAACAGTACCCACCAGACAGAGGGCATCTCTTAGTTTGAAATCCCATGTCTATTGGACAGAGAGTATCTATGCATGTCAGACTTGCCAGCCAATGGGCATCTGTATGCCAGTACCTTCTGGGAAGGATAGATTTCTCAGTATTTGCCAGACTGTCTTCTACATATGACAATGACTACTAAGCAGATGGCATCTGTTAATGTCAGCTGGGTAAAGGACCTCTGTCAGTACCCACTGGGTAGAAAGCATTTGCTGGTGTCCATTAGACAGGAGGACATATATCAGTGATCACATAAGGCATCTGATAGGGAACATTAGATTCTAAGTAACTATATGCCAACTAGAGAAATCGGGTTCTAGGTGGAGCACAGTGTCCTGGGCCATTCCCCTCTGTAATTGCTCTAGATGGGCAGATGGCAGAGGTCTCATAGTCTGGCCTTTGGCCCGTAGTCAGATGGTGTAGCTTTGGGGTTTGTGTGGAGAGAGGAGACTTAATGTCCTGAGATAGTCCTTGGAAGGTTTTCTTGGGCAAACTGGGTATTGGTGGATAGATGGGGAGAGGGGATTATTTATGAGAGTCTCTTTTTGGGAATGGGGGATGAGAGACTTGGCCTGCTGCCAGAGAGTGACTTTGCTAGGTCCCTCTTGCCTTGACTAATTTCTATCCCCATCACAGGCTTCTTTCCTAAGGCAAGCCAAGCCCCCTGGCAGAATGTGCATCCTGGAATTTTCTGTAAACTAGTACACAGTACTCTCTCCCCATTTGCCCAGTGACTCTGGATCCTGGGAGCTGGCAGACTTGGGCCTCTCTACTTCTCCCTAATGGAGCAGTTGGGAACATCTGCTAAGGGCCTGGGGAGGGGAGTATGTCCAGAATGTGTTTACACTCAATTAATTTTTAATTATGTCACTTAATAAAGTTGTTAACCAACTGAGAATGTGCCTTGTCTTTTATTTCTTTGGGAAGAGCTCTGCTTCTATCCTTCCCATTTATTTCCTCTCCTCCCCTCACCCCACTCCCTACTCTATCCAATAATCCCTGGCAAAACCCCTTTCCTCATGGCCCTATCCTCTTGTCTCTGCAGAACCCTAATCAACCAGAGGGTCTTCATCAGTGGCTTAAACAACTCATTGTATGTCTTCGGGCAAATTATTTCCTCTCTCTGGGCCCCATTTCTTCATCTGTAAAATTAAGTGGGTTAGACTGCATGGTCTTTGAGGTTCATTGTAGTTCTGAGATTTTAGGATTCTAATGAACAGATTGGGACCTAGTCTAGGTGTCATAGCCTTTCTTAGTTATCTCCAAAGGGAAAAGTTGTTGGAAACCAGTTATTCATGGTTGCTTTTGTTTCTGTTCTTTTACTCTTCCTCTACTAAGTTACAGTCATGTGTCTATAGAGTCTTCTGGGCATTTGGGAACACCTCTTCATCAATTCCTTCCCTTTGGGTGTGGGGACTTCCCTTTGCTATTCTTGCTGCTTCAGCCAGATTGGAATTCTGAGATCTTGCTTTCTTTGTCTCCATAGTTTTGACTGAACCACTTTCCAAGAAGAGTAGAAAAGCTCATTTGACCGCTGGTGGTAGATCACATCCCTCATCAAAACCCCACACCTTTAGAATGTGCACTGTTGTAGCATGCAATCTTTGGAAATATAGGTTCATTTACTCAACCTCTCTCTTTCCCAAATATGTAGTAAAGCTTAATAATGATTTCCCCTTCCCTGAAATCTGAGGATTCTCAAGGGGAAGGCCTGGTCTAGTGTCTCATCTAACTATTCCAAAAACTATCATGGAAGGAGTGAAATGACCTAGTCTTTATATCCCAGTTCTCCATGTGCCAATACCAGTTCACAAAGCTTCCCAACTTTAGTAATGGGGTGGGATGATCTCATAGAAACTGTGAACCTATAAATCAGTCTTCGTGGGACAAAATACCAAGAATTTCCACTCTCCTCCTAGCCCCTCTCCATCCATTCATTGATCCATCTATCCACCTAGTCTATCATCTTCTTTCCCTCTTAGGAAGGAAGGGACTGGGAGCTACAGGTCCAGAAAAGTTATTAACAATGAGAACTGTCCAAAAGTGGAATGAGATGCTCCAAGAGGTCCCTCATTTGAGGGAGCAGAGCCCAGCTCAGATAACTACTTGTCATGAGTGCTATAATGGTGATTCTTTTTTAGGTATGGATTACACTAGGTCTGCTAAGGCCTCTTCTAGCTCTAAATACTATGACTCAATATATTTCCCCTGTAGGAACATGAGAAATAGCTCATGTATTTTCCAGATGCTCAGAAAGTAGTCTGTGTGCTGATACCTTTCTGGAAAATCAGGTAGAGACAGGTGGCAGCAAACTGTTAAATGAGATCAAGAGATTTAATCTAGAACCAAGCAGAACTCTCCTTCCAACAGAATGACCAAAGACAAGCTTTCCTTGATGTTCTAGAGTAGGAAATTCTTTTGGGGCTGAAGTTTGGTGGTGACCTGCCTGAAAAGAAGCACACGTGATGTTAGTGATTTGTCCATTTTCTCTAAGGTTCGTATAGAACCTGAGTCTGTTATGTCCATGCATCCTTTTGGATATCTGGGGAAGCTTAAGGACATATTGTTGCCTACATTTGTTTTTGAAGGAAGTACAGAATTGAAGCTACTAGTTAGTGAAGATAAAGAAGTAATATTTTTTCAGTCTTAAGTTCACATATACCCCTGAGAGGAGGTTGGGGCTAATCATTTCCTCTAAAATACTTGAAAGAGTTTGTAGTCCCAGGTGAAGGGGCGGGAGTAGGTGACCTGGATCAGTGCTGTAGAATAATTGTTAGGAGCTGCCATCTTCCGATCTCAAAACCCAGTTATTGTGATTAGAGAAAAAGTCTGTAAGAAATAGCCTTAGCCTTGCCCGGTGATATCTAATCCAAGGATTTGACTAAAGGTCCTGTTCTATGAGAGATGGGCATATTTAGAAGAGTTGAGAAGAAAAGGCAAAGGACTGGCTAGAAAGGGGCAGGACTCTTTGGCATGAACCAGCTATGAGTTCTTTATTAACAGAAACATTTATTTTTTGATGACTTAGAGCTACAAGCAAGGTTAGACTTCAGTCTCGGAGAGTTGCTATATGGCTTATATCAGCTGGTAACTACATTTAATTAATGAAATAATAGTACACTGAACTAGGAATGAGGAGACATGGGTCATAGTGTGGAATTTTGTTAAATGCTTTCTAACTATATCTAAAAAATTTTTATAATCATTAAAAAATTTTTTTGAGTGCCAAATTCTTTCTCTCCCTCCTGCCACTCACAAGAAGGCAAACAATTTGATATCAACTATGCATATGAAATGATGCAAAACATATTTCTATATTCTCCATGTTACAAAATAAAACAAACAAAATAAACATTAAAAACAAAATTTTAAAAAGTATACTTCCATCTGCTTTCAGAGCTCATCAGTTCTCTCTAGAGTTCAATAGCATTTTTCATTATGGGTCCTTTGAAATTATCTTAGATCGTTATCTTGATCTCAGAGTACCTGAATTCTTCACAGTTGACTTATCCTTCCAATGTTGTTGTTTCTGTGTACAACATTCTCCTGATTCTGCTAACTTTACCTTGCATCAGTTCATGTAAGTCTTCCCAGTTTTTTCTGAAACCATCTTGCTCATCCTTTTTTATAGCATAATAATATTCCATCACAGTAATATACCATAACTTATTTAGTTGGGTTTAATTTCCTGATTGGAACCATAATAATAATAATAATAATAATTCCTGTCCTGCCTACTTCACAGGGTTGTTGTGAGGAGTTGAGGATTCAATGAAGGGAGAAGTGTAAAGAATTTTGAAAATTATAGAGTATGATATGACGGTAAATATTATATTCTCATGCACTTCTCAGAATGAGTGAAGTAATGTTTTTACTTCCAAAAAAAAAAAAACAACTGATTTTTGAAAGATTTTCTAAACGTGGTGAAGTTAAATTCGTAGCTTTTGGAGTTATTTGTATGTGAACATTGCATGTTCATCACCTTTCCTAAATGTTAATAAATACTTTCGTATATCATTTAAGCTAATTATAATTCTCCTACTTCTTTCTTCTGAAATTCCCCATACTTTTCTCATATCCCCCTTTGTTCTGGATCCTTCCCTCTTGTGAAAAACAAATTCCCTAGAGATGTGGGTTAGGGTTGTTCAAGGGCAGGAACTTTTTTGAGAAATAAATAGAACATAAATTACTTGGGGAAGAACTCCCCCATTTAATAAGAAATTCTAAGAAAACTGGGAAGCATTTGGGCAAAAATTAGGTTTAGACCAGCTGTTTATACTATCTCAAAATGAACATGAGAGGTGAGATCAATAGCTAGTTTAATGCATATTCTTCATTTCAGACCTGGATTTTGGACCTAATTCTACCACAAAATCACAGGGTGGCTTTAGCCCATATCACTTCTTTCTAGATTTCTTCATTTACAAAATGGTGATTTGGACCATATTATTTTGGGGGGCTAGCTCTGATATTCAGTTAGCCAGAATCTACCTTTGAATGACACAAGTAAGCAAAAACGAGACATTCCCCAAAATTAAGTCAGTGAAACCTAACTTAGAAACCATTGGCTTATAGTACCTGAAGGCAGGAAATAGCTATTAAGTTATCTGCCTCAGGGAGAAAATAACAACTTGTTCACATTAGAAAAAATGAGGTTAAAGCTAAGCATTTTCTTCTAAGGCATTTAGAAGAGTTTGTGATGTGTCTTGGACTGATGCTATGAACAGATGTTAGTGGTTGTCATCTTGCTACCACTTAATTCAGTCTTTATTGTGGTGAGGAAAATATGAGTCACACCCATGGCTTCATAGGTACGTTGAGGAAGGGAATGTTTGAATTTTAACTCTCAGTAGGTGTCTAATGGTCTTATACCCAATCAGGACAATAGGGAAACCTAGTAGTGTTACCAGAACTACTAGATGCATAAATGTCTCGTGACTAGAGTACCTATCCTGTCAAAAAGGAGAAATATTGAGTCCTAGACTAGATGAAGACCACTCCTCACTTCTTTCTACCCACCCCCCCCCCCCCAGGCATTTGTTCCATTGGAATGTCCAGAAGTAAGCATAGTATTCCAAGCGCAGTCTGAATAAGTCTACTAATAAAATAATAACCTAAGAGAACAACACTGAGATTACATCAGCATAACCCTCTTTAAGTATCTACAAGTCAACCCTATAGAATGTAAGCTCTTAAGGGCAGGGCCCATTTTATTTTTCTCTTGGTCTTTCCAACATCCTGCACATAGTAGATTCTCAATGAATTCTAGTTGAATTGATTTGACTATCAGTCTGAATATTCTGATTATGGTTGGTTCAGGAAACTGACCTATGATGAACCTTTTCCATGCAGGACTGTGTGGGACACACCTTCCTTCTCTTTCTTTGAGACTAGTAAATTCAGACTCCATTCAGAGGTGACCACATCTCAAAGGTAGAAGCCCAGGAGACTTTTTAAAGATTGGTATCTTGTGTAGTTGTTAAGTTCTGGTTGCCCAGCAGGTGGTTACCAATAAAATTTTAGGAATTCTTGGAAATGGAGTAATTCCACTTGTTGCAGGACCCCTTGAGTACTAGAGAATGCTTTGGGTAAATTGTCATTCACATCTAATTGGCTCTGCTTGTCAGAGTTTGTATGCTAGAAACCAGGTACTAACATACCAACATATCATGACCTTTTGGATCTTTTCATCTGAACTTGATGTTGGGGAAGTAGTTGTAGGTTTCTAAGCATGTGGACTAAGAAATCTTCTTTCCCACTCCTTTTATCACTACTGTGTGGATCAAACCCCATCTATAATGGCTCTGCTCTGCCTTTTCCTCCATCCTCTCCCATTCCCCAAAAGGATTGCTTAGCTAGAGTGCAGAGGGGACTTCATGGCATGGTCTACTGATTCCAAGTAACTCAGACTTCCCTATAAATAGGGGTAGGAGGGAGGGATCTTTGTCATTCATCAAGGAATGAGGATAAGGGGTAGAATTCAGTGAAACCATTCCCAGATTTTTGCCCTTTTGGGGGGTTATTGTGGGGGGGGAGGCCATGGTCATAAGAGGCTGCCAATCCAAGACGGCGGCACAGCCCACGGGAGAGCCTCGGGCAAGCCAACATTGAGGACCCGATCCTGCCAGGTACCTCCGCTGGGTGGGAGCCGTCTGAAGAGCCTGACGCTAGTTCTGAGTGTTCGCATCCAGAGTTCTCTCGATCTCCACTCTTCATGGCAGTGAAGACACCGACGAGCCAGTCGGGCAAAAAAACGCCAGCTTCCATAGTCCGGTGCTCCACCCTTCTACAACGCACCTCCTCTGGTGCCCCTCCAGCCTCCCAAACCCAGATGTTCCGCACTCCAAATTCCGGATCCCCAGGAAGCAAGGCAACCACAGGTACCAATGGCCTTTGTGCCCTCAGCTTTCTTAACTGTTGGGTGGGCTTTCCACCTTTGAAGTGATCTCTGCCTTTCTCTCCATCCATCCCAGTCATAGATCGAATCCCATTTCTACCTATGGCAAAAGGGAATGGAAGTGAAGTCTCCGACATTGTGAACAGCCAATAAAGAGACCAACTGCCCCCAGTCACATCTATTTCCTGAGGAAAATCCTCGATAAGACAAGACTAACTATAAGGGCGACAACAAATCTGGTTTAAAACCCGGTGTCCTAAGCTAAGGGACAAAACTTAGAATCATAATGAAAATTATTGTTTATTGTGTTTGATAAAAGTTGATGAAAGATTAGCCAGTTGGGAGAAAGGCCTTGTGCTGACATGTCAAGTTTTCAACCTAATGATCTCCTTTTTAGACTGATAGTTCCAGAGCTCCTCAGGGGCTCATTGACCATCCAAACTGTGCTTGATAAGTGGCAAAGTAATAAAATGTGCTTGTGTTTACACTTTGATTCCCAAGGTTGTTTTTCAAAAAGAACATCCTTTTGATGTGCCTGCTCAGAGTCTTTAATGAGAACAGCAGTTTAATAAACCATTAGGTTAGTAATTATTCTAGGCTCCTGGCAATTGTGAAAACACAGTGGCTGTTGTGTTATATTTTCACCAAAACTGACATAAATGGTTATTATAAACAGAATTCTGAAAAGAGAAAGTAGCTCATAGTTTGACCATTGCTGATGGTTCAGTGATATCCATTATGTAAATTTGCTCATACAGCAAGCATTTATTAGTCTCCTGCTGTGTGCTGGCACCATAAACACAGCTTAAAAGATACATTTCTGATATTGGGAATCTAAGGATTCTCCACTTCTTTAGGTGAAGGTCACTCAGAGACTGTGTATGCTCTCTAGCAATAATGTCATTATTTTTGAAAAAGGAAACTTTGGTTAAAATAATGGCTTATGGCAGATCAGAGGTGGGAATTTGGTAGTCAGCTATAACATGACCAGCTAATGTGGATTGAATTGTATGCATTGTCAGCTTTCCTATGGGATGGGTTGGAGAGGATTGTATCCTTGGGAAGGGAAATTCAGATATTTTATCTGAAAGGTGGTGGTTCATTTGACTGCAAGGCTGGGCAGAGGGATTTGTATATCATAGGGGGATCTGTTTAATCAGTTGATGTTTTAACTCTCTCTTCCCTAACTTTGGTCAGAATGGAATTATAGACGATTTTTAACCCTTTGATTACCATTTGGCTTCCATAACCATCTTTTTATTTTGGAGTCAGTTTTATTCTTTACCTACATAATCATTCTAGGTTCACTTCATTAATGAGGCAGTAAGAATAAGATATTCATTCAATCAAAATTTGCCATTGACTTTTTCCTTTGTGTATCAGGCACCACTATACCCCTCCACTCTGATCCCATGCAGAGAGAATGATTGCAGCTAATCCTGGTATCACAGAAGTTATGACAGAGAATGGGTCCCCCCCCAATTGGGCTTCTACTCTACCTTCTCCCCAAACAATTTTATGCAAAGTCTCACTGTATCCTGTCCTCCATTGTATTCTGTATCATTCATAGACAGAAGACCTTTATGAACAGATCTAATAAAGAACATTTCCATGTGGGTCCCATTGCAAAGGGGTCTCTAGGGAGGGGAGAGGGGGTTGTAGCATGGTGCCTTGGGATGTAGGTTCTTGTTGATTGCTTTGATGGACAGGGGTATTTATACTTCCTCACCTTTAAGATGAAGGGAGTTGGTGGGGAGGAAGGTAGGAACAGTCATTTGTTAATTGCCTACCATGTGCCCGGCATTGTTAGGTGCTTTACAAATATCATTTCATTGAGTCCTCACAAGCCTAGAGGATAGGTACTGTTATTATCCCCACTTTATAGTGGAGGAACTGAGGCAGGCAGGTGAAGTGACTTGTCCAAGCTCACACAGCTAAGTGTTGGAGGCAAGATACGATTGGGTCTTCTGTGTCTAGGTCTAGTGCTCTGTCCATTGTGTCACCTAGCTGCCTCTGGGACTTCCTCATCAGTAAGACGAAGGGGTTGGATAAGATGATATTCAAGGTCTTTTCCAGTGTTGGCATTCTTTGGTTCTCTTCTCACTCAGAATGGGCTGTATTATGCTTTGACAACTAGAGTTGGATTGGGACAGGAATTAAGAAATGTTGGCTAAGTTCTGTGACTGATAAATAAACCTTGTAGGGGGATACAGCCACCTCCACCTCCTACTCCTTCCCTTATTCAAGAGGAAAACTCCCTTTTGTTCCATGAGGTAACTAGTGGAGTAACTTTGGCTGATGCAGTCAGTAATTCCGTAGCTATTATGGATCTATCATTCCCCCCTCTCTCCCAGTGAGTCAAGCCCAACAGCCCTCTCAGCTTAGTCCTTGAAATGCTTAGTCAAGTTTCTAAGCCAGTGTTGAAGAGCTGTGTGACCCCTGACAATTCCCCTTCCTTCTTTCTCATTCCATCCCCCCTCTTCCACTGCTACCTTTCAAATTTTTCCAGTCTGAAACAACTGAATCCATATTCCTCTTTGGAATGTCCCTTCCAGAAGAGCTGGGGGAATCCCAGGAAAGCGTCCTGGCCTGAGAGCCAGAATACCTGGGGCTTCTCTGAGCCTCTCTCTGTGGGTGGTCTCGGGAAGAATTACAGCTCCTTTCCAGCTCTTCTGGTGTGTGTGTGTGTGTGTGTGTGTGTGTTAGAGGATGATTTTTGTTATGGAATAAGTCACCATTTGAAAAAGTATTTTATACTTTACAATATCAAAATATTTTCAATTTAGGCATGGCAGGTTATTTCTCTTTCCCCCTGCCCCCCCCATTTTACATGTGAGGAAACTGAGCTATTTGGATTTGGGGGAGTTCTCTTAGGTCACCTAGCTACCAAGTGGCAGGACTGGGATGAGAATCCTAGGTCTTATCATCTGTAGTCTGATGTTCTTTTCATATCAACTAATTTTGTTTCATAGAATCAAGAGTCTAAAACAGGAAGAAATCTTTGGGTCCCTCTGTTTAATCCCCTCATTTTACAGATGAGTAAGAGAAGTTAACTGATGTACTGAAGTTCCCTAGCTAATAATGAACAGAGGTGTGGGATTTGAATCTAATCCTTTTGACTCCAAATCTAATACACTCGTCTGCCTCTGAGATTCAAAATCTATATTGAGTCCTCTCTGATTGGTCTACTACTGCTGAGGCCTGGCCACCTGGAAAATGGGCACAAGATAGATTGTCTCATTGCATTTCTGCTCCCCAGCTGCCATCTTGTTGAGGGACTGCTAAAGAACTGTTCTGCAGACCAGTGGTGATTTAATTGATTCCATGCCCTTCCCACTCTCTGTCCATATTCCAAGGCTTTACTACCACTCTGGGACTTTAAGGGGCATGAAGCGACTTTCTCAGCATCTTCTCTCTCTCTCTCTCTCTCTCTCTCTCTCTCTCTCTCTCTCTCTCTCTCTCTCTCTCTCTCTCTCTCTCTCTCTCTCTCTCTTTCTCTTTCTCTCTCTTTCTCTCTTTCTCTCTTTCTCTCCTTTCTCTCTCCCTACCCAGCAGAAAGCGCCTTCAGTAGGAGAGTCGAGAGCAAAGCACAAAACAACTTTGAAGAAACGAACAGCAGTTCTCAAAACTCAAGTGGTGAATATAACCCCTACCCCCCATGCCCCTGGCAGATGCCTTGGCCTTCCTGCATCTCCATCACTCCTTGGGACCCTCATGTAGCGTCAGGTTCTGGGAGAGCTTGCGGCCCCGCAGGCGCATGACAGCATGCTTGTCCCAAGTGTACCCAGCAGGTCTCTATAGACAGATCCCTCTAGCCCCATCTTCTCTGCATTTCCAAGGGCAGTTTGTAAGTCCAGCCACATTTAAAAAGCCCTTTGGTCCTGGAATTCTGAGGGAAACTCATCCTCATACAGTGATGGCAAAAGCTCCACTTCCTCCATTTAAGTAGCTTATTGAAGGCAGGCCTCTCATGGATAGAGATCCAGGTGTAGTATTGCTTGTAATAGTCCCTGTGAGATATACAAGTTTGACCACAGAGTCTGTGAGACTAGAGTTCAAGCCTCTCTACATACATGTGCACATATACATGCCTTTATATATGCATGCACAGAGGTATGCAGCCCATGGGGCCCTGGGCAAGTCTTTTGCAAACTCTTGGCATCCCTAGGGGATTCTAAGATAAATTGCAATTGCTGATTTTCATTTCCTTAAGAGAATTTCTCTACAAGGAGCTCTCCTTATCACAGATCGAGGCCTCCCCAGCACAGACTTCAAGCCCTGACCAATAGCACTTGGCCTCTATCCCTAAAATAATTAAAAAAGAATTTTTTTAATGGAGACTACATCTCACTATCTTAGTGATACATCTCTTAGGATCCCCTTAGGGTTTCATGCAGGTAAGTAGGGCAGGGTCTATTGGATCCTTTTTAGTGATGGGGAAACAGAGGCCCAATAGCAGAGCTCAGCCTCAAACCCTCAAGTTTCCTGACCCAGAGCCCTTAACTCTACTGCCCCACATCTCCTTCTCTTTCTACCTATTTAAACAAGAATGGTCCTAGGATGTGGGACACTAGGGAGACTCAGTTTGTCTCTGCCCACTTAGAGGTCAATTAAAAAGTAATAGGAGACAGGTGATCTTAGCACTGGATTGTGGGATTCAAACAGTAAAGGTTTCGTGAGCCCAGAAAAGGGAGACATCTCTGTGGGCTGGAATAATGAGGAAAATCTTTAGAGAGGAACACAGAACTTCAGCATATTCTTGAAAGGTGGGCATATTTAGGGGACTGCAGGAAGAGTCTGGCTGCATCAGAAGGGTACCAGTGGGAGGAAGGTTGGAATGGTAGGGGAACTCATTGTGGGATGGGATGCATCTTCATAAAAAAGCCTTTTGGAGCCTTTCTCCTCTAAACCTGTTTCTCATTTACAGAAGCTGCGAGCCCCCTGATTTCCAACCCATTCCCGCTCTTACAGAGTAAGTGATGGGCATTGAGAACGTGCTCAGGTTCTTTTGGGTGATGCCAATCATGACTTTTGTGGTCTCTCAGAAATAATGTCTCTAGGGAAGTAATTTTCACTCTGGGATTCCTGAGAAGGGGAAGCCTAGGGAAGGTTGGATGTGGGGGAGGAGATGTGGAGCTGGGGCTAGGAGTTCATGAATAATATGACTGTTTCCTTAACGTCAAGCCTGGCAACTGGGTCATTGGGAGCATTTGGTTGCATTAGTAGGGCTGGATTATGGAAGGGCCGGGTATGGTGGGAAACATTGCCTTTACTCTTGTCTGGCAGCACCCTGTGACATTTAAACTGAGCTATGGTGGTAATTTGTAGCAAGCTAAACAAATACCACACCATGTGCCCACAACTGAGCCACAGAGTTTACCAGGGACAGGGATTCCACCCTCTCTGAGCAGACCTTCCAGAGGGGTAGCTTGGATTGTTGAGTTCCAGGGGGTGTGGTGGGAAGGATTTCTAACTGAGGGCCAGGTCCAGGCCTAATGGCCCACGCATCATCCTTTTGGGAACATAATCCTTCGCTTGGTTATTTCCTATGTGCCTCTAAGACCTAGAGTTTCCCTTTTATTCCTTCCTTCTCCTCCATCCCACTTCTAGTCTTTCCCCCTCTCCCTTCCACCTTTCCCTGCCTCCTATAAATTCAGCTAATGCTCATTATTAAGTACCTACCATGCACCAAGCACTTCTCTGGGTACTAGATGATGAACAAAGATGAAAAATGACCTGGCCCCTACTATCAAGAAGCTTATATTCTACTGGGGGCATTTGACATGTACACAGATAAGTATAACACAAGGCAGAGTGTAACTGGGGCAAAAGAATTTGCTTTTCCCCTCGATCTCCCTCTGGCCTTTTTTTTTCCTCTAGGGGTTGGCAGGTTGGGACAGAAATGACTTGAGGACTCATTATAGGCGTAGATCCCAAACAGAAAGGGCTTCTGGTCCATCTTTTTTTGGGAGGTAGCTAGGATAGCTTTCAACTGCCTTTAGAGGAGGGGGACAAAGTACTTTCTGAAGAGAGTAGGAGAAATCAGGCCTTGACTCTTACTGAGTTTATAATCTATTGGGAGTGGAAGCTAATCTAAGGAAGCAATCACCTGTCTGTCATAAGCCTGGGTTTTATTGCTACTTTGGCTCTTCAGTCCTCTTATTTTGAATTTGATTGGGGGGTTTTTGGTCAAGATGGGTAAACTTATTATCCAAATATAATCCCTTTGGTTATCAAATGGAATTTCTCAGATATATCTTCCATTAATGATTGCATTATCTGGACTTACCCTTCATGCTTGTTCCTTTTCTTCTCCTTTGTCATCCCTTCTTTTCTTCTTCAGCACCTCCCAATCATGCAACCTGTAGGGTGGGCAGAATAGACCCAGGAGGAGGGAGCAAGCATCCTCCGCCTCAAATTTAGGCCTCAGGTGTGAGAATGAGTTTAATAGATGTCTGACTGTTCCCCCAAAAGCCCCGTAGTAGATACTGTGTGGAAGAAGGAAAGATGAATAAGACACAGTCTCTGCCATCAGAGTATTCATAGGAGACAAAATAAAAAAATCAATAAGAATTAATTAAGTTCTTACTTTGTGCCAGGCACTGGGCTTAGGTGCTGGGAATACAAAAATGGCATAGTCCCATTCCTCAAGGAGCTTATCTTCTATCAGGGAAAATGACATGTACAATACCCTTATAGTCATGTTGCATATAATCTATTTTCATGGAAGTGGCACTGGCAAGTTGGTTATGGTGGGTAGGAAAGGCCTTGTGGAGAAAGATTTGACCTTGGGCTAGCCCTTTCACTCCCCTGGGCCTCAGTTTCTTCTTATGTAAAATGAGTTGGACTTGAGCCCTGAGTGCACAGCTCTAATTCTATGATCATAAGATCTAATTGGACCTAGGAGGACAGGGTTGGGTAGAGGAAATAGAAGATAGATGTCAGTGTAGGTATGGGTATATAAATATATTCTAGTATGGGTATATATTCTAGATAGCTGGAAATAGGTTGTCTTTAGGGGTGCATGCCTTGCAAGCCACAGATATTTGATGACTTCTCTCAAGGAAAGGATGAATTTCCAAAGGCATTCTCCTTTCCCTGAACTTCAGTGCTAGCTGTCCTTTGTCCCCATCAGCTGGTCCCTGAGAAACTTCATGGTTCTGTCAATAGTCCCAGACCAGTGGAAGTTCAGAAGGTGGGATCCATGGCTCTTTAGGCCTCTAGGACACTCTCTAGGAAGAGACAGAACTCAGGAGCACGTGGTGCTCTTTGATTCACTGTTCAGTGAGCAGTCATGCCCTTGCATCTCCCATAGCTTAGGAATGATTTTTGGGATCTCATTTCCTTTCCTGTTTGTTCTTCCATCATTTCCTTTCAGAAATGTAAACAAAGGTGTGAGCCACTCTCTGAGTTTGGTGATTTTTAAAAACTCTTCCCATGGTGGCATTTACCCTCTCAGACATAGCCAGATATATCACTTTTAGGTCAAAAGGAGAAGAGAGTTTGTCCATTTCCTCCTTTAAAAAAAAAGGGAAAAAAAGGTTGGACAAAAGCCATTTCTAAAAAGTTCTAGGAAGTCTCTCGTCTCTTCCGGAGAAGTCTGGAAGGCCATAAGCACAGCAGGTGCGGGGTAGGCAACATGACAGGTGCCTGATGGAAATGTGCTAACCAGGTGAAGGTAGACCTGAGGGCAGCCTGTGCAGGGCTCTGAGCTAAGCCAGCCGGCAGACAGCAGCATGTACATATGCACTGCACAACCCTGTGCTGATTGTAACCGGGCTGAAATGGTTTTTCCCAAACAGAACCTTACACCTGTGGCGCTTGTGGGATCCAGTTCCAGTTTTATAACAATCTCCTGGAGCACATGCAGTCCCATGCAGGTAAGCCCTGGGTGGGTAGGTAGGTAGTCGAGAGCCCAGTCTCCTCACAGCTCACAAGGAGAGCTGAGGCCAAGGACCCAGGGTGTGTGTGTGTTGCCCCAGAAAGAACAGAAGGGTTAGAGTTCATTCCTGGAAATCTCTTTATCTTGCCCCTACCTCTCCTTTCTATCCTTTCTGGCCCAGGGCCCTGCTTTCAGCTGACTCTTTTAAGCTTGCTATATCCTCCTCCTCTTCCTACCCCACCACGAGATGCTCCCAGTAATAGATTATGATATTACTGCTCTTGTGGATAACTTTATTTTACTAGGCACTTTTTGGAACTTGAAAAATCATGTTCCATAGGAGTGTACTTTTAAGAGTGAATGAATATCAGGCATTTGGAGGAGGGTGCTGTGAATCTTTTTTGAGTAGGGGGCTCCTGCCTTGCATCTTTCATCTCACTCTAGACGTATCTGCTTAGGACGTGTAATTACATTTCATTTGAACTGGTAATGGTGGCCCTGGGCATGTGACCTGAACAGTTTCCTGTGCCAGAGGTTTCAGAGACTCCAGTAATTCTACCCTTTCATTCCTTCTGGGAAGGTTAGGGATTAGGCTACATTCTGGCAAGAGTGGCAGCCATTCAGGATGCCAGCTTCATCCCCCTGGGGGACCTAATTGTGTGTCTAATTAAGTTCACTCTACTGAGAAAGGTGCAAAGGCAAGAGTTGAACTTGTCAGGAAGATATTAAATTAGAAGTCTCTCCAGCTTTTTCATCCTCAGAAGAGTAACTCCCATCATCTCATTAGCTGACAGGCCCCTGTGAGATTCTTATCTCCTCCAACAGTGTAGTTGGGGTGGGGGTGGGGGTGGGGGTGAGGTGTAGTTCTCTAAACTCTACTGAATGGCCATCTTCCCGTGGCCAGGGAGCAATTAAGATTAAGTTCTCTTCTCTTCATAAGGGGCAGATGCTATAGCCTTGGGTAGAGGGTCAGCAACTTAGCGCATTTATTTTATCCAGTGCATGCTTGACTGACTATTTCTACTTTCCCTCTCCCTCTCTGTGGGAACCCCTTTAGTCACTTATTTATGGCTTCAGAGACTTGACACAGGAACAGCCTTCTTTCCTCTTCTCCTCCTCAGCCTTCAATGTTATCTTAGAAGCAAAGATTATGTTGCTGAATGTAGTATGCATACATGTGATTCCTACCATTGAGAGAAACCTATGCCAGTGGTTCAGTGGAACTCAGGAGTTCTGAATAGCAGGAGGGTTAAAGTCTATCAAGTAGTCGCACTATCAGCCCCAACATAATGAACTTCTGAGAGTAGGAGGCCACCAGGCATTCCAGGGGGGAGGGGGGCAAAACAACAGATTTGTTTCCATGCCAGTCACTGATGGTATTAAACCTTTGAGTGGCTGCTGTACTTCCAGCCTGCGTGAGAAAGTGAGACCTGGTCTTCAAGAAAAGAAAGAGAAAGGAAGGAAGAGATAGAGAGAGAGGGAAGGAAAGAAATAAAAGGAAGGAGGGAAGAAACGGAGAAACCAAAAAGAAAGGAAGAAAGAGCAAAGGAATAAAGATAAATCAAGAAGGAAGGAAGAGAAGAGAGAAACTATCATGGCTCTTGACTTTGGACTGAGAGATCATATTGAACAGAGCTCAGAATGTTGTCGAGAAGAAGTGCCTACTAGAGAAGCAAAGTCTACTAAAATAGCTCTTTGAGGAGGTAGAAACTTTTCCCCCCAAGGCACAGACACTGACCTGTGACTATTTTCCCATCAGGCCACTGGGGCAAGTTCTCTTCTGCCTTCTGTTAGCTCAATCCACTGCCCCCCTCGTTTCTTGACTTGTACATGATGGGGTTAGGAAGTCACTCTAGACCATTTGTGTCTGGATGAGTGAGAAATACCGCCATCCTTTCATTTGGCTTGGCATGGAAAGAAGGTCTCTGTAGATAGATCCAAATCAAATCTGTGGAGTTGCCATGTTTCTCTTCTTATGGCTCACCTCTGGCTTTTTAACTATGGGAAATAGTCAAAGAGGAACCCAGGAATGGCCCTTATATGGAGTTGCTAGTTTTGAGAGTTGGAAGGGCCCAATCTCAGGGATTTTCACAACACTAGCAGTGGGGATGGGGCCAATAAGCATCCTTTAGAAGTTGGTGTTTGGGGTTTGGAAAGTCTCTGAAGACAAAAGAAAATGTCCCCTTTCAGCTTTCCTGCCCATTCCTCTTTCTTCCATTCTTTGCCATTCTCTTCTCTTTCAACTCTTCATTTTTTCCTTCACTATCCTCAACCTTCCCTCACCCCCCCAATTCTTCTCAGCCTCTTTTCATGGTTTCTGGTTTATCCTTTTCATCTTTTCTCACAGAATGATCATTACTCATTGTTATACAGTGTGTCATTTTTACAGATAAGGGAACTCAGGCTCAGAGATGGGAAGTGATTAATTACAGAAGAGGCAGTATACCCTTGTAAATAGAGCATTGGCCTCAGGACCAAGAAGACAAGTCTAGCCTCTGCTATACACTGGCTCTGTGACCCTGGACAAGACTCTTAACATCTCAGTGCTTCCCAGGCAACTCTCTAAGATCATGAGATTCACCACATAGATAGAGGGAGTTTCTTTACCAGAAATTCCCATACTGATGAAATCACAGGTATAGATCATTGTCTTTTTAAAACTATATGTGATGTTGCCAAGTGAGTGCAGCTACATTGTGTAAAGATTTAGTGCATATTTGCTTGGAAGAGAGAAGGGGCCACTCAGTTATTTTCTGGACCCAGAAAAATTTTGTTGTTATTCAGTTGTTTTTCAATCACGTCTTAACTCTTTGTGACCCCATTTGGAGTTGTTGGGGGGTTTTTTTGTTGTTGTTGTTTTGCAAAGATACTGAAATGGTTTGCCATTTTCTTCTCCAGCTCATTTGACAGATGAGGAAACTGAGGCAAGCAGGATTAAGTGACTTATCTGGGGTCACACAGCTAATAAGTGTCTGAGACTGGATTTGAACTCAGGAAAATGAGTCTTCCTGATTCCACGCCTGGCATTCTATCAGTTGCACCACTTAGCTGAACCCTATTGGCTACAATGGTGGTCTCGATACTGGGTAGCATTACAGAGTAGAATTAGTAGTCTTGTTGTCAGCAAGGCATCATCTAATTGTTCGGTGGTGGAGGCTTCCCTTTGGGGCAAGGGATGAGGCAATAGGAACTGAAGGTCATTTGGAGACCAAGATTTATGAAACTATAGGGTCCTGGGTGACTTGGAATTTAATAATGAGTATTGAGAACCAAAATATGGGTATTCTTGCTTTTCTTCATATGAGAAAGACATACCAGGAGCAAGGGAGAGGCTTCCAAAGCCCTCATTCCAAAGGAATAAGTTGGGAATCTTTTAAGGAAGAAGATGGCTTCAAAAGGCTTGTGTACCATGGATGATGTATGAGATGATGGCTCCTGGCAATGGGAAGAATCCTGAACTGGGGGGTGGGACTTCTGGATATTCTAGCACTAGCTTTTGTGGACAGGTCACTCACTTGGACCTCAGTTTCCTCATTTGTAAATTGATGAGCTTGGACTAAATAATCTTGAAGGCCCTTTCCAGTCCTTGAAGTTCAGCAGGTTTATGATTCTAGGCAAAATAAATATGCAGATGAGAATCATTAGTGGGCATTAAGTAACTTCCTTGTGTCACCTAAGGGCACTACCATCTTCACCTTGGTTTCTCATTTCAAAATCATCCCTAACTCTTTCCATCCTACCTACCCTCCCCCCATCTAATCAGTCATTAGTTCTTATGAGGGATGTATAGAGGGTGTCAAAAGGACTAGCACCTCTTCTTTGAGTGCTTGCTGAGCCCTTTTCAGGGCTGCACATCCTTTGGTGTCCACCTTTCACTTGTGACTCCCAAGAAGCTGTGACTTGAGTAGTGGCTATGCCCAGAAAACTCTCTTTGACAGGTGGGCTAAAGCAGGAAGAGGGTAACTGACAGGCCTTAAACCTGGTGGTGAGTTGGGGGGGGGTATGTCTACCCTAAGCATGTGAAGACTTCCTCCAGTGGAATGGGTAGATGAGCATGACCTGACTGAAATAGGCACTGTGGAGCTCTTAGAGCTCAGTCAGACATGGAAGAAGGCAAGGCCATCCATTGCCTCCTGGGCCTCCTGGGCCATCCCTAGTCATCCTGACTTTTGTTCTGCCACTGGACTTGGATGACTCTGGAAGAGACAGTGAGGTTGATGACTGTGAAACTGCCTCACTTAAATCCAATTCTTGCTCAAGTCAAGACACCCTGTGATGTCATTGGTCTTCTTCAAAACAAAGGATAAACAATGTAATATAGAGTCATGTGTCTTTTTCCTTCACATTTCTTGCTGTGTCCCTTTCTTTCCACCATGTCTCCTTCTAAACCTTCCACATTTATAACCTCAAACTCTTGTCCTTTTCTCACTCCTGCCTCTCCATCTGCTCAGTCATCATTCTTCCTCCACAATATCTTTTGTTTGTATCCTCTTCTCTCCACTTCATGGCTACCAGACATGCCTGTTACTCCAGTTCAGACCATCATTGCCTTTTGTCCTAATCATTATAATGCTTTGTCCCCCTCCTTCACTCCCTCCTGTCCTCCCTCTCTCTTTTGCCTGTCTCCTCTCTCCTTTCCCCTCTCCCTCTCCCTGTCCCGTTTCCTCCTCTTCCTCCCCCTTTCCCCACTCCCTCTTTTCCTCTTTTCCCCCTTCCTCCTTTCTACCCTCTTCTTCTGTCTCTTGTCTCTCTGTCTGTCTGTCTCTGTCTCTCCCTCTCTCTTTCCTTGTCTCTTTCCCGTTTCCCTCCCTCCCTGGATCTCCCTTTCCCATTCCTCCCTCAGCCATTGTCCACATTGCCCTTAAATATCTTACCAAAGTACAGGTCTGATTGATGTCACTTCACTGCTCAAAATTTTTCAGTGGCTCCTTGTTGCTTTGAGAATCGAGTATAGCCTTCTTAGCTTGGCATTCTAAATCCTTCACAATCTAACTTAGTCAAATTCCTAGACTTATTTCCTATCACTGCCCTTCACGTAGTCTACTTTCAGACAAACAATCATCTCATTTCCTGACCTTGGTATTGTACCATGATGCAGGATTCCCATCCCTGAACAGCCATCCCTCCTCCCCTGTCTCTTAGGAGCCTTGGCTTCCTCTAGGGCTCAGATCAGATGCCACCTTCAGCCTGTCCTGTCCTCTCTGGTTTTAGAGCTTTCCTCCTCCTCAAGTTATTTTGTATTTACCTATCTGTGTACACATTGTGTTCCTCCAGGATTATATATGCTGCTTAAAGAAAAGAGAATATTTTTTATTTTTGCCTTTGTATTCCTAGCACTAGCCCAGGGCCTTGCACTTTGGGGAATAGGAAAAGTTAAAAAGAGGAAAGGACTTTGAGAAAATGACTTTTGGCAAATTTTCTTTGATATTTGCATGTGGGCAAATATCCATTTAATTGGGTCAGTTAGTGATTCAGTTGACAAATATTTCCTGAGTGCCTGCTCTGTTGTGCTAGATACTGTGGGATTCAGAGTGGAAGTGGTTTCAAAGATGAGTGAAACCCTGTCTCTGCTTTGCTGCCCCAAAAGTCTACTAATAACAGTGTTCAGTGTCATATGAGACACACAGATAGGGAGCGTTGCAGCAACTCGGAGGTGAGAGAAATCCTGGACTGGTCAGGAAAGACTTTTTCAAGGTAGGTCCTGAAGCACAGATGTGATTGTTTTGGCTGAGAATCAGGGGAATGGCAGCTGATTAATCAAAGTCTTCGAGACATAAAAGGCCGGACCAAAGGAGAAGCCTGGATCAGAGCACGCACATTGGGAAACATGGAAAGAGAAACAGAGGTGTTGTTTAGGACTAGATTCTAGCAGAATTCAGATAGACCTGACACAAGAGTTCAGTGTTGGGTGCTACCATGCTAGGATTCTCTGAATGGATCTTGGGATCCCCAGGGAGCAGAAGAAAATGATGCAATGAAAAAGGAGATCCTGGCATCAGGGAACCTGGGTCAGACCACCGTTGCTGGTTACTCTGTGACTGGGAGCAACCCTCTGTGGCTCTCAGGCTCCTCATTGTGAAAGAAGGGCCTAGGACTAGATGATCTGTAAGGTTCCTACCAGTTTGCCTTTGAATCCAAAGTATCTTCCCTCTAGGGTTAAAGAATATGCAGTTCAGCAAAAGAGCAGATAGTGCTGTATTTGGAGTCTGGATGTCCTGGTTTCAAATCCTGCCTATGTTTCCTGCATTAGACTATCAGTTTCTTGAGTGTTTGTGCCTTTCTTTGTAGTTCTAGCACCTACTACAATGCTTGGCACATAGTGGCAGCAAAATAAATGCTTACTGACTCGACCCAAGCAAATCATTTAACCTGTCTCAGCCTTAGTTTCCTAATCAGCAGAATAGAGATAATAATTGCACCAAAGTCACATAAGTTGTTGGGATCAAATGATATATAATACGTGTAAAGCACTTTAGAACCTTCAAGCGCCATAGCTATTAGTTATTATTATTATTAATTATTCTTAGCGCTTATGTCCCAGAGGTTTCAGAGTTTCTCTTCTTAGTTGGGTTCCTTTTCTCTTGAGAATAATGAAATCCTCTGAACTCTGGGTTCCTGACAGAAGAGATGTGGGCCCTCCAGCCCTTCCTTCAGTGACTTTTGGAGGCTAAACTGTAATTAGAGAAGATTATAGGTGCATCTTCAACCCCAAACAGCAACACAATGGAGAGAAGCAATTAAAATGCAAATTGATGCCTGAGTTTCTGAACTAGAACAGCAGAATACAAAGAGGGGGGGAATTTATTCTGTAATTATACAGTACAATATACAGCTCTGACTTCCTTTAGACTGCTTTGTTCAGGTCTGGTGCTACTGTATAATGTCTTCACGGCAATCCAGTGCGCAGGAATAAAAGGGACAGCTAGGCTGAACTGGGATTAAAGGCTTGGCACCATTGAGAGAATTTGAGGAGCCATGATCTGTGCAGTTCACAACCTGCCTGATAAGGAGGATCAAACCCAAATACACAAATCTTATTAACTTGGTATTGAATCACAGAGGGTAATTCCCTCTAATAAACTACCTTCTCAGTTTCTTCTTCTTTACCTTCTCTATCAGGAAACTGTCTGCTCTTGCCCTGCCCTACCTCAGATGGTGGCAGGTGTGTTGAAGGACATGACTCGTAGTGTCAAGAGTAGGAAGGGGCTCTTGGAACATGGAATGTCAGATATAGACAATACCTTAGAATATGGAGTGTCAGTTGGAAGAGAGTATAAAATAACAGCTCCAGAGCTAGAGGACTCTGAGGCTCTCTAGTACAATTCTTTCATTTGTAAAATGGTTAAGTGTAAAAGGGTTAAGTGATTTGCCCAAGTCACAGGTGGTGAGATCAGAGATAAGATTTGAACCCATGTCTGACTTTAAAGCCAGGGAATTTTCTTCTGTACCATCAGAAAAAACTTCAGAATATAAAATATTGAATGCCTGCTGGAAGGACTCTGAACATAGACTGGCAGCGTTGGCTGAGATGTCAGAACTGCAAGAGTCCATATAATGTCAGAGCTGAAAGGGACCTTTTTGGTACTTTTGGAACATCAAATGTCAGGGCTGGAAGGGACCTTGGAACATAGAATATCTGAAACTTAGAAGGGTCCTTAAAACAGAGAATGTTAGACCTGGAAGGACACAGTGTCAGAGCTGGAACGGGCATTCAAATTCAGACTATCAGAACTAGAAAGAGTCCTTAGAACACAAGAAGTCAGAGTAGGGAGAGACCTTAGAACCCAGGAGGTCAGAGCTGGGAGGGGCCTTAGAACTCAGGATGGCAGAGCTGGGAAGGGCCTTAGAACCCAGGAGGTCACAGCTGGAAGGAACCTTAGAACTCAGGATGGCAGAGCTGGGAGGGGCCTTAGAACCCAGGAGGTCACAGCTGGAAGGAACCTTAGAACTCAGGAGGTCAGAGCTGGGAGGGGCCTTAGAACTCAGGATGGCAGAACTGGGAAGAGCCTTAGAACCCAGGAGGTCACAGCTGGAAGGAACCTTAGAACTCAGGAGGTCAGAGCTGGGAGGGGCCTTAGAACTCAGGATGGCAGAGCTGGGAGGGGCCTTAGAACCCAGGAGGTCACAGCTGGAAGGAACCTTAGAACTCAGGAGGTCAGAGCTGGGAGGGACCTTAGAACTCAGGATGGCAGAGCTGGGAGGGGCCTTAGAACCCAGGAGGTCACAGCTGGAAGGAACCTTAGAACTCAGGATGGCAGAGCTGGGAGGGGCCTTAGAACTCAGGATGGCAGAGCTGGGAAGGGCCTTAGAACCCAGGAGGTCACAGCTGGAAGGAACCTTAGAACTCAGGATGGCAGAGCTGGGAGGGGCCTTAGAACTCAGGATGGCAGAGCTGGGAAGGGCCTTAGAACCCAGGAGGTCACAGCTGGAAGGAACCTTAGAACTCATGAGGTCAGAGCTGGGAGGGGCCTTAGAACTCAGGATGGCAGAGCTGGGAGGGGCCTTAGAACCCAGGAGGTCACAGCTGGAAGGAACCTTAGAACTCAGGAGGTCAGAGCTGGGAGGGGCCTTAGAACTCAGGATGGCAGAGCTGGGAGGGGCCTTAGAACCCAGGAGGTCACAGCTGGAAGGAACCTTAGAACTCAGGAGGTCAGAGCTGGGAGGGGCCTTAGAACTCAGGATGGCAGAGCTGGGAGGGGCCTTAGAACCCAGGAGGTCACAGCTGGAAGGAACCTTAGAACTCAGGAGGTCAGAGCTGGGAGGGGCCTTAGAACTCAGGATGGCAGAGCTGGGAAGGGCCTTAGAACCCAGGAGGTCACAGCTGGAAGGAACCTTAGAACTCAGGATGGCAGAGCTGGGAGGGGCCTTAGAACTCAGGATGGCAGAGCTGGGAAGGGCCTTAGAACCCAGGAGGTCACAGCTGGAAGGAACCTTAGAACTCAGGAGGTCAGAGCTGGGAGGGGCCTTAGAACTCAGGATGGCAGAGCTGGGAGGGGCCTTAGAACCCAGGAGGTCACAGCTGGAAGGAACCTTAGAACTCAGGATGGCAGAGCTGGGAGGGGCCTTAGAACTCAGGATGGCAGAGCTAGGAAGGGCCTTAGAACCCAGGAGGTCACAGCTGGAAGGAACCTTAGAAAGCAGGATGGCATAGCTGAGAAGGGCTTAATGGACCAGTGAGTCCACCCCACCTCATTTTGCAGAGGACTAAATTGAGGGCCAGAGAAAGGTCATAGTTACTTGCCCTTGGTTACATAGCAAGTTAGCTGAAGAGTCAGAACTAGACTGATAAAACTGCCAAGGAAGGGCCAATAGTCAGCTTTATAGAGTGTTTCTCTGCCATTGGATTGTGGCCATGGCTTTATTAGGAGGACATACACATGCACACACATCTCCATCTACATAAACAAACACACTTGTGGTTTAAGTTGTGAAGAAGACACTCTTTCTTAATGAGATTTTTAAAAGCTTGCCTCGGTGGTCTTGCCCAGAGCCTACCAGAGGGGCAGAGCTTGAAAGAATCTCCCTGATACAGCTTAATCACTGCCTTCTTTTGTGTCTCATAGCTGACAACGAGAATAACATCGCCTTCAACCAGCCCCGGTCGCCTCCAGCTGTTGTGGAAGAGAAGTGGAAACCACAGCCCCAAAGGAATAGCACGAACAATAGTATGTCATGAGGGTGGCCCCACTGTGACAGGATCTCCCTGCCTGCCCCAGCCTTTTCATGGCCTCGCTCCATGCCTCTGCCTTCTGCCACCAGCCCTGGACAGTTTCCTAGTGCTCTAATGAGTTCTCACAGCTGTTTCACCTCTTAGTCCCTTGCTTCCCATAATCACCTTTGAGAGAAGCAGGAGAGAGAGGAAGGCATATCTATTTTATAGATGAAGAAACAGAGCTTTGTTGAAGCAAGAAGATCTGAGTTAGAATTCAGGTTCAGGCACTTACTTGCTCAGTGACTTTGGAAAAGGCACTTTCCCTCTATCTGCCTCTATTTCCTCATCTGAAAAATGGGGATCTCAATTGCACCTACTTTCCAGGGTTGTTGAGAGGATCAAATGAGGTAATATTTGTAAAAGCATTTAGCATAGAATCTAACACATAGTAGGTGCTCTATAAATGCTAGCTATTATTGTTGTCATATGTAGAAAAAAAATCAAGGTAAATTTTTCCCAGCGTGCTAAGCAAAGCTCCCTGTCTCCTTTGCTGGGAATAATCACTCTCTGCTTTGTCGCCCCCACCCCATCTCTTCTTCTTCCACCTTCTCTTCCTCCCCTTCCCTCTCCTCCTCCGTCTCTGTAGCTTCAGTGAGTGGCTCAGCACCCAACAGTACCATCCCAGAGAAGGAGCGGCAGAACATCGCAGAGAGGTTGTTACGAGTGATGTGTGCGGACTTGGGCACGCTGAGTGTGGTGAGCGGGAAGGAATTCCTCAAACTGGCACAGACCCTGGTGGACAGCGGTGCCCGCTATGGCGCCTTCTCGGTCACCGAGATCCTCGGCAACTTCAACACGCTGGCCTTGAAACACTTGCCTCGGATGTACAACCAGGTGAAGGTGAAGGTGACCTGTGCCCTGGGCAGCAATGCCTGCCTGGGCATCGGTGTGACCTGCCACTCGCAGAGCATCGGCCCCGACTCCTGCTACATCTTGACGGCCTACCAGGCCGAGGGCAACCACATCAAGAGCTACGTCCTGGGCATCAAGGGCGTGGACATCCGCGACAGCGGGGACTTCATCCACCACTGGGTCCAGAACGTGCTGTCCGAGTTTGTGATGTCTGAGATCAGGACGGTCTATGTGACAGACTGCAGGGTGAATTCGTCTGCCTTCTCCAAGGCTGGCATGTGCCTTCGCTGCTCAGCCTGTGCCTTGAACTCGGTGGTGCAGAGCGTGTTGAACAAGCGGACGCTGCAGGCCCGCAACATGCACGAGGTGATCGAGCTGCTGAATGTCTGCGAAGACCTGGCGGGCTCCACGGGCCTCTCGAAGGAGACCTTTGGCTCCCTGGAGGAGACGTCGCCCCCGCCCTGCTGGAACTCGGTGACGGACTCTCTGCTGCTGGTGCATGAGCGTTACGAGCAGATCTGTGAGTTCTACAGCCGCGCCAAGAAGATGAACCTCATCCAGAACCTGAACAAGCACCTCCTGAGCAACCTGGCTGCCATCTTGGCCCCCGTGAAGCAGGCGGTGATTGAGCTGAGCCACGAGAGCCGGCCCACTCTGCAGCTGGTGCTGCCCACCTACGTCAAACTGGAGAAGCTCTTCACATCCAAGGCCAACGACGCCGGGGTCGTCAGCAAACTCTGCCACCTCTTTTTGGAGGCCCTGAAGGAGAACTTCAAGGTGCACTCGGCCCACAAAGTCGCCATGATCCTGGACCCCCAGCAGAAGTTGCGCCCGGTCCCGCCATACCAGCATGAGGAGATCATTGGCAAGGTGTGCGAGCTCATCAATGAGGTGAAGGAGTCCTGGAGCGAGGAAGTGGATTTTGAGCCTTCCACCAAGAAGCCACGGGCCTCCGGAGACGCCACCCCAGCTCAGGAAGATGACCGGTTTGGGAAGAACGAAGTTTATGATTATTTACAGGAACCTCTCTTCCAGTCCACCCCTGACCTCTTTCAGTACTGGTCTTGTGTTACCCAAAAGCATACAAAACTAGCCAAATTGGCCTTTTGGCTCCTCGCGGTGCCCGCCGTGGGGGCCAGGAGTGAGTGTGTAAATATGTGTGAGCAAGCACTTCTCATTAAAAGGAGGCGACTTCTTAGTCCAGAAGACATGAACAAACTCATGTTTTTGAAGTCCAACATGCTTTAAAACTGTCTTTTAGTTTTAAAATAATAATAATAATAATAACTCTAAAACACTGTTGCAAACAAAGAAAAGGAATTTAAGTTCTAAACACTGTGGACCTCATTTAAATGCCCCTGGAAACTTAAGTGCTTTTTCTATGTATATATACATAAGTGTGTGTATGGACACACACATGTGTATATACATACGTAGGTATACCGTATGTAGAAACACATACATTGTGTACATGAGTACGTGGTTCCTTGGGTCTGTTTGTACAGACAAAGAAACTGCTTACACACTTACACATAGATGCCCCCATGTGCATGAACACACGTCTGTGTGGCCATGTTGTATTAAGAGGGGTAAGTGAGGAAAGAGGCGTGTATGTGAGAGAGGGAGTACTTTACCAGGAAAATGCTTCTTGTCTCCATCAGGGTTTTTTTTTTAAACAGACTTTCCATGTTTTCAGGTGTGCAGACTGGTAGGAGGCTGACATTGTAAAGTCTTCAGGCAGCTGAGATCTAAAAGTGACTTGAAGTTTCTTCGATTTCTCCTCCCCTCTCCATGTCCTCTCTCGTCCTCCCACCCCATGTTTCCCCTTCTCCCCTTCAGGGCTGTCTTGCCATGGATATTTGAATCTACAATATCTGCACTGGACTTTGCTTCTCCAATTACCTTGTATACTTTCAGGGCATTGATCAGCCGCCTTCCTAACATCTGTCACATGTTATAAAGGCAGCTGCATTCTAGAAACACACCTATCTCTCAGATCAGGAAAGGAGACATTAAGGAAACAAATAGGACTTTTTTTGCTTTTTTTAATATAAGATGGAGAAGAAAATTTTTCAGAAAAGTAGTTACTCTAGTAAATTGTCTCCACACCTTAGTTTTTTTGAGTTCTTAACATTTTAGTGGTTTTTAACCTTTCTTTTGTTTTTTTGTTCTGTTTTTAAAGTTTGATTTAGAACCCTCTAGGAGGCACTGAATGTCTGTAACTTATGTTTATGGTTTTAAAAAATATCTTTTCCCTTTTTCCCTCCCTCTTGCCCCTCCTCCTCAAGTCACACTGTAAACTAGCTCATCTCAGTGGTATAACCAACATGCTCACATTTTTATGAAGCCTTCCCTGTATAGTCCAGCTCTCCAGAGGATGTATTCCTTCAGAAGGCATGGGGGCAAGTGGGTCGGGGTGGGGGGTTGGGACATAACAATGCAGAGGATTCCATGATTTCACAAGCATAGCATCGCATCTGGTGAAAGCATGTGGCTTAGGATATCTTCTGAATGTAAGTGAAAAGAATATACCCTCCTGGTTTTGCCTCATTTGTTTCTAGTACCAGGAATGTCTAACTTAAAATACCTATAGTGCATTACACTACTCATAAAATCACTGAATTGTTCTAGCCCATTAGGGGCTTGTGAGTTGATCAGAGACCATGTCCAGTGGCATGTCATATCCATACCTCCCCCCATCTAGCCCTTTGTCCTGGTACCCAGAACTCTCCAGAGATGGGGTGCAAGTTGGTCAGCCCCAGAGTTCCTGATGTTTGACTCAGAATCACATTCCTGCAAGGTAGTAGGACTGGGTGCCTTGTAGGCCTCTGGAGATTCCGTGCCAAAGTCCAACATCAGGGGATTTAGCCTTCAGGAATATCTTTAAGTCAAGCCTCACTTGACTAGACAATTTTTAGGGTCCCTCCCAGGTGTGAAGTTTTTATTTCCCTTCTTACATACAGGGATTTGAGGTCTGGATTGGGCTTATGACAGTGGCCATGGGAGCTGATCATAGAGATGCCAGTTCTCCATGTGGTACCCAGCTGCTCACAGGATAGAGATGGGCCAGGAAGGATCAGAACACTGTTTCTCTAAGCTTATGTACTGTGTGGTCTTTGACATGCATATTTAAGGTAACCCTGTTTAGGTATAGTATCCTCTGGTCATCAGCATTATGGAAAAGAGTTGAGTCTTTTGACACTCCCACAAATGACCCCAGATGGTCCCTGTATCATTTACCTTGTTTGCAAAGAAAAGTTCCAACATCTTGATTCAGGAATATCTCATCTGTAACTAATGCATTACCCCATTTTTCATGAGATTCCTCCATAATCAAAGGCCTCATTCCAAGGGGGAGGGAAACTAGAATTCACATCTCTTAGCTCTGGCTGTTTCTGATTGGCCCGCAAGCAATGCATGAGTTCCCTCCTCTTTCCAAGCATTCCCTTGTGCCAGCAGTAGGAGTGAGGTTAATTGAAATTTAGTGTCACCCAGAGAGCCCCAGAAGGCCCAAATCATCATCTTTGGGGCGAGGAGTAGTCACTTTGATTTACAGGCCCTTCCACTAAAATCTCCCATATTCTCCTGTCTAGAGCATTTAAAGAAAGTGTCATCATGGTGGTTGGTGGTTTCTGCATATGAGTTGATTGTATTATTTTGTTAAAGGAGATGATGGTCTGGGAGGGCTGAGGTGTGTGTGTGTGGGGGGGGGGGTCGCTGTGTTTTTCCCTCTTGAGGCAGGTGCTCAGTTGCTTTTGTGTATCCCTTGAGTACTCCTATACCCAGGGAATGAACTTGGTATTTTGTTCTTATACAAATGTTTGATCCCTACCGCTCTGAAAGTCTGGACTCTGTACTGCGGTGAAAATGTTTATATTTAAATTCAAAGTAAACAACCAGTCTTACCTCGTTGTTGCCTCATCCCCTGCCTTTGCCCGCCACCATCCAGGGATTGGACTGTGCTAAAGAAGAATGCTCCCCTCTCATTCTTGAGATTTTAAGTAAATTTCTTCTTTTTTTTCTTCCTTGGGAAGTTTGCTGCTTCTTGTGAATTAACTGTCTTAGTTTCCAAAGGGTAGTTTCAAGGGGGACAGTTCATTGCTAGAGTTGGGTAAGAGTTTCTTTCCTCTTTCCTTGGCTTCCCTAGAAGTCGGCACTAGGAACTGAAGAGAACTTTCAGAGTTTTCATACAAGTCAAATGCCCAGCCAGAACAGAACGATGGTGTGACTAATCCTACCCCCTTACCCTACCCCAGTCCCTATCTTAATCTCAGCAATATTCAGTTGTGCCAAATTCTGGCAGCCAAAGAATTTGGTCAACTCTTACAGCATTCAGTCACCATCCTGGCATTTGACCTACTGTAGGCCCTTCATAGAGTTTTGTACCCTCTCCCTATTCGTGATCTTGGGGATTGATGAGATGTCTTTCATTTGACCCCAGAGTCTCATGGACTGGCTCTAGCATGGAATTGTTCTCTGAGCCTCTACGGATTGGTCATGTGGTTTGAAATGGACAGCTCTTACAAGACCACTAAATCTCCAGGACAAAAATGTTCTGTGCCTGTGTGTTTTATAGATAAGGGAACCCCCAGATAGGGGATGTGGTCCAGCCTTTCCTGGTTTCTGTCTCTCTCTCAACGAGGTCACTTTAGGCAGCTCTTTACTCGCCATCTTCTTGAAGTTTTACCACCTTTACAGAATCCCAAGGCATTATCACCATCAAGTCTTCTTTCCCAAGAAAACCTCAGTAGGGACAGTTAGTAGCATGCTGGGATTAAGAGAATGAGAAGACCCAGGTCTCTGTGGCATTTCTTTCTTTCCAATGTCAGGTTAAGTGGCTGGTAAGGCACAGAACAGTGAGAGGAGGTCCTTGATGACTACCCACTTCAAAGCCACATTAGACCCCCCCCCCCCACCGACATTTCCATCAGAGAAGAACCAAAGGATGTCTCTTTCTGTCATCCAGCCTTTTGCTTCTGTTCTCTGTTTCCAAAGTACTCTGTCCATCTCATCCGAATCAGCTATGGGGTGTAGTAAATATGGCTGGACAAGAAATGATGGTGGGGCAAGTCAGTGGATGCCGGGGAGAGCCAGAATGCCCTTCTTCATTGTTACAGAGAAGAATTCTAGACCCCTGACTCTAGCCCAGTGTTGACTCCTGCTGTGAGAGTTCTAAAACTCGGGTCAGTCACCTTTAGGAAGAAGATGCTGTGCCTACAGGGAACAGCTTCAGCTGTGAAACTAAACCCCTCTGTTCTTATGAGTTAGCATTATTCTTTTATCCTTTTACCTCTGGAGAGCATTGGTCTGTTCAGCCAAATCAACTATCTCTTTAAACGACTCAAGGAGCCCCTGTGGAGGGAGGGGGTGAAGTCATTGCACCATTGTTCAGGAGCAGATACTAGGGCACAAGGTAGAAAGAAGCCATTAGGTTCTAGTATCCCAGGGGGGAGTGTCTTCCAGGAGGCAGAGAACTGGGCCCAGCTAGAAACATCCCTGGCTTCCATCTCTGGGACACAGCCTTAGGAGAGAGGGCTTAGAGCACTTTCATAGTCCCCAGGTCTAGGAATGCAGGCGTCTGGAGAGAAATAGGAAAAGCACATTGTCTCTAAACCTCTGAATCTGAGAAGCAGAGGATACACAAGGAGAAGTACAGTGAACAATCCTGGAGAGGGGTCAGACGTGACTCCGCTTCTGCCAATGGGAGCACCAAAGAAAGCTGGGAAAACTCCATGAGAGGTACTGCTCAGTGGAAAGATGCTCTTTCTAAGGAAATGGCCATAACAAAGTATCTAAATGTTCAGTCAGTTGGTTTGAACCCAACTATACAGAGCCCCTTTCCCCGCCAACCACCTCTCCCCCAAATAATTTGGCTATGACTTTAGCTTTGGTTTTTGTCTCAAATGGCTTCTGTGTTCAAGTCTCTAGGGAAATTTCTGAAGAAGTCTCCTGTCTGTATATGAGGCCAGGAGCTGGCTGCTAAATTCAACCCCCTCCACTCCTCACCCCCTCCATTGCCTGGGAATTAAAAACAAGGATTTATTTTTTTCTGCAAGCTTGACTCTTGTGGTCTCAGAGGAAACCCAAGCCAAGCCCATGCCACCAACTCTGTCCTGAAACCCAAGGGTCATTAAGAACGAGGAAGTCTAAGTTAGCGGGTCCTCCTTCCCCACTGCTCAATCCCTCATCTGTCACTGTGGCACTTCTTTTGCTAGGCCAGGTATGGTAAACCAATGATTTAGCATTTTTGTCCTGGAGTTTCTCTACCCTCATTTTTTTGTTTTTAGGGTTTCGTTTGGATTTGGGAATTTGGGGATGGTCGACTTCTTTTTGTTTTTGTTTTTGCTTGTTGGTTTTGTTTTCAGCACTATTGCTGGTAGAACCCTGAATTCAGTTGGAGGAGCTCTAGGCCTCCCTTGAGGCACAGGGCACACTCTCATACTTTTTAAGGGTGTAAAATTGTGGTCTAGGCACCTGAAAGAAGATAGCTAACTGTTCTTTTCCCTTGGGTGTGAAAAGCCCATTAAAAAACCAAGTTGTGTTAATGCCACATCTGTGTATGACCAAGGCCACTGAAGGAGGAAGAATTGCTAGGTTTGCCATTGGGTATTCACATCACTGTTCAAGAGTGGGTCTCCTACCCACTCGTCCACCAGGGAACCTAACCCACCCATCCAAGGGACATGGGACAGATCATGTCCCAGTGGGCAACTTACTTTTTTATAACCAAAGTTCCTTAAATGGGCCACGGCCTAGCCTCGTGTTCAACCTCAGGGGTCTCAGATTCCTTCGGTGCTTTCTGAAATCCAAGCTGGCTGGTAATCAACAAGGAGAAAGCCCAGCTGTACTGGGGGTGAGGACGAGGAGGACAAGGACAAGAAGGATAGGCAGAAGGAGAGGCAGGGGACCTTTTTCCTGGAGTTCCTCCCTCCATGGGGGACCAGGGTTATTCCCTAACAGGGAATGGTAAGAGGATTGGTGCAAAGAGAAGGCTGGGGGAAACCCACTGACCCTTGGGGTGGGAAAGTCAAGGTGCAAACCCACTTGGACATATGTCAGGAAACCCTTTTATATAACAACCCAAGCAAAACTATTTTTGGAAAAGTCTACCTTTTGTTGGTGATCCTTCCCCCATGACCTCTGTTGGAGTTGAATTGTGAGTCATTCACATCAGGTCAAAACCATGGCCAACTGTTCTCCCTCCCTCTGCTCCTTTCCCTCAGTAACTGTGGATATCCATCTTCCTTTCTCTTTCTGTAGATAACAGACATTCTAGGCAATACCATAGACACACTGGAATGTGTGTCTCTTTCTCTGTGAGTGTAAGAAACTCAAGTCATCTTTAAAAAAATTAAAAGAAAAGAAAAAAAGAAAATACAAAAATAAAAAAAAACAAAAAACAAAAAATATCTTTTTTAGGCCAGAGTTTTCTACAGGTATTAATGAATATTTTTCTTAATCCTTATAAGTTTTATGTGTTTAATATTTCTTAATACCGGTAGCATTAATTTATACTTTTGTAGCAACACAATATTTTTATAAACGGCCAACGCTTGGCTATGTCTTCATGAGGGGAATGCACAGGGCAGCCTGTGGGGGCCCTGTGTACCGTGTACTGTATTTAAAAAAATAAAAAATAAAAGGTTACCTAATGTCACACTTGCTGTGTTAATAAACAAAAGAAATTGTTTGAAGTCTCCTGTATTGTTGGTGTGGATCGAGTGATTCTCTAGAGAGCAAAATTGCACGATTGAGTTCCCAGTTCTCATTGTGATATTTAAACGCTTGGGGCCAGCTCAAGGGTTTAGGGTTTTTCTGTTTGTTTGTTGGGTTTTTGGTTTTTTTGGGTTGTTCTTTTTTTCTTTTTTTGGTTCATTGTGTTTGTTCTCCTTTAACATTACAGTTCCGGTTTCCCTTTTTGCAGCCAAAAACGTTTAGTGCTGTTTAAAACATAGACTGATGTCAGATGAAGGGGGAGGGGGGAAGATTTTTACAAAAAAAAAAAGAAAGAAACGAAAAAAAGAAAAAGAAACGAAAAAAAACAAAAAGGAAATTGAGCCGTGTCAATGTTGCTGTTTTTACCAGTCTGTTGCTGTCGGAAAGCGGGGCATTTCCAGTGAGAAAAGGAGCAGTTCCCATTTTCCGTTCTTTATCTGTAAGCCAAAAGCCCTTGTCCAGAATTCAGTGACCCTGCTTTGAGATGGGTCTCAAGCGTTCCTACAAGTTTCTTTTCCAGTGGCTGATGCCAAGGTGGAAAGACACTGTAACTGTTAGAAAGGATCAGTTGCTTAATGATTTTCATGTCAGTGTTGTATTTATGGTTTTACAATAAAATGACCTTTAGGAAAATGGCTGCTTCTGGTGCTGTGGTTTATTTTTTTTTTTTTAATGAATGCCAGTGATGGTATCAGGTCTGGGAGACACTGATGAGAAGGAGTACATCCAAAAAAGGGAAACCAGAGTGGTGAGGTAGTCTGGAAACTGTAGCAAACAAAGAAGAGTTGAAGGGTCTAGGGGTGTTGACTCTGGAAATAGGAATTCATGCATAGGTGGTAGAACTTCCTGCTGTGTATGAGGCATGATGTGCCAAGCCCCAACCCCACCTCACTTATACTGTAGGTAGCATACAGAAGAATTTAGATTCAAACCAAAGCCCTCTCACTCCAAATCCACTTTACTTTCCCTTTAACACATGATGCTCTCAGCCCATTTTACAGGTAAAGAAACTGATTCCCACAGAGATTAAATAATTTGCTCAAAGTAGCACAAATGCATGGTAGAATGGATATAAGTTACAAGGAATCCGATTTTAAGAATAGTTTTCTGATAACCGGCATAGTGGGGTATGCCCATAATTCGTGCTCCCAGGGAGGCAGAGAATGGCAGATCCCCTGAGCTCTAGAGTTGAGTTGGGCAAAATCAATTGGGAATCTGCACTAAATTCAACACTGATGTGGTGGGTCCCCAAGGAGAGTGGGGAGGGGAGATCACCAGGTTGCCTAAGGAGAGGAGAACAAGAGGATGTCTTCCTAACTTACCCCTCCCTCCCTCCCTCCCTCCCTCCCTCCCTCCCTCCCTCCCTCCCTCCCTCCCTTCCTTCCTTCCTTCCTTCCTTCCTTCCTTCCTTCCTTCCTTCCTTCCTTCCTTCCTTCCTTCCTTCCTTCCTTCCTTCCTTCCTTCCTTCCTTCCTTCCTTCCTTCCTTCCTTCCTTCCTTCCTTCCTTCCTTCCTTCCTTCCTTCCATAATGAGCTCCCTGGCATCAGAATTGCTCCCAAAGAGGTTAGACAATGGCTTGTCAAGGAGGAGGTCAAAACTCTTGTGCTGTTAGAACCAGCTGTGAAGGGGAAATTGAACTAGATCAGAGGTTTCAAACGTGGCCCCCAGACCACATGTAGCCTCCCACACTCCTGATTGAGGCTCATCCAGATTAAATATTCCATATCAAATAAAAATACCAAAAAAAAAAAAACCATTGTTAATATGCAGTTTCCCAAGTGAATAGGAAGCCTATGGAATCCTTGTGAATGATTAGCATCCTCCCTACCTTCTCTTCTATTTGAGTTTCTATTTGCGGCTTCTTGAGATCAAAGAATGGAGGGCTTGACTTCATGATGCTAAAGCAGCCTAAATAGAAAGTGAGAGCTCCCTGTGAAGAAGAAAGGAGATTATTGGCACCTGTGATACTTATAGGTTGGAGCTTGACCAGGTTTTCTCTTTGGTGTAAAATTGTGTCAGGAGCATGTCTAGATTCTCTCCCTGGGTCCTCCCCTTGCTCCCTAGACAAATTTATTCAGACGAGTGAAATCAGTCTAAAATGTTTTTGAGAGAACTGGGCAATAATAGTTCCAATCTGCAGGATGCTTTTTGGTTTTTAAAGTCTTTAGGATCACTTAGGACCTTGGAGACCTCTAGTTCAATCACCTTATTTTACAGATTAAGAAAATGGCACTCAAGGTCACAACTGGTAAGTAGCCATGGCAGAACGCAGACTCGGTTCCTGCAACTTCCATCCAAAGCCTGTTGCCCTTATGCATTTCTGTGAGATAACTCATGCAAGTAGCCTACTTGTTTTATAGAATAGATTATTATAGAGATGGGAGATAATTTCCTCTGGTCACATAGCTAGTATGTGTTAAATCTGGGGTCTCAAATCATGTTTTCTGACTCAAAGGCTTTTTTTGTACTGCTCTTTTAAAAGGGAGGACTTTCTAGCTGTGTGAGACCCTGGGCAAGTCACTTAACCCCAATTGCATAACCCTTGCTGCTCCTCTGGCTTAGAATTGACACCAGGACAGAAGGTTGGGTTTTTTGTTGCTTTTTAAAAGGAAGGTCCAAGGTTGAGATATGGGAGAAAGTAATGAGACATTCCTGGGGGTTCCACTTCTGTCCCACCTGAAGGAGGTTGGGAGATTAGTGGCATGTGAGATCCAATATCTAGACCTAGATAAGACTGCAGAGGAGAGCTATTCCAACCTCCTCATTTTATAGATTTGTGTTTAGTCACTTAGTTGTGCCTGGCACTTTGTGACCCCATTTGGGGTTTTCTTGGCAGAATTACTAGAGTGTTTTGCCATTTCCTCCTCCAGCTCATTTTACATATGAGAAACTAAGGCAAAGAGGGTCACATAGCTATAGCTAGTATCTGAAGTCTGATTTGAACTCGGCTCCTCCTGACTCCATGACCAGCAAGTTCTATCCACTGTGCCACTTAGCTGCCTCATTTTACAGACCAGGACCCAGGAAAGAAAAGGGATTTGTCCAAGAAGACTTAGGCAGTTATCAGAATTGGGACTTGAGCCCAGGATTTCTGACACCAAAATTAGTTCCCTTTCCATTGTACCAGCCTCTGAGGGACTGGGGAGAGGAAACGGTTGACCAAACCCCTGTGTGTTTTGCCTGTTTGCTTCCAAAATGAGTCATCAGGAGACCAGTGAGACCACCGACAGTCAGATGTTGACTTCACCCAGAAGCGAGGACTGTCCTTGCCCTCTTAGCTTCAACAGCCTCAAGTCTTAGGGACTGGATTGGAAGTCAGAGGTTCTAGCTTTGAGTTGGCTTTTCCCCTGACTACCTTGCCTGTGTGACCATGGCAAAGTCACAACCTCTCTGAGCTAGTCTCCTCATCTGCAGCACATGGAGAGAAAACCTGGCCAGCAATTCCCTTGAGCTGGTAGTTTGATAGGGGAGAAGGTGCCTAAAAGGGGTGTCTACTCATCTGCCACCCATTCTAGGGGTAATCCAGGTGTGTGAAAATACAGTCTTACTATTTGCTAGTTGTACCTGAACCCCTACTAGTGTGCTCCCCATTTTCAAAAACCCAAGTCACAATGGCACTTTTTAAGACTAAAAAATGAAATATTTACTAAACAATAAGGCAAGAGCAAAAATTATTATTATATCTCAGAAATGTAAATCAGGAATAGCCATATTTACACAGTAGGAAGGAAAAAGGCAGCTAGGTAGTGTAATAGATTGAGTGTCAGACCTGGAGTCAGGAAGTCATCTTACTGAGTTCAAATCTGACCTCAGTATGTGAACCTGGGCAAGTCATTTCACCATTTGCCTCAGTTTCCTTATATGTAAAATGAGCTGGAGAAGGAAACGCTAAACTACTACAGTATCTTTACCAAGAAAACCCCAAATGAAATCACAGAGTCAGATGTGACTGAAAAAAAATGACAGAACAACAAAGAAGGCACAAGCAAAAATAATTGAAATATAACATTCTACCAGAGGACCACCCTCTCCCACTAATGAGCATCGTGTCCATAGTAGAGAAAGTGAACATATACTCAGGACCATCCACAATACTGGACTATAGGACTGGATGTGAGCAATAATTTGTTTTTCTTTTAAAAACCCTCATCTTCCATCTTAGAATCAATACTGTATATAGTAAGGGCTAGGCAATGGGGGTTAGGTGACTTGCCTAGGGTCACAGAGCTAGGAAGTGTCTGAGCTCAAATTTGAACCCAGGACCTCCTGTCTCTAGGCCTGGCTCTCAATCTGCTGAGCCACCCAGCTCCCCCCAACAGTTTCTTTTAGAAAATAGTCTGTAACACCCATTTTTCTAAGCCTCTTTGCCCTGTCTTCTCATTTTTCTGATTTCTGACTTTACATCTGTGTTTTATGACTTCAAATGCCTCAGATCAGAGCCTGGCATAAGGAATGATCCATGTTTAACTTGGGTTGCAGAGCCCACAGTCCACAATTCTCTGAGTTTTAATTCAAGCAATATTCATGTTTCCCATAGTCCCAACCAGTTCTTTGATTTCTAAGCTGTAGCCTTCAAAAACCCTGAAAAGAGTCATGTACATGAACCAATGGACAGTGCTGCCTTGTGTCCATGCCATTCTTCAGTGTGGATTTAAGGCGCTTTCTAACTGATTTTTCTCAGTTCATACAACTCAGGTCCTCAGAAATCTCTCAAGTGATTTTTCTCACATAAATCTCTTTTTTCCTACCACTTTCAGCAAATAGCAAGCAATATATTCCTATGAAAAAGGAGCAATACTTTACATGTGAAACTAAAGGGATGAACTAATTGTCTACGGTGTCTTTCAGCTGTATAAAAGTCTATAATGCCATCATCCTGAGTGGTGAGTAGTGCCTGGGAGAGATATAGTCTTCACCCTCTAGACAGGGAAGATTTAGAGTTCTTAGAAGGATAATGTAGACAGTTAACTTGAACCCACATCCCAACTCCTCATTTCTTTTTTTTTATTTTATAATATTTTATTTGATCATTTCCATGCATTATTCGTTAAAGACAAAGATCATTTTCTTTTCCTCTCCCCCACCCCCCATAGCCGACACGTGATTCCACTGGGTGTCACATGTGTTCTTGATTCGATCCCATTGCCATGTTGTTAATATTTGCATTAGAGTGTTCGTTTAGAGTCTCTCCTCTGTCATGTCCCCTCAACCGCTGTAGTCAGGCAGTTGCTTTTCCTCGGTGTTTCTACTCCCACAGTTTGTCCTCTGTTTATGAATAGTGTTTTTTCTCCTAGATCCCTGCAGATTGTTCAGGGACATTACACCGCCATTAATGGAGAAGTCCATTACGTTCGATTATACCACAGTGTATCAGTCTCTGTGTACAATGTTCTCCTGGTTCTGCTCCTCTCACTATGCATCACTTCCTGGAGGTCGTTCCAGTCTCCATGGAATTCCTCCACTTTATTATTCCTTTTAGCACAATAGTATTCCATTACCAACATATACCACAGTTTGTTCAGCCATTCCCCAATTGATGGGCATCCCCTCGTTTTCCAGTTTTTGGCCACCACAAAGAGTGCAGCTATGAATATTCTTGTACAAGTCTTTTTCTCCATTATCTCTTTGGGGTACAGACCCAGCAGTGCTATGGCTGGATCAAAGGGCAGACAGTCTTTTATCGCCCTTTGGGCATAGTTCCAAATTGCCCTCCAGAATGGTTGGATCAGTTCACAACTCCACCAGCAATGAATTAATGTCCCTACTTTGCCACATCCCCTCCAGCATTCATTACTTTCCTTTGCTATCATGTTAGCCAATCTGCTAGGTGTGAGGTGATACCTCAGTCAACTCCTCATTTCTTAAAAGTTTTTTTTTAACTCTTACCTTCTGTCTTAGAATGGATACCAAGGATTGGTTCCAATGCAGAAGAGTGGTAAGGACAATTGGGTTTAAGTCATTTGCCTAGGGCCACACAGCTAAGAACTATCTGAGGCCACTTTTGAACCCAGGACCTTCCATCTCCACCCCTTGCTCTCTATCTACTGAGTCACTTGGCTGCCCTATTAAAGCTCTTAAGGATTTTAACTGAGTGAAGGTATGGTGTTGCCTGGAGAATTTTTAAGACATGAACTTACTATCTCTAACTCTCAGAGGAGCAGAACCATGAGGCATAGGTATAAGGAGAAAAAGCATTGAGTTGGGGGTCAGGAGATCAGGATTCTGATCTTGACTTATTACCTTTCTTTGTGACATATTGCATGAGTTACTTCTTTTGGAAGTACTAAATTTTGTGTTATAAAGGACCACACAATCACTAAGTTCTCTTCCAACTCAAATATTGGATATTTGAACATTCTGTATTAGGGGGCCTTCTTGTTCTGACATTTCATGTTCAAAAGTGTCTTCTGCCACAAATTTCTGTTTTTGGTTCTTTCCTGTTCTAATTTTTTATTTCTCGGGGTCCCTTTAATAGTCTGCTGTGCTTGTGACATTGGTGAGAATTTTGCAGACAATGTTATTCAAGGAATTATTTTAACATATCTTTATCTTCAAGACAAGCTTTCTAGACAGAATGAAAAAGCCAGAAAAAAGGTAAACTAATTGGCAATGACAAATGACCTTAAAAGTTTTTGGTTGCCCTGACAGAAATATGAAAAATGAGATCAGATACAGTGGGTTGTGTTTTTTAATTATTTTTTCAATTAATAAGCATTAATTTTCTTCCCTTCCCCCTCCAATTTAAAGGGAAAAAAACCCATACCTTCATATCAAATATGAAGAGCTAAGCAAAACAAATGACCACATTGTCCATGCCTCAAAATATGTGTGTCTTTCTGCATCATGAGTTCATCACCTCTCTGTCAGAAGGTAGATTCGTGACCCTCCCTCTACAATAATGGAGAGTCATTACATTGATCAGAATTCTTAAGTCTTTGAAAGATGTCTCTCTTTACAAATATCCTTGTTAATGTATAAATTGTTCTGGTTCTATTAATTTCACTCTGCATCAGTTCACTCAAATCTTCCCAGGTTTCTCTGAAGCTCTCTTTTCATCATTTCTTTTTAACACAGTAGTGTTCCATTCCATAATTTGTTCAGCCATTCCTCTGTGGAGGGACACCTCCTTAGTTTCCAGTTCTTTGTTACCACAAAAAGGAGCTACTATAAAATATTTTTGTACATAAGAGTCCTTTCCTTCTTTTTGAGATCTTTGAAGTATGTTTGTGATGGCATCATTGCATAACGAGAATGGCACAGTTTAGTAAATTTGGGGACAGAGTTCCAAATTGCTCTCCAGAATGACTGCATCAATTCAAAGCTTCACCAAAAGGTGGAATTAATATACATTTGGCCAAATGAAATGTGAGATTAAAAAGTAGGACAGTGGGAGTCTTTGATGTTAAAAGATATCTTTTCAAAGTTAGTGAGGCCGAGGATTTTGGGATTCATAGAATACTAAGATATTCCTAACCTGGTTCTCTCTGTCTTCATTGTTTTTCCCAGAAACTGCATAAGGCCACCTTCATGGAGTTCCAAGGTGAATTGGAGAAACATATGAATACCTTATCATCTGGTGGCAGAGCAAGTCCAAGATTCACAGGTTACCCAAAGGACACTGAGCACATACAACTTTGGGGGAAATAGTATTTAATAGAGACATTTCATGAAGAGATCTACACTTTAAGGAATTCACTTTGGAAGCTTGATGGTTTGGAGTGGGGAAAGGTGCGAGGCAATGAGGCCAATTTGAATATTATTGAAATAATTCAGGTGTGAGGTGATGAGCATCAGTGTGGCAACTGTATACTTGGAGAAAAGAAGACACACGGGAGAGATTTTGTGTAGTTAGAAATGACAAGACATGACCACAGATTAGATATGTTTAGTGAAGGACGGAAGAGTCGAGGATGAGCGATACTGAAGTTGTATGCCTGAGTGGCTGGTAAAAACTCTAGTTTAGAATAGGGTAGAGTTTAGGGAAAAGAGAGACATGTTGATCTTGAGATATTATCCAATTCTGGAGGTCCAAGAGGAAATTAGGAGTTTGAGACAGGAGCTTTGGAGATATTAGCTTGGAATAAAATAGGTCTAGGAATCGTCTACCTATATAGGATAATGGAACCAATGGGAGCTGATGAGATCACCAAGGCAGATTGTGTAGAAAGAGAAGAGGTTTCAGGACAGAGCCTTGGAGGACCCTCATGGTAAGTGCACATCACTTGGAAGAAAATTCAGTGAAGTGGTCCCCCAGATAGGAGGAGAACCAGAAGAGAACTGTATTAAGAAAACTCAAAGGAGAGACTATGCAGTGTTGATGGAAGTGAGGGGGCAATAATAGGAATAGGACCTTCATATTCTGAATTCTTGCACCAGTTAGCCCTAGTTAAACATCAACTGAAAATCTGTAGTTTTCCTATTAGACAAACAGGAATTGCATAATCTGTTTTGTTGCTCTATTACCCATTCTGTACTGGATCTGTAATGTTCATCAGCTTTGTACTGCTCTGTTTTATCCGTGACTCATATTGTTCTTTATTTACTTTAGTTCTGGACTACGAGACATAATTACCTATAGTAGTCCTCCAATGTATTGCATCCCCCTCCCCACTTCCGTCATTGAAGAAAACATTCCAGAAGGGTAGCAAGACCTTTCCCACATTGACAAATGATGACAAGGTGGACGGTGGGGGAAGATGGGACCTAAGCACTAAGGGCTCTGGTTTTCCAGAAGGATCCCCCAAACCTGTACATGCTCCTTATTCTCTATGGTGTAGGGGTCAAACCCCAAACTACACTCCACCTGAAAAAATTGATCATGCCCATTTTCTAGGATTTGGGGGAAAGGTAAAGATTTCTCTGGGAACTCCCAGACCCTCAATAAATATGTAAACCCTGATCCACACCTCAGGTGGCTATTCTACAGATGGAGTTGTGCCTCTCCACCTGGGGCTGCTATTCCATTAACTATTGGGCTATTCCATCAGCCCCACAGGCTACTCTACCACCTTGAGGGTTACTATTTCATCAGCTCCAGAGCTGCTACTGTGTGCCTAGTGCTGCTGCTCCACACCTAGAGAGCTGCTATTCTCTCAGCTCCAGAGAGGCTACTCTATTAGCCCTGGACTAAACCATCAGCCCCCAGGCTCTTCCACCAGCTATTGGGCTATTCCACTACCTTGAACCTCTTCTTCAAATAAAATTCTTTTCATACTTCTGGATTGAATGGAGTTTGAGTCTCCCATTCTTGAGACAAAACCCTGCTACAAACTTGAGTGTGTTTCTCCTACAGCAGTGTCAAACGTTCCAGAGAGCTCCAGAAGGTTGAAGACTGAAAAAGAAAAACCAGAAGATTTGGCTCTTAAGACATCATCAGTCACTTTGAAGAGGGCAGTTTCAGTTGAATAACGAGGTCAGAAATTGGACTACAGAGGGTTTTGTCAGACTGCAGAGGAGAGGAAAAGCAGACAACTTTGTTGAGGAGTTTAGTCAAGAAGGGAAGAAAAATTTGGAACAATTACGCTGGGAGTCTGTGGCAATTGAGAAGGAACAGTGGGGCCATCTATCCACCCTCTGGGGAAGCTCCATTGTCCATGCTCTGTGGCTAAAACTCAGTGAGAAGTGTCACCTCCAGCCTGGAAAGCATGGGAATCCGGTGCAGTGACAGCAGCAACACTCACTCAGAACCTTGAGAGCTCTGGGATTGTGGAGGGCCAGGCATGTGGGTTCCCAAGGGTAAAAGGGACAGGTGGAAGGGGACTGACCCTGCAGAGGTGAATAGGGGAAGCATAGGCTGAAGCAGGGGTGGGGGGTGGGGGGTGGATGAGAGGCCATAGAAGGGGCAAATTCTATCTTCAGCACTTCAGGATCTGAGGAGTTGGAGAGGGGGGAGCTCAGGGCAGGACCCGAGGGAAGTACTTGGACCAGAGCCCAGGCCACTGCCCCTGTGATCATGGGAGCCCCATCTTGAGATCCATCTCTTGCCCATCCCCACCATTCCTTCATCCTCAGGATGTGGACTTAGAAAATCTTATTTCCCAAACCCAGGTAGGCTGAATCTGCTTGGAAGAAGCACATCTGGCATAAGCCAAGAGCCAGGACCCTGTGTGGTCATTTCCGTGCCTGGCCCCATGGGAAGGCAGCACTAGCAGTTGAGATGCCCTCATCCACAGGTGAGCTGAATTGAGGTACTGTGACCCATGTGGGAGGGTGCATTATCAGCTATGGCCACGGGAAGGTGGACAAGAGAAGACAAATCTCTGCATGGTTCTCCAGTGGTTTAAAACCAACATTGTGATTCAGTAGTAGTAGCATTTCCTCCTCCTCCTCCTCCTCCTCCTCCTCCACCACCTCCTCCTCATCCTTATCTTCTTCCTCTTTCCCCTCCACATCTTCCTCATCCTCTTCTTCTTTCCCCTCCTCCTTCTCCTCTTCCTCTTTCTCCTTCTCCTTCTTCTAGCTAGTCTTTTGTAAGGGAGGAATTAATCCAAGGCACCGGAGAGGTGCAGGGAAGAGAAAAGCAAAATCACAACAGAGACTTGAACAAATCCAAACATTTCACTGATTCCCCAAACCTCAAAGAGAAGGGAATAGGCAAAAAGCAAGAGACAGTCAAAGAAAAGTCCAGAATGATATATTCTAACACACAAAAATCCATACCCTCACAAGCTACAGTACAAGGACCAACTTCTGTACAGAGAGAACCAAGAGAGAGTGAACAAAAGTCCAACTTAGATGCTAGAGCAAAAGATTTCTTTCCCAAAGCAATAACTGATTCACAATACTCAGATAACAATATAGAATCAAACAATTAGTCCTAAACCACCACAAGAAGTCAGTGAGAAGAAAAATTGGGAAGGGGAAAGATTGTTCAAAATCCAAACCAAAAAGACATGCTTTCCCATAAACAAATAACTTCCTCAAACTTTAGGGTGATGAGTAAGGGGGAAAAGAGGCAAGAGCACACAGCTATATATTCTCTAGGAAGCTATAACACTGAACTCACTCAAAAGCAAACAATACCTTTATCACAGTCTGGGACAGAAAGCCAGAAGAACCCCATCATTAAACTACTTATACACAAGTGATCTTATATGGGGCACAGAGGTAGACTTAATTCAAGAAATGGAAAACGATGAGGCACTGATTACCTTGATGCTTTTACATCATCTTCCTTTCTCTGAATCAGAATTTTTCACAAACTAAAATACAGCTTCTGCCTCTCACGCAGCATTCCGTGCTTGTCACAGGAACCAACTCCAAAGGCTGAAACAGACAATGGCTCACTATGGGACCAAACAAGAGTCTTCAAAACTCAATCTATGAAGAAGCCCTAATCAAATCAAAGAAATCAGACAGTAAACAATACTGGAAAGTGATCTAACTCATGTTCTATAAACTAACAGACTAAAGAACCCCGCTGACAGGGCTGATATACTACCAAAAGAGTTCTATCTTCCTACACAATCCTTCTCCTCAGGGCAAATCACCAAAGTTCTGAGAGACTCACAGCATGGCAGAGAAGCCTATGCCAGTAACGGCAACCCTAAGATTCATGTTAATAAACCCTGGCTGTGAAGATTAAAACAGTTCCTTAGACCTCCATTGAATCAATTGCCTTTTTAGACACCGAGAATAAGCTGGCGCATGTGAAGAGACTGCCTATGATTTCAAACCACTATCACTGATTACTCATCATACTTAAGCAGCAAGTCAAGAGTGACCAGAAGGGGATAGGAATGATTACTTGCCTCCTCATTCCTCAAGCACTAAAGTCAAACAAGACTAAAGATGCCATTGGAACAAAAGTCAAACAATCTCATCTACCCAAACATGAAGTTAGCAAAGTTTAAAGTATACTCTGTGTCTGGAAACAACATGATCTCTTCATTGCACTGTACCAGTGATCTGAGAACCAGGGGAAGTCAACTAGAGATCATAGGCTTGAAATGGGAAAGAGAAACTAGTCAAGAGGAACCTTTGTTGTCAGCAAAGGAAGCATAGCACTTTAGTACCATCTAAGAGCTTTATAACCTCCACAGGGAAAAGGACTGTGATGTTTGGCTAGGGAAAAGGAAAAGGCCAAGTCCAGGCAAAAGATAAAAAGAAACAGACGACATCCCCAGTCCTTGCCAGGACAACCTGATGCACCTAGAAGATTCACTTCTAACTGGGAACTTCCAAACTCCAACCCAGCATCCCTGCACACACCTCCAACAATCCAAGAGTCACTCTATACAATGTATCCAGGGAAATACAAAGATAAACTGCAAAGGCAACCAGTTTCCCTCATCCTCCATCCAGAACAAGTTCTCAGGTGGAAGAAGGGAGGGATAGCACCCCACTGAGATATAGGCCCAACAACTTCCACATACAGGAATGCCTTGCCTAACCCAAAAGACACAAGCTCAGAAAACGCTCCAGACCATGCACAAGATACACAGACCCAAAGTGAAATTGACATGAATAGGAAAAAAACAAGCTACTGAGAGCCCAGAACAAAGTGATGCTGAAACAAACATAATGACAGGCCAGACTGATTTATAAACCTAAAAGCTAATCTCTCCCTATCTCTCACTCACACTCACTATCTCTCCGTAACAAGAAAGATAGCATACACGCATTCACATAATCTTAACCAATCTTACACACACACTCACCCTACCAGACACAAATCTTACCCTCATACATGTTCCTGTAAAAGAAGACAAAAGAATCTACAATGAAGGTGAGACAACAGTCAAGCATGTTTCCCACATAGACGAGTTCAACTAAAGACCAAGATCAGAAATAATCCTTCCAGAACCATCATAGACTTTAAATGAACAATAAGAGGCAGACAAAAGAACTGTGACCTATGGACTATGTAGGAAAAAAGGAACTTCAAGGAACATGTCACATAAGATGAAGCGCCGTACATATTAACTTCACATGGGAAGAGGATCCATCGGCAGGGAGTATGTACATGCCACACAACGTATTTAGAACTTAACTATAAAACACACTGATTAGAGGCCTGTGATAATTAAAAAAATGTATAAACTTGTAAATAAAGTTCTTGCAAGACTCAAACAAGTAGAAAAGAACTAGAAAAAAACTTTTCTGTTTGCTTGACTCCAAAGCAGAAGTCATGTATATATGTAAATATCAGATGCAATGATTGTACAGTAAATATACATGTACATAATGTAAATTTTAGAGCACTAACCTACTAACATAGAGTAGGAGTCAACTAACAATCTTAACATAACTTAGTTCAGGGAAAGAGAATAGTCAGGGCTGAAAAAGGAAGTTCAAAGCTTAGAGAGCCGGTGAGAGGGAAAGAACAGGGCCCATAATATAGGCAACTTAAATATCTTAAAATATTAAAGAATTTGGAATAGCTAGAGAAATTAAGAAAACATAGGATAACATAGGAGTTAGCAAAACGTTACCATAGTTTAGAGATCATTAAGATATTGTTGCCAAGTAGTTTCAAATCAATATTGTTGCATGTTGTTCTGGGACACTGTTAGTCCAAAACATGTTATTCAATTGTATCAGTCCCTTGTAACCAAAACACACATACCCTGAACTTTTCCCAGAACCTTGTCTTAGTGTAAGCTTAGGTAGCTAAGGTAAGATAAGAGTAAACTATAGTTGAAGGAAAAGAGATTTCTTATTTTGGGGGTGGGATATAGAATATAGATAGATAAAAACATAGCACTAAGGAAACAATGGTAAGTAACTTATCTAACCCCAGTGCATTTGTCAAGTTGACAAAAATGCACAAGACGAAAAGGGAGATTTTGTAAGGGAGGAATTAATCCAAGGCACCGGGAAGGTGCGGGGAAGAAAAAAGCAGAACCTCAGGGTTCTAGTCAGAGAGCAGTGGGGGGATGGATGAGCTCCAACTGTCACTGGGACACTTCTTCAGCTGAGAGCCAGAGGAAAGAGGCAAACCTCTCAAGCTGGGAAGAAGCTGGATCTCTCAGGGGATCAACAGCTTTCCCTGTGAACCCCTGGACGCCTCTTCTTTGTTCTCGACAACAGCATAGAGTCATCTGTGAATACTGCAGAGAGGCACTTTGAAAGGAAGCTGTCTACAGAGAAATCTATCAAAAATCTCCTACATTTCTCCCTGACCTGTTCCTGGACTCCTGAAGTAAAAGCTAGTTAGCTGAGGGATAGGGTTCAACCAGCAGCTGGCTGGAAGAGGGTTCGAGTGGGGGGCAGTCTGCCAGAGGGGACCAGTGTTAGGGTTGCCTACTCCTCACTTTCCTTGCCTGACACCCCTACCTCTCCTTCCCCATGTGAACCCAAATAAATTGTTTACTATTTTAGAACTAGGTCTGGCTGGTTTCTGACACTAGGAAAGGGCACAGAAGATTTGGGGAGAATCACATCTCTCCCCAAAAGGGGAAGATTAACTCAGGATCCCAGGGATCCAAACTGCCTAACCCAGGGAACATCTCTCCTTGATAGTGGGGTGACCCCAGGTTTCTGAAGGGAAGTGACAGTGACTGTCCCTAAGGAGACCAGAGGCAGAAGAATCCATCCTGCCTCTCAAAGATAGCTGGGACCAAAGGGGAGGCAGTGAGTCATCTTACCAAAGCTAATCTCTCCAGTTCTTGCCCTCCGTCTCCCAGAACTAGACTCTGAGGAGACATATTCCTTCTGTCAGGGGGACAAGACTTGACTACCTCTCTCCCAGAAAAGAGAGGGGAAGAAGAATCTTCTCTCTCTCTTCCCATTTCCCTCCCTCCTCCCATTCTCCCTGTTCCACCTCTCAATCCTTCTATTACACTCTATGTAGCAGCTTAAAGTTTGTGAAGGACTTAAAAAATATTACCTTGTTTGATCCTTTCAACAACCCTGTGAGTATGTGCCCTGTTACTATCCTGTCCATTTTATAGATGAAGAAAATGAAGCCCAGAGAGGTTGTGACTTGCCCAGGGTCACACAGCTAATAAATATCTGAGGCATTCAGATCTTCCTGACTCCAGCTAGCAGGGAAGAGTGCCTGGCTCTATCAGAGCCCTTGATTGAGATAGGGAAGCACAATGTTAGCAATGTCTACAAGGCAGAAATACCTCTTAGAGAACTGGCACCATGGTTCTATCAGAAGAGGAAGGAAAAGGAAATGGGGAAGGAAAATTGTTACCCCCTAAGAGTTGGGATGGGTGTGTGGGACTTTAAGAGGGGAGGTAATGCTTTGATCTGTATTCTAACTCCAACAGTTCTTTCTCTGGATGTAGAAAACGTTCTTTTAAGCCCTCAGAATTGTGCTGGATTGTTGCATTGCTGAGAGTAGCTAAGTCTAACACATTTGATTGTTCTATAATATTTCAGTCACTGTTTACAACGTTCTCCTGGTTCTTCCTATTTTCCTTTGTATTAGTCCATGAAGGTCTTTTCAGCTTTTTCTGAAGTCATCCTGTTTATTATCCCTTTCAGAACAATAGTATTCCATCACTATCATAACCCACAACTTGTTCAGCTATTCCCCAATTAATTGATGTTCCCTCAATTTCCAAATCTTTGCCACCACAAAAGGACCTGCTATGAATATTTTTTGTACAAGTAGGTCCTCTCCCCCTTTTTATGATCTCTTTTGGAAACAGACCCAGTAGTGGCATTACTGGAACAAAGGGTATGAACAGTTTTATGCCCTTTGGGCATAATTCCAAATTGCCCTCCAGAATGGTTGGATCAGTTCACAATTCCACCAGCAATGCATTAGTGTTCCAACTTTGCCACATCCCCTCCAACATTTATTACTTTACTGTCATATTGGCTAATCTGCTAGGTGTGAGCTAGTACCTCAGAGTTGTTTTGATTTGCATTTTTCTAATCAAGTTATGGTAGGTCTTAAAAGAAAAGCTGTGTGACCATATGGCAGGATTCAGGCTGAATTCAGGCCAGAAAAACCCTAAAGCCCCTTCTCCTTCTGAAGACTCAAAAACTCATCATCCTTCTCTAGTGCCAGCTAACCTAGAAAGAGCCCATGCAAAAGAACACACTCGAGCTGCTCAGCACCTTTTTGAATGCACCCTACTTCTGTCTCTGTACACAACCCAAGGGGCTCCGTGTCATCGAGTGCCTAGTAGATCAGAACTAGTTTCAGAATATCTGTGCATGCTCCAAATCTCTCCACAGCACTTGTATTCCATACCTTTTTGGAAATAGGCTTCCCAGCTTCTTCCATGTAGGAGATTTCTCAGCTTAGGACACCTGCTCATCAGCCCCCAGCTCCAAGCTATGAGGATGGCCAAATCAAGGGAAAGAGATGGGAAATGGGGTGTCCTGTGTGAAGAACAGAAAGAAAGCCAATATGGTTGAATCACAGACTGCAGGAAGGTGAATCATTTACTGTGAAACTGAAAAGGTAGATTGGGGCCAGGTTGTAAAGGGCTTTAAAAACAGAATTTATTTTTGAATATAGATACAAGAGGAATCCTTTAAAGTTTAATAAATAGGAGAGTGACATGGTCAGATCTAAGCTTAAGGAAAATTACTTTGGCCACAGTGTAGAAGATGGACAAGGATAGGGAGAGCCTTGAAGCAGACCAGTTAGGAGACCTCAGCAGCAATCATCTAGCTAAGCAGTGATGAGAGAGGGAGGAAAGGAAGGAGGGGAGAGGGAGAGAGAGAGAGAGAGAGAGAGAGAGAGAGAGAGAGAGAGAGAGAGAGAGAGAGAGAGAGAGAGAGAGCAGAGACAGAGACAGAGACAGAGACAGAGACAGAGACAGAGACAGAGAGACAGAGACAGAGAGAGAGAGAGACAGAGAGAGAGAGAGAGAGAGAGAGAGAGAGAGAGAGAGAGAGAGAGAGAGAGAGAGAGAGAGAGAGAGAGAGGAGGGAGGGAGGAAGAGGGAGAGGGAGGGAGGGAGAGGGAGAGGGAGAGACAGAGAGAGACTGAGAGACAGACAGAGAGAGACAGAGACACAGAGAGAGAGAGAGATTGTGAAGGTAGAAATGACAAGATTTTGGCACTGATGGGAGGTAATTAGAAGTTGAAGATAATGCAGATGTAATAAACCTGGGAAACTGGAAGAAATGTGGCACCTGTTACTGAAATAGAGAAGTTTAGAAAAGACATGGGTTTGTGAGTAAAGATAATGAATTCTGTTTTGAACGTGTTAAGAATGGGATATCCAGGGCATGAAGGCTGAAATGTTTAGTGGGCGATTTGGTGATGTGGAGCTGAACGTAATTGCATACTGATTAATTTTTGTTTGTTAATACATAGATCTTATGAGTTGTCAGGCTAGTGAGGATTGCTGAACCCATGAGAACTGATGAGGTCACCCCAAAGGAGACCGAGAAGCGAGCATAGGACAGAATCTAGAGAAACACCCACAGTTAGGGGGCATGACACAGATGAATCAACAAAGGAGATGAAGAAGAAGGGTGATCTAATTAGATGACAAGGAATTTGAAATTGACAAATTAATTTGAGATGTAGATTTTATTAATATCATTAGTGATATACCTTTTCTTAAGTGTATATTTTACTTGGAGATACTAATTAAGCTATAAAGCTATTATAATTAGCAAGACATTTGGCTTTTGTTGTCAAAAATAATATTGCATATCATTCATTAAAACTCCATATATGTACTTAAATTTTTTTATTTTAATTTTTAAAAAATGCTTGCCTTCCATCTTAGAATCAATACTATGTATTGGTTTCAAAGCAGAAGAGCAGTAAGGGCTAGGCAATAGGGGTTAAATGACTTGCCCAGGGTCACACAGCTGGGAAGTGTCTGAGGCCATATTTGAACCCAGGACCTCCCATCTCTTGGCCTGGCTCTCAACTAGATGCTCCTCTATATATGTACTGTTAAAAAACCAAAACTTGGATTTGGAATTTTCTAAAATATTTTAAAATATTAAGAGTTTCAAGGAATTTTGTGCCCATTTGCTAAGAATATGGAAGACTGGAGGCAGCTAGGTGGCTCAGTAGATGGAGAGCCAGGCCTAGAAATGGGAGGTCCTGGGTTCAAATCTGGCCTTAGGCACTTCCCAGCTGTGTGACCCTGGACAAGTCACTTAACCCCCATTGCCTAGCCCTTACTATTCTTCTGCCATGGAACCAATACAACAAATTGATTCTAAGGAGGAAGGAGAGTGTCTGGACCATGTCTTCAAGTTGCTCAGTCTCCTTGGGAGCTGAATATATATGTAATATAACATTAGTGAATGAACTTCATCCCGATCCCCAGGTGTTAGGACCATCCAATCCTCATGCCTGATTTGCATGTGTTTTATGAAGTAATACTTGTTATGATACTGATATGTGTATGTGCTGTGTCCCCTCCCTCACCCCTTAGAACCTCATTGGCCAACTTTTTCCTGAGTTTGAGAGCCAAGAGGACAAATTCAAGCTGTCTGGGCACTCCCCTCCAATTACCTGAGAGATCTGAGGGAGAAAATGCTTGCTTTGGGCAGCTGGACAGAGGCGAGGGGCTTGCAAAAAATGTCCCAGGGTTCTGGGAAGAGGAGAATAGAGAAGCTCCCCAGTGCGGGCTCTGCATGGTGCTAGCCTTCCCCAATGCTGCCTTAGAAGATAAGTTCCTTGAGAACCGGAATAGTTGCTTGCTTTTTTCTTTCTTTTAAACCCTTACCTTCTCTCTTAGAATCAGTCGATTCCTAGGAAAAGAACCGTAAGGGCTAGGCACTTGTGGTTATTTAATGGTCACACAGCCAAGTATTATGTGAGGTCAAATTTGAACCCATTTCCAAGCTTAGCTCTCTGTCCACCAAACCCCCTAGCTGCCCCCTTGCATTTTTCTTTGTTTCCCCAACAAGGAACACTGCTTGAAACCTCATAAGCGCCTAATAAATATTTGTGACTGAGTGAATGCTTAGAACGCTAGCCTTGGGAAGATCTGTCTATCAGTCCAATGCTCGACACTTGTTATGTTCTGGTAGTGCCTCTTGGCAGGCCATTTCACCTTTCTAAGATTCAGCTTCTTCTCCCCTGAGACTCCCATGAGATTATTTAGGAAAAGCACTTTCTAAGCAAAAGGACATAACCCAATTGTACAAATGTCCCTTATTAATATCCATTCCCAAAAGCCTTAGCGAGCATTTGATCTGTTCAGTGCAAGGCTCTGGGGAGAAATGCGAAGGACAGGGCTCAGTGCCTGTGAGGAGCTTTTGGTCAAGTCGTAAACAGAGGGCTGGCACACAAGGCACTCTTAGTAAGTGCCTGCCAGCATTCACTAGGAGAACCTCATTGGGGAGTCAGAGAAGGAGTGGACACAGAGGGAAGGGGGAAGTGCAAAGCTCAAGGAATTCCCAGAGGAACACCCTGGTTTGGCTCGAATTCAGGGCAGCCTCTGGGAAACAAGAGAAGAGGCCAGAGAGCTCTCACTCTAGGAACCTGTAGCTCTTCCAGTTGGGATCAACATTACCCACTGCTTGTGATAAATGATAAAGAACTGGCCCTATGCTGCCACCCTGTGTCCATAGCTGGTATTGCATCTGCTCAGAAGAATTCCAGAAAAAGGGACTGCCTCCTCCCACCTTGGTCTGATCCTTTCTGGATTTTCCTCCTGCTCCCGACTTGAGGGTTCCTAGAAATGATCAGAGAGTCATAACATCATCTATTTAGAGCCGGAAATGACTACAGAGGTGATGTAGTCTGATTCTTTTGTTTTACAGATGAAGAAACAAGCCCAGAGGAATGGAGCAACACCCCCAAAGTCATTTGTTGTTGTTCTTTGGTTTTAGGTGTCCCACTCTCTCTGACTCCATTGGGGGTTTTCTTAGCAAAGATACCAGAGTGATTTGCCATTTCCTTCTCCAGCTCGTTTTATACTTGAGAAAGCTGAGGCAGACAGAGTTAAGTGACTTGCTCAGGGTCACATAACTAGGAATTTATCCAAGGCCAGATTTGAACTCAGGGAGATAATGCATCTTCCCTGACTCCAAGCATCTATTGCACCACCTAGCTTTGTGTCCCCAGGGTCAGACAGCTGGCAGGTAATAGAGCTGGGATTTGGACTTCTGGACCTCCAACTGTAGATCCATCCTACCCTGCCACAAAGCTTCCCACTCCCCTGACCCTTGACTCTCTCTTCAATTTTCAGGCCCTACTAGGATGTTTTATGAATGTCTCGACCAACATTTTGTCCTCTGGCTTGTCCATCTAGTTTGACATTGGAGCTGCCTCAGTTCTTCTTTAGCCTTTCTAGGTGCCACTGGGCAGGGGAAAAAACCAACCCATGCCACTCAGTCTGTGGACACCATCTCCCAGCCAGATGCTGCTGCTGCTGCTGCTAACCTAACTGATGCTCTCTGGTTTGGTTGGTAGCAAATGCTCTCCAGTATAAAGATTTCCAGCCTACAGTCACCATCCTGAAAGCTTCCATTCTCTAAGACAGGAGACTTGGGAGAAAGATATCCTCAGGGCAATCACCTGCTCAGCTTTCCTGTTAGGCTGCATTGGAGGTACCCAGATGCACAAGCCACCTGTTCTCTGGGAAAGAAAAAGACTCTTCTATTCCTTCATGGGCCCTCTAAAGAAACCACGATAACCACACATTCACTCCTCATCTTTGTGTTCCTCAGTGAGCTCTTTAAGGCTTTTACAAGGTCTGTGGAAAGGCTCTTCTGGGATTTTAGAGCTCCCATTTGAACTCTAAGTTATAGCCCTCCTTAGTGCAAGAACCACAGTAATATGGCACCATGGGCATGGGGATAACTTCCAAAAAAGCAGGCATTCCTAATTGTGTGTGTGTGTGAGTGAGTGAGAGAGAAAGAGAGAGGGGGGTGGGGAGGAGAGTGAGTGTTTGTAATTGATTGCTTTGGCAGCCTGTTGAAGAAGTACCTTCTCGGAATGATTTATTTTTATTTTGTTTTATTTTATGATTTAAAAAATCAATCAATAAACATTTTTATTCAACACCTACTAAAAAAGTGTCACCAATTTCTTCTACCCAATCCTGGTGACCAGTGGTCTTCATAGGTGACCAAGAACTGGTCTCTCTCTTATTTCTTCCTATCCTGGACAGCAAACAATTCCCCTCTTCCCCCATTATACTCTTTCTCCAGGGGTACCTTAAGGGTCTCCAGTCAATTTTATGTCAGAGCTACAACCTCCTGTAATCCACCTGCCTCACTTAAAATGCATGAGTCCCTAGAAGGTGTCAAATTATGTCCACCCTCTTAGTCATTCCTTGGCAGAATTCTGTGGAGTGGTCCTGTCAGTCCCACCTCTGCCCTCTTACCACAAACACACCAGGATCCTGTGGGAGGGCACTCCTCAAGGGAAACCAAAAAAAGGCCAAAATTATTGCATATGTTCTCATAATATGTTCATCTCACATAAATGCACACACTTCCCCCCAAAGAAAGCACAATTTGAATCAAGGTCAACAAAAATGAAAAGAAGTCCAAGAATTTGTACTGACTTCTAGGGAACAACAGAAGGGGATTCAGCACCTAGGTTATGGGAGGTGGGCATAGGGTACGAGTGTCAGGGAATGGAGCTTCAACCCTACCCACCTCCATTTCCCACTGACAAGGGATTTATCTTCTTTTCCTGCCCTTGGCAGAGACAGGTACAGGGAAATGGGCATGACTCTGCCAGAGAGAGAGATGGAAGCCTAATGTGGCAGAACCTATCTTGTCCATGGGGTGGTACCTTGGCCAGTGGCACCAGAAGCCATGATATCCCTGTGTGGACCCTGTATTCCCCTCCCACTAGTCCTACACTGGATAGGCCCTTGGCCTCCCAAACCCACTGCTGGTAAAGGAGGTACCCAGCAAAGAAGGGGTCATCTAACCACACCATTAAGGTACAGGTTGACACATCCTTAGGCACCTAGTTCTTCCCCCCAAGGAGGGTTTGTATTTTTTAAAACCCATAATTTCAGCCCTAAAATCAATACTATGTATTGGTTCCAAGACAGAAGAGCAGTAAGGGCTAGGCGGCAATGGGGGTCAAGTGACTTGCCCAGGGTCACACAGCTAGGAAGTGTCTGAGGACAGATGTAAACCCAGGACCTCTCATCTCTGAACCTGGCTCTCCATCCACTTAGCCACCTGGTTGCCTCCAGGTTTTAAAGATTGCTGAGCCAAGAGGAAGAGCCGAATACCTGCATGTTTTCCCCTTAACCTGTGTAAATAAGTGTGATACAGTAGTAAATGAGCTAGACCTGGATGCAGAGGACTTGAGTTCAGACCCTGACTGCCACTTAAATACTTTTGGCCTGCCACTTATTAGCACTAAGCCTCAGTTTTCTCAAATGTAAATTAAGAGGATTAGACCAAAACCCTTTCCAACTCTAATCATGATTTTGTGATAGTGAATATAGCAATTCATTTGGTCAGTTATTTTGTTCTGTGTTTTATTCTGAAGATTTGTTACAAATTATAATGAATTCTTAATTTTATTAGAATAAAATATGAACTAAGAAGGCTATTTGTGAAGATTATTTTATGAAAAGTGGGGAGGGGCCCAGCATTTTCTTTTCCTAATGGAGGGCATTATATAGAAAGTTTGGAAACCTCTGTACTTCTGGGAGAATTGCAAGGTATATCCAGTGGCAGGAATAATAATGATATACTTTTAAATATTTTATTTTTTTAATTTTATTTAAATATTTTGGAATTTAAAATTGGGGGATAGAAAAATTATTTTTCCCATTACATTTTAAAACTATTTTTAAAAATTTTAAACATTATTTTATTTGGTCATTTCCAAACATTATTCACTGGAAACAAAGATCATTTTCTTTTCCTCCCCGCCCCCCCTCCCACCACCTTTCCCTCTCCCATAGCCTACGCACGATTCCACTGGTTATCACATGTGTTCTTGACTCGAACCCATTTCCATGTTGTTGGTATTTGCATTAGAGTGTTCATTTAGAGTCTCTCCTCAGTCATATACCCTCCACCCCTGTAGTCAAGCAGTTGCTTTTCATCAGTGTTTTTACTCCCACAGTTTATCCTCTGCTTGTGGATAGTGTTTTTTAGATCCCTGCAGATTGTTCAGGATCACAGCATTGCCACTAATGGAGAAGTCCATCACCTTTGATTGTACCACAATGTATCAGTCTCTGTGTATAATGATTTCCTGGTTTTGCTCCTTTCGCTCTGCATCACTTCCTGGAGGTTGTTCCAGACTCCATGGAATTCCTCCACTTTATTATTCCTTTGAACACAATAGTATTCCATCACCAACAGATGCCACAATTTGTTCAGCCATTCTCCAATTGAAGGGCATCCCCTCATTTTCCAATTTTTGGCCACCACAAAGAGTGCTGCTATGAATATTCTTGTACAAGTCTTTTTCCTTATTATCTCATTGGGGTACAAACCCAGCAGTGCTATAGCTGGATCAAAGGGCAGACAGTCTTTTATCACCCTTTGAGCATAGTTCCAAATTGCCCTCCAGAATGGTTGGATCAATTCACAACTCCACCAGCAATGAATAAGTGTCCCTACTTTGCCACATCCCCTCCAGCATTCATTACTTTCCATAGCTGTTATGTTAGCCAATCTGCTAGGTGTGAGGTGATACCTCAGAGTTGTTTTTATTTGCATCTCTCTGATTATAAGAGATGTAGAGCACTTCTTCATGTGCTTGTTAATAGTTTTGATTTCTTTGGCTGAGAACTGCCTATCCATGTCCCTTGCCCATTTATCAATTGGAGAATGGCTTGATTTTTTGTACAATTGATTTAGCTCTTTGTAAATTTGAGTAATTAAACCTTTGTCAGAGGTTTTTATGAAGATTGTTCCCCAATTTTTTGCTACCCTTCTGATTTTGGTTACATTGGTTTTGTTTGTACAAAACCTTTTTAATTTGATGTAATCCAGATTATTTATTTTGCATTTTGTGACTCTTTCTAAGTCTTGCTTGGTTTTGAAGTCTTTCCCT